>NC_134689.1:121937282-122249782 GCF_050947455.1 Rhinoderma darwinii
TCTTCGGGCTTTTACGCCTCTGACGTCCCATTGACCGCGGGCGAAAAATGCAGTGAAAAACGCAGCGAAAATCGGCATGCAGGCAGAGGAAGATCTGCCTCAAAATTCCAAATGGAATTTTGAGGTAGATTTTCCTCCTGCAAAAAACTCAGTGTGAACCCAGCCTTAATGGGGTTGTCCAAGAGTTAAAAAATAAATAAATAAACTGGCGACAACAAATGTTACAATTTTTTTTTTTAAATCACAGTACTCTGTTAAAACCCCCTCTGCTTGCCGGCCACCTGTTGCAGTAGATGGGAGGATATGCTGCTGGGGTAGGGGAACAGGAGAATTTGATTTTGACTGTACACTGAGAGAGATGTGCTGGTATTGGGCAGGAGGAGATGTGCTGCTGTGGAGGGATTGGAACATGTGCTGTTGTAGAAAGGAGTATGTGCTGCTGTGAATGGAGGAGAAGATGTGCTGCTGTTGAGAAATGGGAGTATATTCTGCTGTGTGTGAGAATGACAGAGTAATGATAGTATTTGCTTCTGGGGGGATAAAGTGATGTGTTACAGAAGGTAATGAGACAATGAGCAGCTGTGGTGGGAAGGGACAATGTTCTCTAAAGAGGGCAACAAGAGAATATTTTGCTGTGGGCTTATGGAGACTGGTACTAGGAAGGTAAGGAAAAGGGAGAATGTGATCCTATGGGAAGGAAATAAGAGAATGTGTAAATGTTTATTCTTCCTCTGACTGCATTGGTTCAGTACGGGATTCACTTGTAAGCTCTGCAGATGATGTGTGGCACTAATCTGGTTTGTGAAACAACTCCCAGCATACCCTTGCCTTTGTTCAGGTCATACTGTGAGTTGCAGTTTCACATAGTAGAGAGATATAGCACACGGTAACCTGAACTGCAAATGATCTTTGTACTGAGTTTGGTTCTAGTAGTGTACAGTATATCTAATGATCATGGTTCTGTAACTATTATATATGTACTGAGCCTGGTTATGGTGCTGTATATATGTAATGAGCTTTGGTCTGGTGCTGTATTTATGTACTGAGTGTGGTTCTGGTGTTGTATATATGAATTGAGCTTGGTTCTGTGGCCAAATCAACAGTTTGGTACAGCCTTGAAAAAAAAGAGCGCACTGGTAATCTCGTGAACTCAAAAGGCCGTCTATGGAAGACAACAGTGGTGGATGATCGCAGAATCCTTTCCATGGTGAAGAAAAACCCCTTCATGACATCTACCCAAGTGAAGAACACTCTCCTGGAAGTAGGTGTATCAGTATCTAAGCAGTGGCGTAACTACCGCTGTAGCAGCCATAGCGGCTGCTACGGGGCCTGCGGCATGAGAGGGCCCGTGCTGCTAGCCGGCACGAGCCCCCCATGCCTTGAGGCTCTGCCAGCAGCTGCCATGGCTTCTACAGCGGTAGCGACACCACATTCAATAGTGTCTGCGTCCTTCGGATGCAGATACTATTGAACACTATGACAGAGCAGGGAGGTATCTCCCTGCTCTGCCATAGGCTACTGTATACAGTGGCATACCTCTAGGGGTCCTAAACCTGGGACCGGGTCCCTAAACCTGGGGGGCCCTCAGGGTCCCCGAAGCCACGCAGCGCTCACCGCGCTGGTCCCGCTTCCTGAATACTGGAGCAAGGAGCTGACAGCTCCGTGCTCCAGCATTCACTCTGCCGTGAGTGTCTCAGCGCAGACAGGCACGATGTAGTGACGTCATCTCCTGTCTGCACCAAGTCACTCACAGCACAGACTGGAGGAGAAGGAACCTCCACCCGCCGTGTGAACGGGTATAGGTAAGTAATTATGTTATTATTTTTCTATTAGGCATTATGGGGCACTATACTGGGTAGGGAATGGGGGCTGATGTGGTGGCTACTATAGGAGCATTTTACTATATGGGGCGGCAATATACTGTGGGGACGGCTATGGGGGCATTATACTATGGGGGCAATATAGGGTATGGGGGCAGCTATGGGGCATTATACTGTGGGGACAGCTATGGGGGTATTATACTGTGGGGACGACAGCTATGGGGGCATTATACTGTGGGGACAGCTATGGGGGCATTATACTGTGGGGACAGGTATGGGGGGCATTATACTGCATGGGGGGAATTATACTGTGGGGACAGCTATGGGGGGCATTATAAAGTATGGGGGCATTATACTGAGGGGGTAGCTATGGGGACATTATACAGCATGGGGGCATTATACTGTGGGAGCAGATATGGGGGCATTATACTATGGGGACAGCTAGGGGGGCATTTTACTGTGGGGACAGCTATGGAGCATTATACTGTGGGGACAGCTATGGGGGGGCATTATACTGTGTGGGGCAGCTATGGGGGGCATTATATTGTGGGGGCAGCTATGGGGCCTTATAATGTATGGGGGGCATTATACTGTGGGGACTGCTATGGGGACATTATAGTGTGGGGGCAGCTATCGGATGCATTATACTGTATGGGGGCAGTATGAGGGGCATTATAGCTATGGGGGCAGCTATGGGGTATTATGCTGCATAGGGGCAGCTATGAGGCTGTATGGAGGAATTTGGGCATTTTACTGCATGGGGGCATCTGTGTAGGCATTATACTGTATGGGGCATATGTGTGGGCATTATACTGTACGGGGGCATCTGTGTGGGCATTATAATGTATGGGGCATTATACTGTATGGTGGCAGCTATGGGGGCATTATACTGTGTGGGCTGAACCAGGTGTGTATGAGCGGGGATGAGATGGAATTAGAGGTGTGGCTTAAAAGAAAAAAATTGCCGCTGTGCGCCACATTGTTTGTCCCTCTTTGTGATACTTGAAAGCATATCACAGTTTACAGGGAGGGCTGTATAGCACTGTATGGTGAGGCTACATAGCAATGTCTACAGGGGCTGTATAGCACTGTATGTGGAGGCCATATAGCATCGTCTACAGGGGGGATGTATAGCACTGTCTACAGGGGGGGGGGCTGCATAGCACTGTCTGCAGGGGGGTTGCATAGCACTATCTACAGGGGGAGTTCTATAGCACTGTCTACAGGGGGGCTGTATAGCATTGTCTACGGGGGGGCTGTATAGCACTGTCTACAGGGGAGCTGTAAAGCACTGTCAGAAGGAGGGGACTGTATGGCACTATTTACAGGGGGCACTATCTACAAGGCCAGGCTGTGTGTGGCACCCAGGGGAGGGGGTCCAGTCAAAAGTTTTCTATGGGGCCCAGTGTTTCCTAGTTACGCCCCTGTAACTAAATCTACCATAAAGAGAAGACTTCATGAGAGCAAATACAGAGGGTTCACCACAAGGTGCAAACCATTAATCAGCCTCAAAAATAGAAAGGCCAGATTAGACTTTGCCAAATATGTAAAGAAGCCAGTCCAGTTCTGGAACAGCATTCTTTGGACAGATGAAACTAAGATCAACCTGTACCAGAATGATGGGGGGAGGAAGAAAGTATGGAGGAGGCTTGGAACGGCTCATGATCCAAAGCACACCACATCCTCTGTAAAACATGGGGAGGCAGTGTGATGGCATGGACATGCATGGCTGCCAAAGGCCCTGGGTCACTAGTGTTTATTGATAATGTGACTGAAGACAGAAGCAGCCGGATGAATTCTGAATTGTTCAGGGATATACTTTCTGCTCAGATTTAACCAAATGCAGCAAGGTTGATTGGACGTCGCTTCACAGTACAATGACCCAAAACATACTGCGAAAGCAACAGATGAGGTTTTTAAGGCAAAGAAGAGGCATATTCTGCAATGGCCAAGACAATCGCCAGATCTCAACCCGATCGAGCATGCATTTCTTGTGCTTAAGGCAAAGCTTAAAGAGGCTCTGTCACGACACTATAAGTGCCCTATCTCCTTCACAATCTCAGCACTTCGTTAACGTTTCTGTGGTAGTTACAGCAGAGCAAGCTCAATCTCGCGAGATCTCGCTGTAAATGACAGGTTACAGCGAGATTACGCTTTTCTCTGCTGTAAGTACTAAACAAACGTTAACAAAGTGATGGGATTGTGAATAGACATCCCGTCTGTAATGAAGGGGTAGGGAGACAGACAGGTGAGCCCTAATCTACCCGCCACTCAGTCCCTGCCTACTTGCACGACCCGTCCTAGGCGACGGCGTACAACTGGGCGACGGTCCCTACGCTCAATACGTGCACAACAGACAAACAGACAAGGGTACACAGAAGCTAAGGGAAAAGGGGCATTTTCCCATGGCAACACCGTGAGCAACAAGAGTAGTGAACGAGCCGAGTCAAACCAGGAGTGTACGAGGTACCAAATGCAGAGCAGGAGCGTAGTCAGTAAAGCCAGAGTCAATTTGAAGCAGAGGTCAATAGTACTAGCAGGAACAGCAGAGCCAGGAAACAAGACAGAATCACAGGCAAAGGAGGAGCAGGAAATTAAGGAATAAATAGGCCGAGGGCGGGAGCTAGCTCCATCTGGCCAGGCTGTGATAGGTTCTCCCACTCCTCAGCCTACCAGCCTGAGTGGTAGCAGATCGAATGACTCTATCAGACTTAGGAGCAGATGCAGACTGATTAACCACGGGTGTCGACACAGAATCCTTTACACCGTCCTGGCTGGAAGGAATGTCAATTCACTGTCTAAACACTTCAGTGACGTTAATATGTCAGTATAAGACAGCACATAGTGAATGGAGAGAAGTGCATGACGCTGATTGGTCAGTGTCATACACTCCTCTGTACTATGCCCACTTGGTCTAAAGTAAAAACACGCCCACTTGAGCATTAAGAAACGAATTAGCATAAAGCTAAAATCGCTCCTAACGTGGTAAAAATATATCGTTTTTCTAAATAAAAAGTACTGCTGTCACCTACATTATAGTGCTGATCTCCTTATGTAGGAGATAGGGCACTTATAATGTGGTGACAGGACCTCTTTAAGGCAGAAAGACCCACAAACAAGCAACAACTGAAGACAGCTGCAGTAAAGGCCTGGCAAAGCATCACAAAGGAGGAAACTCAGCGTTTGGTGATGTCCATGGGTTCAATTACTTTTGAGCTCCTGAAATGAGGAGGTTGTGTAGGAAAATGGTTGCAATTCCTAAACGTTTCACAGGATAATTTTGTACAACCCCTTCAATTAAACCTGAAATTCTACACTTCAATTGCTTCTCAGTTGTTTCATTTTAAATAAAATGTGGTGGCATGCAGAGCCCAAATCATGAAGATTGTGTCCAAAGAATTCTGGATCTAACTGTATGTACTGAGATTTGTTCTGATTCTGTACATATGTTATGAGCTTTGCTCTGGTGCTGTATATATGGACTGAGCTTGGTTCTAGTACTGTATATATGTACTGAGCTTGGTTCTGGTGCTAAATATATACTGAGCTTGGTTCTGGTGCTGTATGTATATGTACTTAGCGTGGTTCTGGCATTGTATATACCCCCTCCTCTGTGTACGACCTCTGCTTCAGGGACTGTACAATGTCATAGTTTACCAGAGACAAAATAGTGGATGTGGATAAAATCACAGGTTTTCAGAATCCAGGAACATCTCACAGGATTGGCAACCCATCCTCACTCCGTTTCCTACTTTATAGCACAAGAAGAGATTGGACCAGAGTTTACTGTAGGATAGGACGGAAAGAAGGTCTCGCCCATCTAGTGAGTTCAATAGCTTTATAGTAGAAACTAAGATGGTACATATTGCATTATATTCAATAGTATTCAATGTGTATGTAAAATAGTGAGTACAACATTGCTATTTGTTTCCATAACTAAAAGGTTAACTAAACATATGGTAATTTATATATGAATTTTGCCACTGCTAGTACCGTACATCTAGCAGTGATAGAGGAGCGGAATGCAGATTACATTATATTCTATTTTTGTATTTGCAATCATATGTGTAAAAAAAACAAAAAAAAAAACAGACTTTGAAATCAACCGAAAGTCATTTACATTTATGCGCATGGACTTACACATGCCATAGATAGGCTAACATATGCAATGATGTGATAAATTAGGTAACTACCAGATCAAGCAGTTTTATTATAAAAATTCTACCGTGCCGCGCCCGTTTTACAAATGATGAAACAAATATATGCAGTATAATCGAAAAAAGGAATGAGTCCTATATTAATGTCACTGAAAATTAAAGGTCAATGAGGGAAATTGACATATTGAATACAGGCAGCATAAAATTAGTCAAACTAGCAGCTATAAATCATTTTAGTATGCCACCACAGCTAAACTGAAGCTCCTCCTTAAAATAACATGAGCAATGTAAGCAGTTCATGAGCGTAGATGTGATTGATAATAGCTGGATCCTGTGTGTCAGAGACATGTAGGACCAGCACTCACCGAAGCCGTCAGTCCCGCTGACATGACGGATTCGACTTTGACCACGAGATACAGCTTCTATATATCCACAATACATATAAGCTGTATCTCAAAAAGTAAAAAATGTTTTTCACAAAACCCAACTCAAAACTTACAAAGCGACAGTTTACTTATATAACAGATACAACAGGCCTTGAAACATGATTGCAGTCATTGATCTGTGTGATTTTCTTCTATCTGAATCTGTCAATTAAATTACATCACTTTCGGTCTAGCTGACCATGGAGTCTAGACTACTAACAGAGCTAGCTGTAGTGGTCACAGACAATAATTCATATAGTAGCCTTGGAGAGAATAGGACAGAAAGGCTTCACCCATAAAACCGCGCGCAATTATGGAAAATTATTCCCATTTGCGGGATAACTTGGGAGGATGCCTGCCTGAACCAGTGGATAAATGTAGGCAAGTATAAGTGTGCATAAGGTAAAGGGTTTGTTAGATTGGTCAATTTAATTTTTTGGGTGTGGCAAGCTTTAAGAAAACAGCATTATGCTACCGCAATACCTCCTTATAAAAATACTATACGGAAATATATTATCATTAGATATAGTAATAAGTGATGTGGCTGCAGCTGCTATCAATGCCCTGCACGCTTGCCTGCACACCATGATATCGACTTGTCTAACTGACCCCTAATGATAGATGATAATTGTAACATCTAGGGTCATCTTTTGTTCTACTTTCAGTTAGATAATAGGAACAAAGAGTGAAAAACAGCAGCGGATAGGATCCTGGTACTTTTCTACTGTCCCTATCTAAATATAGATATATATACCTATGCTCCTACTGAGTTCATGAAGGTACCCTGATTTTAATAGGTTGTGGGTAGCATTGGTTCATTAACACATTAATCGCTACTGCATTCCAGGTGCTTAACAAATGAATATCCAGTGTATTAGGCATTCATAAGTCAATCAGGCTATTTGGATGTCTATGTATTACATTTAGATATTTGCATGAGCCATGCTGTCACACAAGCCATAGGAAGATCCATCAACAGCAGCTAGCTAGGTTGTTGATGATTTCTAGATAGAATACGATTCTTTTTAGCCTTCTGTCGAAATTGCTAGAAAAATAAGATGCTACATTTTACATTTGCTGATTGCAAATGTGAATCAGAAAAATCAGAATGTGAATGTAGCCGTCTTGTTAAGCTTCTGGATTAGACAAATAATGTAACTATTTTTCTTCTGGGTTAATTGGCTGAGAGGAAACATTGTTCTAATATACTTTTTCCAATCCTGATCAATAAGCCACAGTAACAATATCTCAAATACGTGTTACATATTACACACCATATTTTGCATGTAACAGTGGTCTGAAAATAAATGTGACATAAAGTTTGGAGGTGTTTTTTGTAGTCATAAATGCCCTGATGGAATACAAGAGTCTTTACAGAAATACAAGAAATTTGAGATACTTGTATAAAGGGTTTGATCACAGATACCATCTGTATAATAGCTTTTTAGTTGATTGGCATCATATCTACTGTACAGTTTGTGCATTATGCTGTACATTCCAGAACTAGCCACAAATGAGTCCAGAATGGCGGCAGAATTGGCACTTGAATAATGTAGCAGGTTTTTGGCTTAAATCTAAACCTGCTGCTCGGTCGGCTCAGATGGATTTGTCTTGTGGTTGGAAATTTGTAAATAAAGATTACAGTGAAAATCATCTCCATTCTCTCTCAGTAGTGATACCCTTGGAATGGTCGACATTGAGGCAGTACATAAAAGCCAATTAACATTTGTTTACCAGGTGTCATTTTAGCGGCTGTGTCCAGTTTTTCATATAAACAGTACTCCATCTGTACCAACAGTTCTTAACTGCAGCGTAAATCCCATGGCTAATAGCCAAGGAGAGTGCAAACAAGTAACAACTGCTCTGAGTACCATTTTGTGTTTTCCCATCTTTTCCTCCTCAACGATGAAATGGAAGGTCTCCTAGACTGGACCGGCCATGATGTCATTTTGGATGTGGAATTTTCCTATAAGAAAACTAGTCACTAATTTCATAATCCTGAAAAAATTGAATAAGGCCCCACATGTTATATTTATAAATGGATAATTGTCGCATCTAAATATGAATATTTAAAAAGTGGAATTAGCTTAAAAATGTATGCACAGGAATCCTAGATGTTGTTGACCAAATCTTTTCATGGCTTTATATTTATTCTCACTGTAACTTGTGTCTCTATGAAGTACTTTGAGTGTGCACAAGTTAAAGAGGCTCTGTCACCACATTATAAGTGCCCTATCTCCTATATAAGGAGATCGGCGCTGTAATGTAGGTGACAGTAATGCTTTTTATTTAGAAAAACTATCTATTTTAAACCACATTATGAGCGATTTTTAGCTTTATGCTAATGAGTTATTTAATGCCCAAGCGGGCGTGTTTTACTTTAGAGCAAGTGGGCGTTGTACAGAGAAGTGTATGACGCTGACCAATCAGCGTCATGCACTTCTCTCCATTCGTTTACACTGCACTAGCGATAAATTTATATCTCTATGTCCAGCTACATACACACACTAACATTACAGCAGTGTCCTGATAATGAATATACATCACTACCAGCCTGGACGTGATGTGTATTCAGAATCCTGACACTTCTGAATCTTTTCTGTGAGATTCCAGTAAGGCAAACGTAATCTCAGTTACATCGTAATCTCGCGAGATTACGCTTGCCTTGCTGGAATCTCACAGAAAAGATTCAGAAGTGTCAGGATTCTGAATAAACATCACGTCCAGGCTGGTAGTGATGTATATTCATTATCAGGACACTGCAGTAATGTTAGTATTTGTGTATGTAGCTGCAAATAACGATATAACTATATCAGCTAGTGCAGTGTAAATGAATGGAGAGAAGTGTATGACGCTGATTGGCCAGCGTCATACACACCTCTGTACAAATGCCCACTTGGTCTAAAGTAAAAACACGCCCACTTGGGCATTAAGAAACTCATTAGCATAAAGCTAAAAATCGCTCATAAAGTGGTTTAAAATAGATCGTTTTTCTAAATAAAAAGCATTACTGTCACCTACATTATAGTGCCGATCTCCTTATAGAGCACTTATAATGTGGTGACAGAGCCTCTTTAACTGTCTTAATGGATCTGACCAGCTCATCAGTGCCTTAAAATCATTTAGATATGACTACCCAGGGCAGCCAAACTCATGATATAGGTATTCATGTGGTAATGAGAGCATTTAAATGTACACCCTTGTGTACTCAGAGTACTAAATAGAGAAATGAACCTTAATTTGCATGGAAACAAAAATAAAGCTATAAGAAAATCTTAAAAAGCAAATATTCAGCTTTTTGACTGTTTCCCTATAGCAATAGATTTGTTTCTATAGTGTTAAACAAAGGTAGAGCTTCACATTGATGAAAAAAACTATAATTATTTGTCTAAGTAAACTGCAATGTTTGTATTACTCTTAAAAGTTATTAGTAACTATTTTCCTCCTGTGTTATTCCTTTAACGGTAAGAAGAAAATAGTTTTTTAGACTTGGGAGAACGACTTAGGAAATATTGAAGAATGTAAATGGAGTATTTTTTAAGATCAGTTCCTAAAATTTCCAAAATTACTCCTTTATTCATGAGACTTATAGCCTCCTCTACTTGATGCAGATGCGGACAAGACCCTGCTGATCATATAGTTCAGAAATTATATTTTTATTAAATAGGCCCTCATCCAAGTAAACTGGCTATGTATAGGACCTACAGTGAGGTGCTGGTAGTCATATCATCTTTAGAGCCCTATATTTGGCATAAAAACTGATTGCCACATATATGAAGTCTCATTCTACCCCTAAAGTTTCTATATGGATAATGAATGTTAATAGAACAATAGTATTGGAATGGTTATATATATGAGGAGAGGATGCGGTCGGTTTTGCAAGAATATTTGGAGGGGATGGTTATTATCATTAATAGTGTGTTTATCATTAAGCTGCGTAGCTTAGAGTGGAAGAAGAATTCCCTTTTTTTCTCCCCTTTGTTCGCCACTGTATAATACTTTAATTTCTGTACCATATGGCAACATGATTTGTATGCTGTATAGAAATATTGACTGGTTATTGAGTCGCACCATTATTTCACCTTTGTATAACCCTGTAATTTGTCCAACGTATGTTCATATGATTTTGGCACTCTATGGCAATATTTGCATTGTATGCATTATATATGGATATCATTTAAATATTGTATGGCATTTATATTTTCGACTGTATATAGGCATTATTTGGGCACTGCGTGCTATTACTTTAGCACTACCCGGCACTGTTATTTGGGCACTGTATAACGCTGTAATTTTATAATGGTATGGCAGTAGTTTTTAGCTACTGTATGATGGTAGTATTTAGGAACTGTATGAAATGGTTATTTTTTGCATAATATAGTAATGGTCAACCCTCTTTTTTGGTAAAAGAGTTACCTAAAGAAAACCTTCCGCTTCTGAGTTCCCCCATGATCAGCTGATATTGCCAGTGTCTTCTTTAATGTAATTTAAAGAATGAAAAGTATTCAGTGAAATCAATGGTCTGTCCATATAATGTATAAATGAGCCGGGTCTTCTAGGGCAATAGCTGCTCTCTGTAGCTTTCGGTAGCGGTTTTCTGCTCTGCCTGATAGTGGACTCCAGAAAGGCCTCTCTTAACCAGACAAGCCCTCTAAGACAAGATGTGAGGTGCGAAGGAGGCTGCAATATAAAGAGAGACATGATGGTAATATGTGATCACAGACCTCAGCACTTAGCAGTTTAGTGAACATCAGAGCTCAGCTCTGTGAAATTGTTCCTATAGAAACAGCCTTGAGGCTGGAATTACATTTGTGGAGGAGGATTTTTTTTCTCATGTTAATTTTCATTCTGCTTTATTTTCTCTTGGCCACTGAACAACAAATTTGATTCTGCTGGTTAGAATGGAAATTTAAAATGATTCTCTCTGTAAATAGCGGTCTCAGCTCCATTGTCTGTGGTAACGTGTATTTGTTATTCATAATCATTGGAACAGGGTTTTACCCCTTTTGTTGTCAAGCCACAGAGCTGGTTTTCAATCATTGTGCAGCCTAATAAAAATCAAACTATTAAATAGTCCACCTTTTTCAGAAACAAGTCCATTATATTCACAAAGTCTCACATTTAGGGCTTATTCAGACGAACGGGATATACGTCCGTGCAACGCGCGTGATTTTCACGCGCGTCGCACGGACCTATATTAGTCTATGGGGCAGTGCAGACAGTTGCGTGATTTTTGCGCAGCGTGAGTCCGCTGCGAAAAAGTCACGACATGTCCGTTCTTTGGGCGTATTTTGAGCATCACGCACCCATTGACGTCAATGGGTGCGTGAAAAGCACGCATGCAGTGGCGTAACTACCGCCGTAGCAGCAGTAGCAGCTGCTACGGGGCCCGCGGCATGAGGGGGCCCGTGTCGCCCGCCGGCACGGGCCCCCACCATAGCCGGAGACTCCGCTAGCAGCCGCTATGGCTGCTACAGCGCGACGCCACTGAACAGTACGGCAGAGCAGGGAGGTATCTCCCCGCTTTGCCAATAAACAAAAGACATGTATCCCCTATCCACAGGATAGGGGATACATGTGTGATCGCTGGCAGCGATAAGGAGAACGGGGGACTGAAAGTCCCCTGAAGTTCTCCATCACAAACCTCGGACTTCCGGGGTCTGTGTCGGCAGCTCCGGAGAAATGAATGGAGCGCCGGTCCCACTTGTGCGCATGCGTGACCAGCGCTCCTTTCATTTTTAGTGAGATGCGCAGACTCCGGAAGTCAGACGTTAGTCATGGAGAACTTCACGGGGACTTTCAGTCCCCCGTTCTCCCTATCGCTGCCAGCGATCACACATGTATCCCCTATCCTGCGGATAGGGGATACATGTCTTTTATTAGGACACACTGTAGGTCGCATTTTTTGGGGAGGGGGACGCTGTATGGCGTTCCCTACAGGGGGGGGGCTGTATGGCGTTCCCTACAGGGGGGCTGTATGGCGTTCCCTACAGCGGGGGGGGGGCTGTATGGCGTTCCCTACAAGGGGGGGCTGTATGGCGTTCCCTACGGGGGGGGCTGTATGGTGTTCCCTACAGGGGGGACGACTCTGTATGGCGTTTCCTACAGGGGGGACGCTGTATGGCGTTCCCTACAGGGGGGGACGCTGTATGGCGTTCCCTACAGGGGGGGCTGTATGGCGTTCCCTACAGGGGGGGCTGTATGGTGTTCCCTACAGGGGGGGCTGTATGGCGTTCCCTACAGGGGGGGCTGTATGGCGTTCCCTACAGAGCCCCCCTGTAGGGAACGCCATACAGACTCCCTGTAGGTAACGCCATACAGTCCCCCCTCTAGATAATGCCATACAGCCCCCTCTGTAGATAGCGCCATACAGCCCCCACTGTAGATAGCGCCATACAGCCCCCACTGTAGATAGCGCCATACAGCCCCCCTGTAGATTGCGCCATACAGCCCCCCTGTAGATAGCGCCATACAGCCCCCCTGTAGATAGCACCATACAGCCCCCCTGCATATAGCGCCATACAGCCCCCCTGTAGATAGCGCCATACAGCCCCCCTGTAGATAGCGCCATACAGCCCCCCCCTGTAGATAGTGCCATACAGCCCCCCCCTGTAGGGAACGCCATACAGCCCCCCTGTAGGGAATGCTATTCAGCCCCCCCCTGTAGGGAACGCCATACAGCCCCCCCTGTAGGGAACGCCATACAGTCCCCCCGTAGATAACGCCATACAGCCCCCTCTGTAGATAGCGCCATACAGCCCCCTCTGTAGATATCTACAAAGGGGGCTGTATAGCGTTATCTACAGGGGGCTCTATGGCGTTATCAAAAGGGGGGGTTTGTAAAAAAGGCACTATCTACAAGGGGGGGTTGTGTGACACCCGGGGGAGGGGGGCCCCAGTCAAAAGTTTGCTATGGGGCCCAGTCTTTCCTAGTTACGCCCCTGCACGCATGCCACACGGAAACACTTCCGTGGGACCTGCGTTTTTCACGCAACAGCTGTCAAACTATGAATGAAAACAGAAAAGCACCACGTGCTTTTCTGTTTACAAACATCCAAAAGGAGTGTCATAATAATGGCGGCTGCGCGAAAATCACGCAGCCGCGCATCATACGGCGCTGCCACATGGAGCTGTTAAGTGCCTTTTGCGCACGCAAAACGCTGTGTTTTTTGCGTGCCCAAAACGCACACGCTCGTGTGAATCCGGCCTTACATGAAGCCTTTGGAAGAATTTATTGAACAAATCTAAATGGCAGACATACTACACCGATTAGTTTGTGAAAGCGATGATATCATGAGGTTAGACATAGAATTAAGATATACGTGTAACGTCTATGGTCGCTGACCACAAACTCCTTACATCCGGTCGACGCGCTTCTCTCCAGAGATGTCTGTTCCACAGTGACCACCAGGGTGCGCTCACGAGCTCAGTCCAGACAAGGAGCCAGGTCGCACACAGGTGGGAGATTGAGCTGATTGCTCCCAGAGCACCCTGGATTATAAGAAAGACCCAGCCCCTTCCTGCCATGCCTGAGCCTTGTTGTCGTTATCCTAGTATGTCTCTGCAAATGGTCTTTGAAGTGTTTTCCAGTTCCCAGTCTTTCCCATTCCTGCTACCTGTAAGCTGTATCTCGTGCTATCCTGATCAAGTGCCGTGTTGAGCTGAAGTCGTGGTGTGCTGTGTACCACGCCTGGCGCCTGCCTGCTGCCTAGTCCCAGCCAAACTTGTCTTGCTAGAGTCTGAGCTACCACAGGTACACTATACGAACTATAGACTGTGACCTGTGTCCTGTTGGCCAGCTGCCATACCGTCAAGGTGGTACGGCCCAGTGGGTCTACATACCCAATGTGACAGTAGGCTCAGGCCATGGACCCCGCTGGTCAATCCAAGACCATGACGACGTCACAGGAGATGCGGGCGGATATGCTAGACCTCCTGTCTCGACAGGACCAACTCCTCCCGGCATTGAACATTATTGCACGTCGGCTGGAGGTGCATGCTGCCGTTCCTCCAACTACACCTCCTGGCAGAACTGATCCTCCGACTACACCTCCTTGCAGTGCTGTTCCCCGATTTTCTTTGCCGCTTCCTGAACGCTATGATGGAGAAGCTAGGACCTGTCGAGGATTTTTGAACCAGTGCCAGATCCATTTTAGCCTGTATGCAAGGGCATTCTCGTCTGATGGCGCAAGGGTCACGTTCATCGTCTCTCTCCTCACTGGCAGGGCCCTTGCATGGGTGAACCCTATCTTGGAGAGACAAGGACCAGAGACCCGTGACTTCCATGGGTTCTTACGGACGTTTCGCACAGTGTTTGAGGAGCCTGGACGAGCCTCGTCTGCAGCCGCCTCCTTGCTGAACCTAAGCCAGGGAGACACCTCCGCAGGCGAGTACTCCATCCACTTCAGCACCCAGGCGGAATAACTGTTGTGGAACAATGAGGCCCTGGTGGGTACATTCTGGCAGGGACTGTCTCCTAGGATTAAGGACGAACTGGCCGCCAGAGATCTACCATCTACCCTGGATGCCCTCATCCTTTTGGCCGCCCAGATTGATATAAGGATCCGAGAATGGTTCCAAGAAGCTCTTTGGGAGGGAGTACTCCCTAGTCCGGTTCCTACTTTGCAGCAACCCCTGCTGTCCTCAGGTGCTGATCCTCCTATGGAGTTTTTGAGGATGGACTAGTTTAAGCTATCTGCCCAGGAGAGACAACGCAGACACACCTCGGAACTCTGTCTATATTGAGGCCTCACAAGCCATCTTGTGCGTCTGTGTCCCCAAAATCCCCAGAGCCTAGGGTTGGTGGGAGAGACAACCCTGGGTAAAGAAGGACTTTTGTCTAAATTTTCCATCCCCGTGACCATAGTGTCCGGCGGGTCTCTGCGTATCTGGACTCTGGATCCGCTGCTAATTTCATTCGTAGAGACCTGGTGGATCTTCTCCAATTGCCCACAACCCCTCTGGTGAGGCCGTTGATGGTTGCATCTGTGAATGGACTACCTCTGCCAGACCCAATTATACACCGTGTTCCAAATTATTATGCACATTGGATTTAAGTGTCATAAACATTTAATTATTAGTTTTTCAATTAAACTCATGGATGCTATTGTGTCTTAGGGCTCTTTGGATCATTGTAATCAATCTTAGACACCTGTGATAATTAGTTTGCCGTGTGTGGCCAATCAAAAGAAAACTACTTAAGAAGGACGTTCCACATTATTAAGCAGGCCACAGGTTTCAAGCAATATGGGAAAGAAAAAGGATCTCTCTGCTGCCGAAAAGCGTGAAATAGTGCAATACCTTGGACAAGGTATGAAAACATTGGATATTTCAAGAAAACGTAAGCGTGATCATCGTACTGTGAAAAGATTTGTGGCTGATTCAGAGCACAGACGGGTTCGTTCAGATAAAGGCATAATGAGGAAGGTTTCTGCCAGACAAATTAATAGGATTAGGAGAGAAGCTGCTAAAATGCCATTGCAAAGCAGCAAACAGGTATTTGAAGCCGCTGGTGCCTCTGGAGTCCCGCGAACCTCAAGGTGTAAGATCCTCCAGAGGTTTGCAAGTGTGCATAAAGCTATTATTCGGCCACCCCTAAACAATGCTCACAAGCAGAAACGGTTGCAGTGGGCTCAGAAATACATGAAGACTAATTTTCAAACCGTGTTGTTTACTGATGAGTGCCGTGCAACCCTGGATGGTCCAGATGGCTGGAGTAGTGGATGGTTGGTGAATGGCCACCTTGTCCCAACAAGGCTGCGACGTCAGCAAGGAGGTGGCAGAGTCTTGTTTTGGGCTGGAATCATGGGGAGAGAGCTGGTAGGCCCCTTTAGGGTCCCTGACGGTGTGAAAATAATGACCTCTGCGAAGTACGTAGAGTTTATGACTGACCACTTTCTTCCGTGGTACAAAAAGAAGAACCGTGCTTTCCGTAGCAAAATTATCTTCATGCATGACAATGCACCATCTCATGCTGCAAAGAATACCTCTGTGTCATTGGCTGCCATGGGCATAAAAGGAGAGAAACTCATGGTGTGGCCCCCATGTTCCCCTGACCTCAACCCTATTGAGAATCTTTGGAGCATCCTCAAGCAAAATATCTATGAGGGTGGGAGGCAGTTCACATCAAAACAGAAGCTCTGGGAGGCTAACATGTAAGAGTTGGCCTGTTAAGGTTTTTTTTTATTGAAAGAGCTTTTGATTTCTGTAAATATGACCTCCTGATGCTGCAAATTCAACAAATTACCATTTTAGTTCTCTTTACAACCTTCAAAATGTTTTGATCTCTGTTGTGCATAATAATTTGAAACAGTGCATTTTGAGTTTTTTACTTCTAAAAAAAATCTGTTATCATTAGGAGATTTGTTCAATAAAATTCACATTATACTCCAACGGTTGATGGCTTGAAGATTATACTGACTGTCATTTGCATCGACTATTTAGGAAAATCAGCGAAAAATAACATTTGCATAATAATTTGGAATGCGGTGTAGCTGTGACCAAGCCACTGAGGCTCCAAGTGGGAGCCCTCTATTCTGAGCTCCTTTTGTTCTTTGTCCTGGCTAAAGCTCTCAATCCTGTGCTGCTGGGTCTGCCCTGGCTCCGACTACATGCCCCAGTCCTGGACTGGAATTCTGGAGAGGTTCTCCAGTGCGGTCCCGAATGTCTCAACCACTGCCTGGTACAGATTAGTTTGGCTCAGCCTCCTCTGCCTCAGTCCTTGGGAGGATTGCCTGGTCTTTATTCTGCATTCTCGGATGTCTTCAGCAAGAAAGAGGTGGAGTCGCTGCCCCCACACCGGGCTAATGACTGTCCTATCGACCTAGTTCCTGGTGCATCCCTTCCTCGTGGTAGGGTGTATCCTCTCTCCATGCCAGAGAATCTGTCCATGTCCGCCTATGTTAAGGAGAACTTGGAAAGGGGCTTCATACGGAAGTCTTCCTCCCCGGCAGGAGCCGGGTTCTTCTTCGTCAAGAAAAAGGATGGTTCTCTGCGTCCTTACATCAGCTACCGGGGTCTCAACCAGATCACGGTAAAAAATAGGTATCCGTTGCCTTTGATTTCTGAGCTGTTTGATCGCATACGTAGGGCCAAGATTTTTTCAAGGCTAGACCTGCTTGGGGCTTACAACCTAATCCGGATTCGCCGGGGTGACGAGTGGAAGACAGCATTTAACACCCGTGACGGACACTATGAATATCTAGTAATGCCCTCCCTTCGGTCTGTGTAATGCTCATGCGGTCTTCCAAGAGTTCGTTAATGACATATTCCGTGACCTCCTCTATGTATGTGTTGTGGTCTATCTTGATGACATCTTGATTTTTTCTCCAGATCCAATGATTTACCGGAGACATCAGTCAAGTTTTTCTATGGTTAAGGGAGAATTGTCCGTACGCCAAGTTGGAGAAGTGCGTGTTTAAGAAAGATGCTCTACCCTTCCTGGGCTACATCATCTCGAATCATGGTCTCAAGATGGATCCTGAAAAGGTAAAGGCCATCCTGGAATGGCCATGCCCTCAAGGCTTGAGGGTCATACAGCGCTTCCTGGGATTCACCAATTTCTACAGACAGTTCTTTCCAAACTTTTCCTCAGTGACATCTCCTATCTCTAATCTCACCAAAGAAAGGCATGAATGCCAAGGTGTGAACTCCAGAGGCGGAAGCCGCATTTAATAGCATGAAGAGTGCCTTCACGTCAGCCTCGATCCTCCATCATCCAGATGTTTCTCGACAGTTCTCGTTGGAGGTGGACGCCTCCTCTGTCGGTGAAGGTGCACTCCTGTTCCAGAGAGGTTCCAAGGGCAAGTCAATGGTATGTGGCTATTACTCCAAGCTCTTCTCTTCCGCAGAACGCAACTATTCGATTGGGGATCGGGAGTTACTGGCCATCAAATTGGCTCTGGAGGAGTGGAGACATCTATTAGAAGGCGCAGTTCATCCCATCTTAAAATTTACGGACCACAAGAATCTCACTTATCTCCAGACGGCCCAACGATTGAATCCCCATCAGGCTAGGTGGTTTCTGTTCTTTGCCCGGTTCCAGTTTGATCTCCACTACCGTCCAGCCGACAAGAATGTGAGGGCCGATGCCTTGTCCAAGTCGTTTGAGACAGAGGACACTATGGAGTCTCCACAGATTATTATTAATCCGTCCTGCATCATCCCTGTCAACCGTCTGCAAGTTTGAGATATTCCCCCAGGGAGGACTTTTGTGCGTCTGGCAGACAGAAGAAGAATCCTCCGCTGGGGACACAGTTCCAAACTGGGAGGTCATGCGGGTGTCTGTAAGACCTGAGACTTGATCGCTTGTCAGTTCTGGTGGCCCACGCTGCCCAAAAACATCAGGGACTTTGTCTCCTCCTGCACCGTGTGCGCAGCAAATAAAGTTGCCCACTCCAAACCGTCGGGCCTGCTCTAGCCGCTGCCTGTGCCCGATGCCCCCTGGCAACATATTGCTATGGACTTTGTCACTGACCTGCCTCCCTCTGCGGGATGCAGTGTGGTCTGGGTGGTGGTGAACCGATTTTCGAAGATGGCTCACTTCGTTCCGCTGACTGGCCGCCCTCTTCATCCAACATATCTTCCGCCTGCAGGGCTTGCCTAGGCATATTGTGTCTGATCAGGGGGTTCTGTTCACCTCGAAGTTCTGGAGAGCCCTCTGCGGACTCCTCAGTGTGAAGTTGGACTTTTCCTCAGCCTACCATCCTCAGTCCAATGGTCAAGTCGAGAGGATCAACCAAATCATGGAGAACTACCTACGACACTTCACCTCCAAGCAGCATGATGACTGGGTGCAGCTTCTTCCTTGGGCCGAGTTCTCGTATAATAATCATACTAGCGAGTCCACAAGAAATACACCATTCTTCATAGTTTACGGCCAACGCCCACGACTCCCTCTTCCGGTGTCCGTTATATCCGAAGTGCCCGCAGCTGATTCTGCTTTTAGGGACTTCCTGCAGATCTGGCAGCAGACCTAATCCTCCATTCTGCTGGCGGTGTACCAAGGTCTGGCTGTCCTCCAGAAATATCCGGCTCAGGTTGGCTTCTTACAAGTTTGCTCCCAGGTTCCTCGGACACTTCGAGATCTTGCAACAGATTAACCCGGTCTACTACAAGCTTCAGCTGCCTCCTACCCTCCGGATCTCCAACTCCTTTCGCATTTCTCTCCTGAAACCTGTGGTCCTGAACTGCTACTCTAAGACTCTTAGCCCTGCAGTTGCCCCCAGCGGCTCGTCAGAGATATTTGAGGTTAAGGAGATCCTGGACACCAAAAAAGTAAGAGGAAAAAACTTTTATTTAGTAGATTGGAGGGGGTTTGGTCCAGAAGAGAGGTCCTGGGAGCCAGAGGAGAATCTCAATGCTCCTACCCTCATTAAGAAGTTTCTCTCTTGTTCTGGTCCCAAGAGGAGGGGGCATAAGAGGGGGGATACTGTAACATCTGTGGTCGCTGACCACAAACTCCTTCCATCCAGTTGACGCCCTTCTCTCCAGAGATGTCTTCACATGCGGCCGTCCTGTTCCACAGTGACCATCAGGGTGCGCTCGCGAGCTCAGTCCAGACAAGGAGCCAGGTCGCACATAGGTGGGAGATTGAGCTGATTGCTCCCAGAGAACCCTGGACTATAAGAAGGGCACAGCCCCTTCCTGCCATGCCTGAGCCTTGTTGTCGTTATCCGAGTATGTCTATGCAAATGGTCTCCTAAGTGTTTTCCAGTTCCCAGTGTTCCCCGTTCCTGCTACCTGTAACCTGTATCCCGTGCTATCCTGGTCAAGTGCCGTGTTGAGCTGAAGTCGGGCTGTGCTGTGTACCACGCCTGTTCTGCTGCGCCACACCTGGTGCCTGCCTGCTGCCTAGTCCCAGCCGAGCCTGTCTTGCTACTGTCTGAGCTACCACAGGTACACTATACGAACTATAGACTGTGATCTGTGTCCTGTTGGCCAGCTGCCATACCGTCAAGGTGATATGGCCCAGTGGGTCCACATACCCATCGTGACAAGACGTAACATAGAGTCCCATATTTATTTATATAGAAATTTCTAAAACTTTCAATGTGGAAAAGAATGTCCTTCCATTGTTTACCATGCCAGTCAAGTAGTATTGACACAAACATTAACATGGATATGGATATTCCTAATGGTGGCACCGAGGTTTCTTACATTAAATAAAAACATATAAGCATAAGACTGTTGATTGAACATTGTTGATGTTGTTGTGGTTGTTGTAGTTATACTACTTTGAAGGCATGCTTTGTTTAATTTGTCTAACTAAGGGGATGTTCACATCTGCGTTAGAAGCTTTGTAAGGGGCCTCCATCACAGATATGGCAGGAATTACCGGAAACAATAGGGCAGCATGCTGTGCTATTGTTTCCGGTAAAATCACGGACACTCCGAAAGAAAACCAACAAAACCTTAAAGTCGATGGGTTCCATCGGCCACCAGCGATATCCATTGTGCAACGGAACCATTGCTTCCGGTATTCCCTTGTTCTTCTCCTCTGATGGAACAGAACAATGGAATACACCAACACCAACACAGATGTGAACAGCCCCTAAAACATATCAGTTTCATGTTGTAAGGTTACATGTTTCCATCTCTTGAGTCAAACACTAATGTTCTTTTCATTTTCTATACTTTGTTTTAGAATACTCTAGGGAAGGATTTTGAAATATTATGGAAAAGACCTGGTCCAGACATGGGCAGCCCTAAAGAGCCTCATAGATTGCAACTGTCAAGACCAGATGGTGCCAGTGAGAACATTTCCCTGCGTTCTCCTATTTCCTCACGAATATGGCAGGCTGAAGATCTTACACACAATATAGGGTTTGATGGAGAGGATTTTTGTATGAGAAACTTCTGTGTCAGTGTACACGGAGACCATGAACCTATGGAAGGAAGTTACAGCTTTGATACAGATGGAGATGACATCTTAGAAGTGCATAAAGACTTTTCTATTCGTGAAGTCAGGGAAGATCAAAGTTCATCAAAGCAAGGAGACTGGAACTGTAAGTCTGACGCCCCACAAACAGAGACAATCTCTAAGCAATTACTTGAAGAGAGTCAGAATATTTCCTCTGTGTCAGATGGAAAAGGAACAGACTTAAGTAACTCAGAAATCATGACGGATGGTAAGGGGCAAAAATTAAATGCCCCCAGTATATCTGACGGTAGTCTGTCTTTAGGAATGAACACTGATATTGCTTCTAGAATTCATAACGTACAAGAAGAAACACCAGGCAAAGAGAAAGAAAATCTTAATGGAAAATCAGAGCCAATACAGGTTGCCAGCAGTCTTGATAGTCAAGCTAGTAAGGAAACTATGTCAGAAGCAAAGGCAGAATGTAAGGAGGTTACCAATGGAGACATGAGTACAAAAACATATGCTTCTAACTTGTTGCCTTCAAATTCAGGCAGTAACATGGAAGAAAAACAGTATAGATCTATTGCAATAAGCCCTATTGTTCCACCAGATGGAAGTTCAGCTTTCACTTTTCAGACTGGTATAACACCATTTGCTAAAAATTCCTGTGGAAAAGACAATGCTGGCAATAACGATGATCTACCAAAAACCTACTCATGTAAACTCCCTCCTGCAGAAGGTGGGACTGAAGCAAAAGTACAGTATAGGTCTGTGGCTGTGAGTCCTATTATACCCCCAGGGGAAAGATCATTATTCCAATTTCAAAAGGACCCGACTCAGGAAGATATAAAAGATTGTTGTTCAAATCAAACAACAGACACCCGAAGACGAGAGAAGCTCAATGATGGCACAGAAACCAGAGTAGAGTATAAATCTGTAGCAGTAAGTCCAATTATTCCTCCTGAAGGGTCTTCTTCATTTACATTTCATGCATTAAGAACTATTTCTGGCAACACAGCAGGAGAACAGTTAGCCCAAAATAAAGAATTACTCCCCAAAACATATTCCTTTGAATTGACCCCACCGAATAATGATGCAAGCACTCAGGCAGACACAAGAGCGGAGTGCGTTTCAGTTGCAGTAAGCCCAATTATACCACCAGATGGATCATCTTCATTCATTTTCCAGTCAGATCTACTGAATAGAATTAGTGGGGAGAAAGTGTCAGATAATGTCAATACACAGGGTGACACAAAAGTGCAGTATGTTTCTGTGGCCATTAGTCCCATTGTGTTTCCAGGTGGATCATCCTCTTTCCCATTCACAGCAGAAAATAATGCTACAAAGCAAAACAAAGATATTTATATTAATACTACAGATAATCTTCCCAAAACGTACTCCTTTGAGCTCACTCCTCCTGATGATGAACCTGGTCCTAGTACCAGAATAGAATATAAGTCTGTGGCAGTGAGCCCTATAATACCCCCTGATGAAGTTTCTTTTACTTTCCAAACTGAAAGAAAGAAGGAATCCAGCTTGACAGATGTACTGTCTAAGACATGTTCAATTGAACTGACACCCCCAAATCAGGATGTTGGGACACAAGCGGATAATAAAGTGGAATGTGTGTCAGTGGCTGTAAGTCCCATTGTTATTTCACAGGGATCTTCATCCTTTCCTTTCCAAGGGGAACAGATTGCCTTGCACCATGACCAGACACAAAAGCAGGATTCCTGTAGTATAAGTGCACTTCCAAAGATGTTACTCGAACCAACAACCCTCTATCATGATATAGGGATCCAAGTTGATACTGTAGTCCAGTGTGCATCAATAGCTATCAGTCCCATGGTACCACTACAAGGATCGTGTTCTTTTATGTTCAACACAGAGGATGCCAATAAAGCCTCCACAATATATTCACATTTGCAAGAAAAGCCTGAGATGAAAGATGCAGAGATGCAAGTGTCCTTTCCAGTTGAAACAAGATCTATTGCGACTGACCCAATGACACCCAAAGGAAAATCCCCAAAGGCTTCATATCCTGAAGTCAAAGTGAAAGAAGCCAAAGCAGACCACCCAGAACCTGTCCGGGAGGTCAGCTGGGATGAGAAAGGTATGACCTGGGAAGTGTATGGAGCATCAATGGAAGTTGAAGTTTTGGGGATGGCCATACAGAAGCACCTGGAAAAGCAGATTGAAGAGCATGGGAGACAGAAGGTGATGACTCCTCAAAATACAGGTAGAGGTAGTTCTATCCGAGGTGCTGTAGAAAAAAATGAGAGCAAAAAAAGACAACCTGGTGCATTTCGCACCTTTTTTCGAAGACGACCCCGTTGCTGTTCTCATGCTGGACCAACTACAGAGTGAACCTACAAGAAATAAGCCATTTTAAACCCTTATAGGAAAGATACAAATAATAATTTCTTTTGGAATAGAAACAGAAGTATTGGCTTAAAATTGGTATAGACAGAAAGTACTAATAGAGGAGAAAATACGGATTTTTCACATAACAGTTCTTGTCTTGAGAACTCAGTGTTGGATGTAAGATGGTTTTAATGTTCTTTTAATGAAAAAGTAAATGCGCGTTCCTAGTGTCAATTTTTTTTTATAGATGATAAGGCAGGACAAGGGGAATGTAAAGTGTTATACAATGTAACATTGGGTCTTTCTGCACTAATACCTTTAGCACATCCCTGTCCCTAAAAGCAGAACATTTAACAATCATTGAGCCTGAGTAAAAAGTCACAGAGGCGACAGTGCGCTAACATGGTGCCCGAGTTCAGTAAATGTTATGGTGATTGCTATAATACCTGGTTATATAGCCTGCTTCTGAGTAATTTTTTTTTCTCATTTTTTTATTTTTATGTAATAAAAACCTCAATGATAGGACTGGGGAAAAATATTGTTATAAAGTTTAAAAGGCAAATCTTTATATTGCCCATGTGGTTTATATACAAATAGATACTTCGTTGTTGGGAATCGTTTCTTGTTCAGATGAGGAAACAAATTAGTTTACGCATAATTATGTTACACATTAGTTGTCATGTCAGCCATTTATAAACGAGGGCCTCATTTATCAAAACTATCTTATATAAAAACTCACCTTTTTGCCCATAGCAACCAATTACATAGCCGCTTTCATATTTCTAGAGCAATTTAACAAATGAAAGCTGAGCTCTGATTGGTTGCCAGGTGCAACAAGGCCAGTTCTGCTGTTAGGCAGTTTTGATGAATGAGGCGCTAGACTTCTTGTATGATTGCTTCACATTCACATCAGACACAAACTGAATAGTACAGTATGCTAAATTCTAAAAGCTATTGACTTAATATTTGCTCATATTTTCTGCTCTCTTTAATCTCCTTGTTGCCATAGAAATTAGCTTATGCAAGTAACCAGAGCCGTGTACAGTATATTGTAGAAAGAACTTGTATTCAGAACAAGACCATTTACCTGCAGATGTTTTAAAAAAAACAACAAAACAGGTTACATTTTTTAATGAAATATACATTTGAATTAACATAATTAAATCAAAATGTCAAGTTTCTACCATTATAATATAAAAAATATACTATTTTTATTCAGGTGTACAGAATTGTATGCTTATCTGTCTAATTTTAAATCCCCGCTGTTGTCTCCCCACCTCTGACTAGAGACTAGACGATTTGTGACAGTCTATAATTGATAGCCCATAAAAACACTACACAGGCCATGTAACATGATTCCAGTCATTTTCAGGTGTGATGTAACCTTTGCTCCTCCTCTCTGTATTTGTTGGATGACATCACTTCCGGTCCACAAAGTCTAGACTCCTACTTTGTATAGGGACCAGGAAGAAAACAGGGCAGAGAGGCTCAACCCATAAAGCCAGAAGCAGTTATGGTAGATGGCTTCCTGTCCTGGGATAAGTTGCGGTTGAACCAGGTTTTCTTGAACAAGGGGATTGTAATTAGACTGTAAAATTTCTTCTGTGGCCAAGGGAAGTATTTTTCATAATTCAAGTAGTTCAGTGAATTGCTATTCTAAGAAGACTTATTAAATTGGAAATTCTTTTTTTAATTTCCAATAAAGTAACAACTTCTCTTTTAACTGATTAGTAAGAATGTATTTAGGACTATGTTCACACAGTGCAGTTATTGGTGCAGTTTTTACATGCCTTTCTAGGAGTTTTATATGTATCCTCTGTATTAGATCCAATGCTAATTTGGGCTAAAAAAACAAAACATGCAAAATATTTAATCAAAACTGTGAACACAATCTAGTGATTCTATATAGTGACAATCACTGATCATCTAGTGATCAATTATCCTATTGCACAGAATAATGCTGGGAAACCTACTCAGCATTATGAACATGCATGTTCACTGATACTAAAGCCAAGAGTGTGCATGTGTACTATAAATACAAGGTCCCTTAAGCTCTATTCAAACCACATTTGTGGTACAGCTTTCAGTGTATGTCTGGATTAAAAAAGTATACTCTTCCTATAGGCATCTATGGGGCAGATGTTGCCAAAAGAGTGTTTTTTTGGCACACATCTGGAAAGCTTATGTCTGGATGCCTTTTTTCACAGTACTAAAATGTGTGGGTTGCAGAACTTTTCAAATCAACAGAACTAAAATATTAATGTATATATTTTTTTTATATAATGGAAGTTGCTGAAATGCTGGTTCATGGGTATATGTTTGCACAGAATATATTTTGATCTGAAGCAAAAAAACTTCACATACCCTTAAAAAAAACAGATCTATATACAAATACAAATGAATGCAGCTGTAAACCTCTTTTGCAGTGGTGTAATGATCGTGACAGTGACGGAGAAGAAGGGGGAACCGCAGGAGGTCTGCCCCGGATCCCCTCAGGTTGCCACATTAGACCCCAGCAAAAGTCTGCGCTATGGCGCATACATGGACCTAACGCTGCACAGCGTCAGGTCGTTATATGTGATTCTGCAGACAACAAGGACGTGTGCTGGGTCACATAAAACATCCTGGCACTGCCTGATGTCAGTTCCTTGTATGTGTCAACGGCTTAATGGGGCATCCTGAGGAGATTCGGGATGGACAAGTGAAGAGGAGCGGTAAGTAATTTTTTTTTCTTTATGTCCGATATTGGGAAATCCGATCTGGAAATGTATGGGGCCCGACACAGAGCCCGACTCTATCTTGTTAGGTCCCTGCTCTTTTGGAAAGCATACGTCAAACAGATTTTGTAAAAAAAATTATACAGTTGTCATACTGTTGTAACACTTTTATTACAGTATGCCCAAAATTGCTCAGCAAATTTTAATCCCATTGAGCTCAGAGCTAAAGCAAGTGCTAATAAAGTGCCTCTCCAGAATTAACTCCTATTTTCCATTATCATTTATAAAACATGAATGCCCACTTGATACCTGCCATAGATATGGATAAAATAAACATACAGTGCAAAATATATCAAAATAAAATGTAGCTGAAAACATTTTAAAACTGTCTTGGCTGCAATTCCATGAATTCAGACCTAGAGACGATAAACAGTGTGATGTTCATATTTGTAACATACAATATAGCAGCACTTCACATTTTCAAGTGTGTATTTGACAATGTATGAGTTAGCCTGACCCATTTCGAACCTCATGTCAATACAAAAGTCCACAAAATTGACGACATGTTACCATAATGCAACTCGCACGCTTGATATCTCCCACATAAATGTGCTGCTTTACATTACTGTAGTGATGGTATGACTACTATTCTACTGAATTCTAATTCTGCACCAATATTATTTCCTGGTGAGTAACATTATAAAGTGTATTCTGAAATCATTTTACTAAAATTTGCTGAACCCATTATTCCTCCTAAACCCATTGATTTAGCTTCATCACCAGAGGAGTGAACTTGGGGTTGAACATTAGAATTGAGCAATCCTTTAAAAACTTTAAATCAAATTGACTCACTGCAAATCTCGAAACCTGATGCCACATAAGAAGACATCAGTATTATAAATGGCACTTGGTAGGTGGGGGGCCTGTAACAGGTTTTGTAATGGGGCGCATAAGCTTCAAGTTACACCTCTGATGGGGAATCTATTCTACGGTCCGTCTCTAATAAGATGCTTTGTTAGCAATACAGCTATATGGAAAGAAATTCTTTTATTTCACAAGGTTACATTGATATTTTTTAGCTCGGCTGAGTTTTAAAGTTCGATTATGACGATTAAAAAGGGAGGTTCAAGATCCAAAAGGGTTTGAAAACCTCTATAGAGAGAGTACTGGAAGACTAGAAGGACCATGTAGGATAAACTACATGGAGTCTTCAACCTCGAATCACTGGAAATTTTATTCACCATTGTCTGGGATGGTGTAAAATAACAACCAAGTGCAAGATTGGCTACTATATCAATATCACTGCGTAAGTATGACTGTAAATAGCGTAAAAAGATATTTCTACCAGTCACAGTCATTTCACATTCCTGTAGACTGCAATATTGAGATTACAGGGCTATAGAAAATGTAGAGGAATCCGGAAAATAAAACTGTGAAGATAAATACTTTACCTTTTTCAGAAGTTGTGTTTGTACTGAGCGTATTCTGACATTGCTGGCCTTTTTTTGTTATATCTCAGGAACGGGACAGATTTATTAGATGTGTTACTGGATAACAAAGCTAGTATAGAAGTCACTGAACAAATCAGTTATGGAAACTGTGCTGTAAATATAAGTCAAAACTACAGGGGTTCTAGCTATCGTGCAGCTGAGCACAATTACTGTACCCCAAAAACCAGATCTTTTCATTTATATTACATGGGCCTCTGATGTCTCCTCCATTCGGTTCCGCCTATATTTTTCTTACTAAGCCCTGTGGATGCCTGGCGCACATACTGTCCATGAAGTGGTGGTAATATTGGGAATTAAACCATGCAGACACTTCTTTTTTTTATATATTTAGATGTGATTTGTGTTTTCTTCTATTTTTTGTATTAATCTTGCAGCCTCTTCTAATAAGTGACAACAGTTGGTACCTATCATTCTGTCACTGGAGATGGTGGCAGACACATGAAAGAGAGGTTAAAGGTGTATTGATACTATAGCAGCCATGTTATACTCAATGTAAATAAAAATCTCAAGAACAAGGCGTTTGAGGTGATCTATTTACTAGATGGAATATTACCTCAGGCCTTGAGCAATGAAAGTGTTTTCCTTTTGTACATAGCTGTGTCATTCACAAGTTCAGTATTGGTCTATGCCCCCGATTAGCCGGCAAGCTTCGCATGTATACCATTTAGCCCACGGGCTTGCACTATTATGTTGCATAGGAGCCGTTTCACGTTTTTACGCAAGAGATAATTGATTATCTCCTATATAGTTTAATGTAAATAATATCAGAGACAGACAATCAGGGGTGGGGGTCACTTGTCTGAGACACATAAAGGTGGTCAAGCTCTAATGTACCTCCTTATTTTAACTGATCAGGTAATCTAATGCAAAACATCATAGGTTTAGCTCATAAGACGTTGTAAAGTGCCCTTACAATACAACATGAAAAGGAACCATCAACGCCTTGGGTCCTAGTGATAAGATTCTGCACTAATGTTAAATGTATGTTTATTGCTACTTGGAATCTAAGGAAACTATGACATTTATGAAAAAGAGTCATCCGTTTTATCTTATAACAAGGATTAATTTACTAAGTAGATGTTACATAATGAGAATGTCCCCACCTTTTTATTTTATGGGGCATGAGCAAAGCACAAGTTTTTTTCCATGAACAGTATTGTACGAAGGCTATAATATGGTGTAGCCTCATTGTCTATTCTATATTGTAACATCAACTTGGTATTATTGGTTTATTTCTTTCCAATTTGCCTTAGCCCCAGTGACAGATTGGTACCAGCCGGGCAGCTGTCTCTTTCTCTCTTTCTCTGATGTTCTTGTAGTTTCAGCAGTTGTTACACATTTCTCCTTCTTCGCTGTTCTAGTTATGATGTGGAGTTCGATCATGTGCCATAGACTTTTATTTAAATGTGATATGGTGAAATACTGTACTCTTGTCTTTTTTTCCTTTACTATCCATTTTCTTCTGGGTAAAAGTTGTAGATCTGACGTTGGTTAATAAAATCTGAAAGAAAAAACTTGATTTATGCTCTCTTTATCTTGTGTGTACTTTCTTTTATTTTACCAATCGTTCCCAAAGTGGGTTCCGAGAAGCATTGTGGGTTCTGCAGCAGGATCTCCAGGGTTCCGAGAATTCATTCCTGGTAATGGCAAAGTGTTTCAGACATAGTTGCATGCCGGGCCCACCTTAGGTTAGATGGCACCCTGTGCAGGAGCTTATCCCCCCCCTCCTTCCCACCATTTCCCCATTATAAAAGTAAATAATTTTAATTAAATAAACACAAATTCTAAGTTCAAAGCAAAAAAAATACTAAAATACTAAAATTATAAGAAAAAAAATATATTTTGCACCGCAATATATTTCAAAATCTGATGGTTATTGATTGGTTATTCTTGCACACCACAAAATATCTGTCAATGAAAGGAAAGTTATTTCATGTACTAAATCAAATATCCTTAGTGACGTTTCATAAGCAATGATGGAGGAAAAATCAGAACCAAGTCTTATAAGAAGAGGGCACATTTGGAAGACTCGTTTAATACCCTATCACAACCTATCACAGTGGCATCGTTTTTTCGCCTGGTGTCCTCAGTGTCCCAGACTGGTAATCCTCACTTGTATCAATATCCTAAGAAACTATTAATAAGGGGGCCACAGCCCCCATTTACTGAGATGAGTGGTGACTGTTGTTTGGGACAGTAAGGCTGTGTTCACATCTGCGTCGTACGCTCTGTTAGGACACTCCTTCACAGATTTTGGCGTACGTGACGGGAAAAAAAATAGTGCTGCATGCAGTGCTATTTTTCATGTCAAAACGATGGAAACCTCAGCATAACCCAAAGGACCCCATTAAAAGTTAACAGGGTCCGTCAGGTGTCGCTCATGTCTGTCGTGCGACCGATTCAGCACAGCATTGTGACTTCAATTATAAATGCAGTCACAACACAGATGAGAACAGAGGCTAAAAGTGTCAGGAAACACAAAGAAATTGGCATTTGTTACAAACTCCAATTTTTTTTTACAATGCAATTATGCAATAAAACATAAAGTGATTGAGATCTTCACCAGTATGCATTAAAGGGATTTTCTCAGAAAATATATTTATCACCTATCCACAGGATAGGTGAGAAATGTAAGATTGGTCAGGCCCCACTGCTGGGATACGACCAATTACTAGATCACTTGCACTGCGCTCGGCTGTTTGTGTATGTCCACACAAAACATAAAAACGGTGGACTTTCCACAACGGTTTTATTTTTGGAAAACCTGCAGCGTATTACGGTGGCAGCAGAATAGATGAAATTTGAACAAATCTCATCCACACGTTGCCTAAAAAATCTGTCAAGAAAACGTTAATAAATTGACCTGCGGCTCGGTGTTTAATCCGCAGCATGTCAATTTATGCTTCGAAATCGCTGCTTTTCTGTTGTTTCCCATTGAACTCAGAGGGGAGCTAAAACGCGCAACAAAAAGCAAATGTTGACATTTCTGCGGCGGAACAGCTACGATTCCACCGCAAGAATCGCTACTCAAAAAAAATCTTATACTTACGCATTCTCTACACTTTTCCATCCAGGCCGGCCTCTTGGGATAACATTTCATCCCATGTGACTGCTGTAGCCAATCACGGGCTGCAGCATTCACATGGGATGAAACGGAGGGTATCCATGACTACGGAGACCAGGGTAAGAATAAGCATTTTTCCGCAGCGGACATTCCGCCAGGAAAACTGCACCACAATTTGGTGCGGTTTTTTTGCCGGTATTCCCTGCGGGTTCCAGGGCAGGTACGCTGTGTATTTTTATGTAGTGTATCAATGGGTGCGTAGGTGTAGACATGAAGTGAGTTTTACGCAACGGACTCTCGCTGCGTGGAAACTCCTGCATGTGTGAACGGCCCCATTGAAATCAATGGGTCCGTGCGCTGCGCGTGATTTCCATGCGCAGCACACAAATGTTATTCACGTTCGTCTGAATGAGCCCTTAAGGGCAGCTGTATGGGTTTATTTGTGTTTGTAGTAAAGTGGAACCTCAGTAGCCCCAGCAGATACAGAGAAGGCAGGTCAAGTGCACCTTATCTCTGCTTATCTCTAGTAACAGGATCTTGTAGAGCTTACCCCATGTTCTTCAAGGAGGAGAATAAGCAGCAGCCAGGACATCAGTAGAACACTGACTATAAAGATATCTCCTCTCACCATCACTCATACTGTAGGACCTTTACTATATTATCAAACTGTTCATGCCCACTCCTCTGGATAGTGCCGCACTCATAGAGAAAGTTCCTTCTCCTCTGAGACGCATCGCCCCTGTAGTTCCAACAAAAGATCACAGCAGCAATATGGAGCACTGTTCACTGCCTAGGTTGATGGTGCCCCCTACATAAGAGGAGCCGCACAGCTCGCACACCGCTAAGGCCGGCCCTGGCTTCATTTACGTGCTTTCCAGGGCTGCATGTAGCTGTAGGCCTGGCTTATGATAACACCTGTGTCTTGTAATAGGTAAAGTCATTGTTGAAAGGCTCGCACTGCTGTGATGCTGCAGGCGGTGGGATGATTTTCAGTGTCCTGGCGCATGTTTATGCGTAAATTCCTGCTTAGGACAGGTTATAAAAGTCAGCAGCACAGGAAAATGGCTCCAGAATAGTAAAGCAAAAAAAACATTTCAATATACTCACTGTTATTCATTGTAGCGAAGCTATGTACCCTTCAGTAGATCACATCGGTAGAGTCCATGACCATCACCGATGTTGGTCTATAGTGAGATTGAACCCTGAAGCCAATAAAATTTACTGGAAATCTCAAACACCGCATTTTAGACAAAGCACCATTGATTAAAATGGCATTTAGCTTAGAGTGCTGTGTCGCAGATTTTATGTGATCGAAATATGTGAGGGATGCTAAATGAATTTTGCAGCTCCATAATTTCTCTCCATTATTTTTGGAGTTTTGAACTCATAGGCTCCAACAATGTCATTTTCTAAGATGTCTCAGTATCATGCCTGAAGATCAAATTTGGATGGTTTTACCTTTTAAATTGATTTTAAGAGGTTATTTCAATCTTATAAAGTTGTGGCACATTGCTAAGATATGATCATTATGGACCCGCTGTGCAAGGCAAAACAGTAAAGGGGACAGAGCGCTTAATCAGCACTGTTGCCACTTCATTCTTAGTCCTTATTCACACGACAGGAGTTTCCCGGCCAGGTGACGGCCATTCATAAATCGGCCATCACCCGGCTGCATTACGAAGACTAGACCCCTAATGGGGCTATTCACACGACCGATTTTTTGACGGCCCGGAAAAAGTTGACGTCAAAAAATGGGACATGCCCTATTTTCGGCCGTTTACACGGCCGCCCGGCTCCCATAGAAGTCTATGGGGCCGGGTAATACACGACCATCACCGGAAGGTGTCCCGAGTGACGGCCATGTATTCCGTCGCTCGCGCGCTCTCTCTCCTCCTCCTCCTCCTCACAGTGCAGAGTGCATGTGAGGAGGAGGAGGGTCTTTTTTTGATCCCTGTAAGAGTCGGAATCCCCAATCCCCGGCCGGGGACTGGGGATTCCGCTACAGGAAAACTGCGTGACTACACTGTCCATATATGGACACAGCGAAGTCACTCACTTCTGCAGCGGAATCCCCGACTCTATGGCCGGGGATTCCGCTACAGGAGAAGTGCGTGACTGCACTGTCCATATATGGACACAGCGATGTCACTCACTTCTGCAGCGGAATCCCTGACTCTATGGCCGGGGATTCCGCTACAGGAGAAGTGAGTGACTACACTGTCCATATATGGACACAGCGATGTCATTCACTTCTGCAGCAGAATCCCCGACTCTATGGCCGGGGATTCCGCTACAGGAGAAGTGAGTGACTACACTGTCCATATATGGACACAGCGATGTCACTCACTTCTGAAGTGGAATTCCCGACCTGTGGCAGGGAATTCCTCTCCAGGAGAAGTCAGTGACTACACTGTCCATATATGGAATGTGGGGGGGGGATGGGTGCAACCTACAGAGGGCTGTGTGGCATCACCTACAGGGGACTTGGTGGCATCACCTACAGGGGACTTGGTGGCATCACCTACAGGGGGCTGGGTGACATTACCTGCAGGGGGCTGGGTGGCATTACCTGCAGAGGGCTGTGTGGCATTATCTACAAAGGGCTGTGTGTGGCAACAAATTTAAATGAAATTCATCCGATTTTAAAACGGACAGGGAAAAAAACGGATGCAAAACGGGCCAAAATCGGCCGTTAAAAACGGCAACACGGCCCGGAACGGAATCGGAACGGATGCAAAACGGATGCAAACCGGCCGGCAAAATCGCCCCAAAACGGCCGATTTTATCGGCCGACACTCGGACCCTGTCGTGTGAATGAGGCGTTAGGATGGGTGGGGGTCCCAGAGGATAAAACCCAACGATCATAAAGTGATGACATATCCTAGCAATATACCATCACTTTATAAGTGATGCTCTAAAGTTTGGAGACAGAAGTCTATACTAAGGAATGAGAGCCACATAGCAAAATCAAACCCATTCTAGTGCAAGCTCTGATCAGACTAAGGCCTTATTCAGACGAACGTGTTATACGTCCATGTGACGGCCATTGAAACAACGGCCATCACACGGACCTATATAATTTAATGTGGCCGTTCACATGGCCGTTGTTTCCCACAGACCGCGTAAAGGGTCCGTGAGAAAATAGGACATGTCCTCTTCACGCAACCCTCCATAGATTCTAGTCTATGGGGGATGCGTAATATCGCATACCGCAGTGCAGTGCACAGCTGCACCTCGGACGTGAAAAGATGCGCAATGCCCGTCTGAATCTGGCCTTATAAACAATTTCAAGCCAAACCACCTACCTCCTCCATTACACCCTTCCCAGTCTAGGTTAAGTGAAGCTCTTGCTCTATAGCTGCCTCATCCAACATACATATAATTGCTTTCTACTTGCCTTATTATATAAAGCACAACATTATATATATATATATATATATATATATATATATATATATATATATATATATATATATATATATATATATACTAGTGTAGATAGATAGATAGATAGATAGATAGATAGATAGATAGATAGATAGATAGATAGATAGATAGATAGATAGATAGATAGATAGGTAGATAGATAGATAGGTAGATAGATAGATAGATAGATAGATAGATAGATAGATAGATAGATAGATAGATAGATAGATAGATAGATAGATAGATAGATAGATAGATAGATAGATAGATAGATAGATAGATAGATAGATAGATAGATAGATAGATAGATAGATAGATAGATAGATAGATAGTAGATAGATAGATACACACATATATACACAGGCTGAAGCCAAGGGAACTCACACCTTGCAAAATCTCTACATGCAATGTCAGATTCTTGCTAAGAAATCAAGTATCGCCTTACGATGCTTTGCTTGATTTTATGTTTATACCCCATTGAAAACATCAATATAAAAAGTCAAGACAGGCACTGAGCATGTGCTGCAGACACATGAACCAAAGTGGTAATAGCTACAGGAAACGTCCGATAAATCTGAAAATATGTCAGATAGAGGGAAGTGTATCTTTTCACAGGAATTGAAAACAAGAGTCAATGTGTATAATATTAGCAAAAATAATAATAATATAATGCCTTTTTAAAGTAAGGGTCTACAATTTGCTAGGTTTACCTTTTTAATACATAACTTTTTACTTTTTGCTGTTTTTGCTTAATTTTGAATTAGTATAATTCTTTTTTATGAATTTTATATACAGTATAAAGAAAATTCACCTGGAAACGGAGAACAGGCAGGCTGCTGCTGATGGATATTTATTTGTATTTTAAATATTTCATGTTTCTCTCTTCAGTACTTTGAGTTTGTGGTTCTGAATGGGCTCCCAGTCTTATGAGTGCCTGAAAACCCAGGATCACACCCCATTCTAAGAAAATTTCTTAACAGAGACACTAAATAATAATATGGATCTGACAACAGCAGCTAGATGGCTTGTTGACTTTCCATTACACCACTTAAAGTCGAAAAAAAAAATGGTAATAAAGATATATGACAAATAACTCAGATTTGATATTTTATGGCTATATAGTTTATGATAATCATAGGATCATCTGTAGAAAATTTAAATGACTAAAACAGGCTACATTCCCAAATGACTGTATACAACACTGTTTAAGAGCTTCTTTCAACCTACATAAGACATAAAACAATGTAGTTGTGATTTGTCCAAATTACTAATTATGAGAAAAAGGAATGTTTAGTCATTCAGGTTTTTAAAGAGGTTTTTTGTAATCAAAAACATTTATGGCATATCCCCTGACCCCATGTGAGATGGCCGCCTAGAGCATCTAATAAGAGTTTGAATGGAAAAATTGCCACACAACAGTCGAGCAGTCCCCATGCTACCAATAAGTGGAAGTCCCAGAGGTGGAACCTTCAAATATCAAACATTTATGGTATGTCATGTAGATATGCCTTTGATGGGGAATCGCTTTAAGTTCAAGACCAGGCCATTTACCCCGTTAATGACCAGGAATAGTTCTTCTTTTTTTTTAGTACATGAGAGTTTGAAAGCTATAAAAAAAATTCTTGTTCCGTTATTCAAATAATTGTTGCATCTTTTTTCTGTGATACATAGGACTTTATTTGTATGCTATTTTTATATTAGTATTTTTCGTTTTTGGTTATATCTGGGGAAATGTTAAAAACAAAAAGCAAATAAGCGTCTGTTTTTCACATATTTCATTTTTATTTTAATATTTATAAATTGTGTCCCTTTTTGTTATGGTATGTTTACATAAGGGGTATATGGTTTTAGTTGCTCTTTTTTTATTTCGATATATGTTTTTTTTATTTTGTTTTTACACACTGTGCCCCCCTTTAGCTCATAAAAGACCATTGAGGGACATTTTAACATTAAATTTTTTTTCTTATTGCTGACTTCCCCTGTAATTATGGCTGACATATTAGCCCCAATTAAAGGGGCAATACAACCTTTTGATCACATGATCAGCAGGACTACAGCATATACAGCGATCAGAAAGTCAGATATGATGATAAACTGTCTCTAGCGTCTCTATGAGGAGTCCGGTTAGCTCTGGCAGTCGGCTCCCGTCTCCTGTAGCTGCTTGATTTCCCTGCAGCTGCAAAATCTGCAGAGACATTTAGAAAGAGCTTTGCAGAGTTATGTGCGGTCCACAAGTAGGTCAGTTATAAAATCCTTTAAATTGAAATTACTTTAAAAGTACAATCTAGTATTTTGTTGTGTCATACACATTAATAGTAAGTCTGAATACAGCATATTGACATACATGGACATTTATTCAACTGGCAGTCTTTTACTCCCCGTCATAATTATTGTTATATAATTGAATATGTTAATTTAGAAATTTAGCCCATTCCCATAAGAGATAAGACCCTATTTTAATATCGTCCATTCGTTTATATATATATATATATATATATATATATATATATATATATATATAATGTATTGGTGGATATAAAAGTATTGGCAATGCAGAACAAAACAAAACAACCAACACATATTGCAACTAATCATACAGTGGTTCATATTCCAGTTATTCTTTAGAAAGAAGTCTATGGAAAGTGTGGTCCGCCAATATTAATAGCAGGCAAACATGGAGGTTCTCAGAACTGGAAATATGTAAGATTATGTAGTGATCAGAGACATTGGCAGACATTTTCCTTTACTTTCTCTGATGAATATTATAGTCATTCTCTCCACAACATGATTGGTTTAACTATATTAGATTGTGTTCAATTCTGTATAACTATAGTACATATAGACTTCAGGTTTAGTGTCGAATTATACTGATAGATCACAAGTCAGTGGTGTCCAGAGCGGTGTTAATGTGGAACATATTTTCTCTGTCATTAAGGGCAGCTGCCAGAGGCTCTTCCCCATTTCCGCTGTCTTTAGAAAGGAAACTTGCATCATCTTTGAAGTTCTGCATATAAAAAAGAAAGTGTTAGAGGACACCATATACATAAAATATGGTACGTATAATGAAATTTCTGATGATTAAAGCAAAATGAAAGACTAAGGGGCAATGACCCTTGAAATGACCCTCACGTCCCTACAAAAAAAAATAACAAAAGTAGAATGAATTTTAACTAACCTAGTGTCCATCCCGTTGGTTATTCTGTCTCCGTTGCCCCGCTCTCGGCCCCCATTGTCTTCCATCCATCATGGCCGCCGCTGTTCAGACTTGCACAGTGAGCGTAGTCTACATGTCTGAGACACGTCCCATCTAATTGACCAGCGCTAATGACGTCAGCGCTTGTCCATCGCTACTGACACTTCAGAGTGCAGTGAAGGAGGGGCGTGTCTCAGATGTGAATACTGCGCTCCCTTTGTAAGTCTGAGATAGCGACGGCCATAATGGATGGAAGGCAACTGGGACGGAGAATGAGGCAACGGAGAAAGAAGAACCAATGGGATGAACGCTAGGTAAGTTAAAATTCATTCTACTATTGTTAATTTCTTTTTTTGTGGGGACTGGAGGGTCGTTTTAAATGAGCTGTCTGGGATGTATGATTTTTTTTTACATTTAGGACTCTTATTCTTAAACTCAATACAGTGTTTGTTAAAAGGTTTTCTCCGACAACCACTGAACTTTACACCACTGCATGTAAACATTGCAGAAGCTGAAGTCTGTACATGGCTTTCCAATGGCTTTTGTTGTGTGATATCACGCTGCAGCAAGTTATCAGAGTCAAGTTAAACTTTGCTACATCTGTACAAGTGATGATTGCAGCTTCGAGTTCCCTAGCAAGGCTACATTCAGACGAGTGTGTCTGATTTGCACACGTAAAAAACACAGCGTATTTCCTACATTTCTTGTCCGTGTGCGTTGCGTATTGGCATCAGTCTGATATGCGTGTGTGCAAGCACTTCATATTTTTTTTTACAATAATTTCTCTGCTTTTTCACACAGCTATTGACTTGAACGGGCAATTAGGTGTGCAAAAACGCACCAATATAGAACATGGGACACTCGCTGCATGGAAATTCATGTCTGAATAGCGCCATTGACATCAATGGGTCCATGTGCTGTGCGTTATTTCAACGCACAGCACACAAAAGTGTATTACGCTCGTCTGAATGAGCCCCAAGACTAAAATAAACTAAAACCTACATAAACTGTAAAAAAAATGGTCCAAAATTAGAAATGAAACAACTCTTTTATTATTCAGTAAAATTAGTAAACTAGTAATGCCGCAATAATAACGACCAGTAGAATAAATATAACACAGAATATAATGTCGGATTTACTTTTTTTTTACATCGTAAAAGGAGGTAATAAAAGTCAATAAATAAATTCTGTACGCTTCAAAATGTAAAAAGCAAGCCAATATGTGGTCATGTCTACAGAAAAATAAATTTATGGCTCCCAGATGCGGCAACACAAAAGTGTTTGTTTTTTTTCAAAAAGCATGTTTCTAGTGTGTAAAAGTAATAAAATATAAAAAATATATATATATTTGGTGTTTCCACAATCGTAACAACCCGTAGAATAATGTTAACACATTAGTTATAATGCACAGTGAATAGCATAAATAAAAAACTTTAAAAATGTTAAACATTTTCTCACCACCCCCAAAACAATCAACGAATGTTAAATAATTAATTAGGTGTACCTCTAAAATGGTGCCATTAAATATAGAACAAAGACCAAGCTTTCATAAGAGTTACATTCATGGAAAAATAAAAAAGTTATGGCACTTGGAATGCAAGTAAAAAAAATTCCTACGTCCTGAAGGCTCAAAATAGTTCAGCCTGCAATTTTTTTGTCCCATCAAAGCAGACATAATAAGGCTAGGTACACACATTGCAATCAAAATGGTTGTTTTTCCACGAACGGCGGCAAGACCACGTGGGTTCTCCCTTAAATCACAGCAAAAACACGCATTTCAATAGCAATATAACAACCCAGCCTAAGTGATTACAGATTTTTTCCTCATAAAGCTCAAGTACTCAAACTGCAATCTATTGGAAATCTAATAATACTTGAGCACACAATAAAACAGAAAGAGAAGTAGATAATAAATGAATGTGTTTAATATATCATTGTCACGTACCTGATGAGTCTGATTCTTCCTTTCAAGTATATTGTTATAATCAGATTTAACACTGTTAAAAAATAGTACATAAAGTGAGAACACTGTTTAAATAATAATAGTAGAAGTCAATGATCCTTGAGGGGACCATGAATTGATGTAACCAATGAAGGGCTCAAACATTATCCATACTAATAAGGGACAATTAAATACACGTATTCACATTCAATATTCACATTTTCAAATGAAAACAGTGGTAAAATTTAGTTACAAATTAAATGACATTTTCTCTAGAAAAGCAGGTTGGTGGAAAATCACACCATAAAAATGACATCTTGTATGTAAGTAAAGCCAGTGAAATACATTATGTACACCAAATTTTTGTTTGCATTGAGACAAGCCTCTCTTGGTACGGGCACTTTGTTTAAATAGGTAAAAAAAAAAAAAAACCTCCTTTAAGACAACCCCTTTATGGATATTAGCCCCACCCCCAACCCCGATCAGCTAATTGCTGCAGAACCGGCTGCTGAGACCTCCATCAATCAGCTGCAGCAGCCAGTCCACAAGATACTAGGCATGCTGCGGATTTAAAAATCGAAAACATTCTCTTAAATTCAATTGGATTTTTCTGCTACATGTGAATGGATTTTAATAAACTCCATTCACACGAATTGCACTGTAATTTGTTGTTCATTTTAAGTGCGGAATACGTAAAGTGACCTTACACATGCATTCAGTAGAAAGAAATGGATGAGCGATATTCCAGGCGTGTAGAACATTTATTGTAATATATTGCGGTAGCGTGGATAGCTATGAGGTAAGTACACATTATTTTTCTTTAAATCTTAGTGAACACCAACCACAAGCAAATGGTCCCATTTATGGAAATATATGCAGACAAGTGAAGGAGCTGTCCATGGTAGCCAATCAGAACACTGTTTTCATTTTATAACCCGCATTAGAATTATGAGAGCTGCAATCTGATTGGTTGAAATGGGAAACACATTTAGATTTGTTATATCTTAAGCCCAAAATGTTTACAATAAATAATTACATAAAACTAACAAAAACATAGTTTACATTAATAGTAAAAAAAAAATCTGTTCAATACCTTCCTACACGAATTAGAAGAACGTGTTGTAGAAGAGCACTTTTAGTTCTTACCTGCCGGTGTCACTGCTAGAACTTGACATATCCATACCCAGGTCCAATATTTGGTCAATATCGACATTCAGAATAGGATTGGCTCTGCAGTAAAGTTCAGGATATAAATTATAAAGAAACAGCCTTTTGTAAATGCAATTTGGAAAATGGTTTTCCAGAGGAATGGTCCTCTCAAAAAAGATGAAAATATACATATTATATAATGAACTGAAAATCTGTCAAAGAAAGTCTGATCTAGATAAAGGGGTGGTCTTGTCAAAGAGGGGGTCTTTTGGAGAGGGTTCAGTGTACATTAATTAATTAATTAAAGGGGTATTCCTATCTTGACATTTATGGCATATCCACAAGATATGGCCATCACATTCAGTCTGAGAATCACTGGCAAGGTGGCCAGGAAATATGGAATAGCTGAGCTTTCTGTAGTCGGCTGAAAAAAACTGAAACAAACTCTTAGTGACTTCTTTCAACATACTGGTTTATTAATATGAGAATATTTAACTATCGGTGACTGTTGCTATGTATCTTAAAGGCTATGTACACCTTTGAAAAGTTTTTGTCAGTGTGTTTGGCGCAACTTTCTAATTACTTTTATTAAAAATGATTTTTACTTTTTGAGATACAGCAGCTTTGTATCCTGTATACAGAGCAGATGTATCTAGCGCTGAGACCTGTATCCGTCATGTCAGCGGCACTGCCAGTGACGGTGGGTCCTGCATGTCTTTGACACGCAGCATCCACCTGTTATCGATCATATCTAAGTGAAGAACTTAGTTATGATCAGTAACAGCTCAATCGTGCGTGTCTCCCACTGTCACTGAACCCGCCAGTGCCGCTGACCTAACGGATACAGGTTTCAGCGCTAGATACAGCTGCTCTGTATACAGGATATAAAGCAGCTTTATCTCAAAAAGTAAAAATATTTTTAATGAAAGGTAATTAGAAAGTTGCACCAAACACACTGGTACACATTTTTACAAAAAAACAAAAACGTTTTCAAGGTGTACATAGCCTTTAAATATAGTGTAATCTAAGTTTATAGGGTCAAAAAATGTCATTAATGTTGTTTCAGAATTTGGAAGTTTTTATCCTAGCCATAACAACGGCATTTTAGATGGAAGTTGAGCTGAACTATGTTCTCATCTGGGAATCCCACATGTGTGTCTTTTTACTGTTTTCTTGGATCACAGTTAGGGGTGGAATGACTGGCCAATTTTTTGCTTAGCTGGTTTTCAGGCATTACAGATGTTGTGCACTGCTAAAAACATTAGGAAGACACCCAATGCATTAAACAAAGGGCAGTGGCATAACTATAGGGGTCGCAGCGGTCGCAATTGCGACCAGGCCCGCGGCCTCCCGCACCCCATCAATAAAAAGTTACTATAGTAACTGGGACCTATGTAATAAACTACACGAGCCCCTGTTACTATAGTAACTGACAGTACTTACCCTCCTCACTCCAGTGTGCAGCGGAGGTCCTGACATCACAACGCTGTGCACAGCGCATGATGTCACGACGCTGCGGTCAAGAGGAGGGTAAGTTTAATATCACTGTTTGCTGGAGCTGATAGGTCGGGGTCCGACTCCTGGGACCCCTGCCAATCAGCTGTTTTCAAGGGGCTGCAGCTCTCATACGAGCGCTACTTCCCCTTCATTCCGGTCACTTACCCACACCACGAATCACCATCACGGACGTGTTGGCGATTCACAGTGTGAGGCCTCATGCACACGAACGTAAAAATGCCTGTAATTTACGAGCCGTAATTGCCCACGGGTACCTTCCTGTTTGCTTACGGGAAGGTGCCTGTGCTATTGAAAAATATGGAACATGTCCTATTTCAGTCTATGGGGCTCCCGTAATTACGGGTGGCTAAGTGTGTGCACCCGTAATTACAAGAGCGTTGCTAGGCGACGTCAGGGGATAGTCACTGTCCAGGGTGCTGAAAGAGTTAACTGATCGGCAGTAACTCTTTCAGCACCCGGGACAGTGACTACCGCTGGAGTTAATAGTATTAAAAGTTAACTTACCTGCTTCTTCCTCCAGTCCGGCCTCCCGGGATGACGTTTCATCCCATGTGACCGCTGCAGCCAATCACAGGCTGCAGTGGTCATACGGATTGCCATGTCATCCAGGGCGGTCGGACTGGATGTCAAAAGAGGGACGCGTCACCAAGACAATGGTACGTATGAACTTCTTTTGATTTCAATCGCTGCGGAAACACTGCCCAAAAGGGCTGCCCCTTCTCTCTTTCGAGCACTGATAGAGAGAAGGGGCTGCCGATTAGTGCAGAGAAAACGGATCTGTAAATACGGGTGGAATACTGGTGACACCGGACCCGTATTTACGAGCACGGGTCCGCACGGACCAGTATTTACTCCAGTATTTACAGGAGGAAAAAAATACATTCGTGTGCATGAGGCCTGAGAAAGTAAGTGAAATGAAGGGGAAGCAGCGCTCGTACCAGTGCTGCACCCCCTTCAAAACAGCTGATTGGTGGGGGTCCCGGGAGTAGGACTCCGACCCATCAGCTATTCTATTGATAGCCTATCCTGAGGATAGGCCACCAATCTTTAGGGACTGGACAACCCCTTTAAGTCTACCATGTGGTAGGCTTAGATATAGGGCACATTAGACAGGATTACACATTGTGTAATCATATCTTCTGGGCCCTGTATCTAAGCCAACCACATGGTAGGCTTAGATACATGGCAAAGGTGTGATCCTGGCTAATGGGCCCTGTATCTAAGTATACCACACGGTAGGCTTAGATACAGGGCCCCAGCAGACAGTAATATTATACTGTATAAGATTGCTGTCTGCTGGGGCACTGTATCTAAGCATCTTACCATAACCACATGGGTAGCTTAGATACATGGCCCATGTGTGATCCTGTCAGATGGGCCCTGTATTTAAGCCTACCACATGATAGGCTTAGATACAAGGCTCCAACAGACAGTAATCTTATACTGTATAAGATTACTGTCTGATGGACCCTGTATCTAAGCCTACCACATGTGTTACTAATGTTTTTTTTTTGTGTTTTTGTTTGTTTACAGGTTCAGTTGTTGGACTACGACAGATTTGAAGACTACTTCGATGACGGCTTTTTTTATTATCAATAAAATGGTTATCGAGGGTTGTGTCAGGGTTTTTTACTTCAATAATATATTTTTTCAATGTCTTTGTATTTTTTTTAAACTTTATTTCTAACTCCTTAGCTGTGACAGCGTCCATTACTAAGGCTTAGTGTTAGCTGGTGCAGAGGCTAACACTAACCCCCATTATTACCCCGTTACTCACCAGCACCAGGGGTTCTGGGAAGTCGGGTACGATCCAGTACCCGACTACCTGTAGTGATAGCCGGGCACTCAGGTGGCCGCAGGCTGGTATTATCATGCTGGTAAAAGCCAGAAACAGTGGCCCTTCCCACCCTGGTAATGCTAGCCTGCTGCTGCTGTGTTGTATCTGGCTGGTTATGAAAAATAGGGGGAACCCCACGTCATTTAAAAAAAAATAATAATAATAATTGGAAAGAACGATGTGGGGTTCCCCCATTTTTATAACCTGCCAGATATAACATAACAGCAGCAGGCTAGTATTACCAGGGTGAGATAGCCCACAGTTTCTGGCCATTCCCAGCCTAATAATACCAGCCTGCAACTGCCCCAGTTCCTGACCATCACTACAGATGGTCGGGTACTGGATCATACCCGGCTCTTCCCGGTACCCCTGGTAGTGGTGGGTACAGGGGTAATAATGGGGGGTTAGTGTTAGTCTCTTCACCATCTAACATTAAGTCCAGCCATAGTAATGGACACTATCAATCAGCCAGTGGCCATTAATAAGGAGGTAGCAATAAAGTTAAAAAAATTACAAGGACATAGAAAAAATATTTTATTGAAATAAAAAAGACCCACACAACCCTCGTTAATGATTTTATTGAGAATTTAAAAAAACGCCATCATCGAAGTAGTCCTCGAATGAGAAGTAGTCCAACAACCGAACCTGTAACACACAAAAATAAGCACACAAAAATAATTAGTAACACAAAAAAAAGAAAACCAATTATTATACTTACCTTTCCTGATCCAGCACTGTACCCGCAATGTCAGTGAGCTGGGCCCTATATCTAATCCTATCATGTGAAATAAAGTCTGCTGAGCCACTGTATCTAATCCTATCCATAACTAAAGAATCGTAGTGCTATAGATATGCTGTCTCATATATATATATATACACACACATATATACACACAAATATACATACACGTAACCTTGAGAAGTTTGGGGGGCCGAAGCACAACTTTTGCATCAGGGCCCATGAGCCTTTAGCTACGCCCCTGCCAAAGGGAATATTTAATGTTTTGGCTCACTCTTTTTTCCCTGAGCAAACACACTTTAAAATATTGAGATACTTCTGCTGTCTTTATGGATACTACATGCATGTATTTTTCCGACTGGCTAGGCTCACAGTGGAGCTTAAAATGAAGAGAGTGAAAGCTGACCTTTGAAGGCCAGTTTTTTCTTAGCTGGTTTATTGGCACCATACTGTCACTACAAATGTTGTGAAGTTCTAAACATTAAGATTTTAACCAAATGTACTCCTTTAAAAATATAGTAAACCCAGCTGGCTTTGTAACCCCATGAAATTTAAAGTACGCAATGTCACAGCAATTAAATGGTCTTCACGTTATCTCAACTGAGACAATGCGATCATGGTGCTTGCAAATGCACTACTACATTGCAAAATACCATGGATGACATTTAGGGACATCTCTGGGGAGAAATATGTGGCCCACCTAGTCTGCAATAAACATGTATAAGCCTTCATGAGGTGTATTCTTTTAGCTTACTCACCCTTCAGCATTAAATCTATTGGTCCCAGGTATGGCTTCTGCTCCTTGTGTAACTTCCCCAGGTAAGGCCTTTGCAACTTTTGAAGCTTTAATAGCTCGTATCTTTCGCCCATGGCTGTTAAATGAAAAGGATATAGTGTTGGATTTTAAAGTGGATTTGTCACCATAATATGCTGTTATGTATAAGGGCAGCATGTTATAGTGACAAGTCCGCTCTACTATTAGACCAAATGTCACAAAATATATTGTGCTAATAAGAGCTCTCAAAGAATAAAGCCAAGGAAATGCATCCCCGCCTTTCCCTGCCCATCCCCGCCCATTTACCAGTGACCGATGGCTACCAATTATACATCCAGATACATGGCTGCCTTCAGTCAAAGCATAGGGTAGGCCTCATATCTATGAGTCTGCTGTATCTTTTGTTTAGTGCTTTTAACCAAACAGCAAAACATTTATGTGCAAGGTCGCCAACCTGATATGTTTTTTTATTTCGACCACTTATCCAAAAATCACGAACAGCAAACATTTTTTACGGACAATTTGGAAAACCACATTGAATCATAAAGACTATAAGTAATATATGAACTGTGACCTCTAAACCAATGATAATTACAATCACAATAAATGGCACAAACGTATTCAACTTCAAAAAAGTCACGGACGCGTCAATTTTTTTTACGGACACTGAAAAAAGACCCTTATTTTTATGGACTGTCCAGGAATAACACAGATGGTTGGCAACCCTGTTTATGGGTCATTTGGGCTAATAGTTCAGTGGACAGATCCCAATAATATTTTGGTGATAGATCTGCTTTAAATTCAAAATTGCTTTAATGGTATAAAAGATAAGATAAGCATAAGATAAAAAAACAATGGAAATCCTTCCACAGTAAATGACTGGGAAATTAGTAAATATGGGCTGAGGCTGTATCTCTGCATATCAAGGGGGCATTTCATTTGAGATTGTATGAAAGCTGGGTAACAAACCCTATGAATTCTGAAACAGTAACGGTATCAATATTGGTTGTTAGTTTTTAACATCTTGACAGAAGGGAACAACTCAAGGGTCCACATTTATTAATAATGGTGTATTTTGCACCAATGAAATTAGGGAGGGTAGGTGGTGAGAAATTCAAGTGCAGCAAAAGTAAGGGTGGACATATCTGTAAATGAATAAATAAATAGTAAATATACCTTTTCCTCATGCAGACTATAGTAGAAACCATAATGATGAGAATCAGAACTATGAAAGCAGCTAGGCCAGCAATAACTCCTAAAAACATCTTAACATCATCTTGTATTAATGACTCTCCAGATCCCTGTTGAAGAATAAAAAAAAATATTTTCTCATATAAAATGAATGCAAAGTGATGCCACCGCTAATGGCCATGGAACGGTTACTGTCATACTGATGGCACTGTTGATAGAGTCCTATGTTTGGCACTGATAAAAAGAAGCATGTGGTTGACACTGTTAAGAGGCATATCGCTGGCATTGTTGAGCAACGAATGAGGGTGGCAGTCTTAAGAGAGCATGTGACTGGCACAGTTGATAGGAGCTAGCCTGTTAAATAGCTATCCTATTAAATAGAAGCAAACCTGGCAATGAGATGTTCGCTGCTAGTACGGCTTCTCTAACCCCCAGCGATCAGCTGTTATTGCCTGGTGAAGCCACATCTGGCCATACATTTCCGCTGTAGTAACTAATAGGCCATATGGACAGGGATTGTCATCGTGAGAGACACTTTTAGAGTGGATTCACATGTGGGGTATTTACACATTGGCTGCAGCGAATCCGCAGAAATCCGCTGTATAAGCCCCATGTTTTACATGGAGGTTTTTTTTGTGTATATGGATACGGTTCCCACAAAATGTTGCTGTGGATTTCGCCCTTTGCATTGCAAAGGGTGAAATCTGCAGCAGTCTGCTGCAAATGTGCATGCAGATCCACAACAAAATCTGCATGAAAAACATGCAGATTTTGCAGGAAATTCGCTGTGGACAAATCCGTGGCATAAAATTACATGTAAATCCACCCTTAAAAAGTTTCTGACAATATTCTGTGTACATCTGGTTAAGATTCTTTGGGATGGGAAAAATATTTGTAAAGTTTCTCCATGGTTAAAAATATGGCATGTACTGATATAAACACATGATGTTAAGTTATATTTAACTATTAGAATTTATACAAGAGAAGGGTAATAAAAAATATTAAACTAAAATGGGTAATCAGCACTGAATATGTTTGTTTGTTTGTTTGTTTGTTTGTTTGTTTGTTTGTTTGTTTGTTTGTTTGTATTATACTCACAATGACATAGAGACCAAGTCCTAAAAGGTTGCTCAAAACTTCACTGTTACCCTGAATAATGCTGAAAAAAAAAGATAGTGTTTTTCAAATCAACTGTACTTCTTGAAAACATTTCACCAAGCATTCAAGTGGCTTCCTCAGTTCAGGTGAGTAATAGGAAAAGTTTCCTTAACATATAGATTTTGGTGTGTAATGGTGACAATAGCTGACAAATTACCCACTGATAAAAAAAAAGCTGAGGTCATTTTGCCAGCTACAACAATTACAGGAAGATTCAAAGGTCTCCATACATAAGAAACTACTATTCCCAATGTACTATTTCTTATGTATGAAGATATTTGATGCAACAAAATTACATCCAACACCACTATTTGCTCTTCACAGATTTTTTTTTCTAAATAACCCCTCATTATAATCAAAACTTCTACATTTAACAAACATATCCTTATATCCCTCTCAACCTGCTTCCTTACTTCCTTTCTTTCTTCCTCCTGCCCTGTCTCCCGCCCTTCAATCCCTTCCTTTTCTCCCTCTTTTCCTTCCTTCCCCCTCCCTCTCTCCTTCCTTCCTTCCTTCCCTCCCTCTCTACTTCTTTTCTTCCTTCCTTCTTTCCCTCCCTCTCTTCCTCCTTCTTTCCTTCCATCTCTCCTTCCTTTCTTCTCCCCTTTTCTTAATTCCCTCCCTCTTTTGCTCTCCTTCCCTTACTTGTCCCTTCCTATGTTGTTTCCTGTTGCCTTCTCATTTATCGACCTCTAATGTCTTCTTTTTACTGCCTACCACTTTTCATAAATAAATAATATAAATTACAACGTTTCTTGGAATGAGTTGTTCTCGCGATATCCACAAGTAATGTCTAATTTTTAATTATAAACATAGGCACAGAACATACAAGTATATGCTTTCTGATAAAAATGTATCACTAACCTTTTCAGCTCATCTGGTGTTATGGCGGTGCCATTGGTGTATATGCAATAAACTGTCATGATACTCTGATCACTAGCTCTGAAAAAGAGAAAGAAAGTTCAGACATTTTTTTTACAGTAATATATGGCATATATTATATTATACTATATATTGTACTGAGAGCGTATTTTATATCATTCAATACATCTTGTCCTTTTTGACTAATTGTGATTTGACTCACTTGAATCACGCACATATCTCCTCTATTTCCATCTGTGCCATAAACTTTAAATGGTTCGGCAATGTGCATGCTCAACCACGGCTCCATTCAGAGTCATGCTTGGCACTGGGGAGGGGCTGCGGTCCCTGTTCTAGCAATTGATGGGGGTTCCAGCAGTTGGATACCCACCGATCTAACATTTAGTACCTATCCAGTGATCAATGTTTTAGGGTAGAATACATCTTTATGTCTACTTTCGCTACTTATTGGCAGCCTCCTTTTGTTCCACCTATTCATATGTTCAACATGTTCCATATTTGTATTAAAGGGGAGCCAATACAGGACATATTTTCAGTAATTTTCATAGATTTTTTTTTTTACTAATAAAAATGAATCCAAAACTTCCAGTTCCCCTGCCACCTGCTTCCTTGTGATGTTCTCTGTTATGTTCTTTTCTGTTGTTTTTTTTTTGTTGTTTTTTTTGCTACACCCAGAGAATAAAACTTGCAAAAGCATAGGTCAACATTTCTCTCTACCCTAAGAAATTACTGTCACCAATATAAGTAGGTATCAGTTGTTATATACTGTACATGTATTATCCAATTGAAGGCAGACTGAGCTGATAGGGGGTCCCCTGTTAAAAACCGCTTTCTATTAGCCAGAGATTTATATAGAGAATATCTCAGCAATAGAAATTGAATGTCTGGTTTACGCAGTAAGACCCTCGGAAATAAACTTGTCCTTGAAAAAGTTTTATCCAAGCCACACAACCCCTTCAAGACATATCACTGTATTACTTGGTTTCACATAAAATTTTTGGCCAAAATGCAAATGCACGCACAGTATTCCAATATAACTTGTCAGGTACAGCTACTCCATGAACAGATGGTGGTAAAGTTGTTATTTTACTGAAACTTTCTTCCATTTTTATTCAGTTTGCAATTCGTAAGTCATTACTGAATATCGTGTACTTTGTACTGCCAACTGTTCCTTTTCGAACGTTGAGAACAATATGGTTCATATTAAATCTAATTAAATCTAGACGATACCTTTGTCTCATATTATGTCTGCACTAGTTTACAAATATGACATTTTGTTCATTACTAAAGCATTCATCTGAGAACAGAAAAATACAATACATAAAGTAAAGGAAACCACTTACTTAGTAGAATAGATGAATAATCATATTAGTTTATTTAGCTTACCGAATGACTCTTTTTGATGCTTCCTCTGCTTCAATACCAGCCACGAACACAGTAGAACCAGTTGCTTTTGAAAGCTGCCTATAGCATAAAAATATTACTTATAATATCAATCAATAATAATCCAGATTATCACAGGGGATTGTGAGATGAGAAAGGAGTCACATGCAACTCTATATTTGTATTTGTGCAGAATTTATTCTTATGCTAAATCAGCTGTTACGCGCTACAAAACTCCTGTGTGTAGCCCTATACTAAGGCCAATGCTACACATAGACTTTTTGTAGCGTGACAAGAATAAACTGAGTTGCATTTCATGAACATGCAATTTTTATGAGGTTTCAAGTCATACACAAATATATGGCTGCCTTAAATGAGAAAAATCAAGCTGTCTGCCATGTGGTCAAAAGTACATTCCTGCCTGTGCTGCTCAGCATTCTGGGAATGGGTGATTTATTTATTTTTTTGCTGTCAGCTCACAATCCACCATAACAAGCAAATAATAAAACCTCTTAATATACACATTTATCCATAACATTAAAAGCACCTGCCTAATATTGTGTTGGTCCCACTCATGCCGCCAAAACACCTTTGACCCTTCGGAGCATGGCATCCACAAGATGAACTGTGGTATCCAGCACCAATACATTCGTAGCAGATCCTTTAAGTCCTGCAAGTTGTGAGATGGAGCCTTCATGGATATGACTTTTTTTTCCATCACATCCCACAGGTGCTCTATCGGATTGAGATCTGGGGAATTTGAAGACCAAGTCAACATCTCTTTGTCTTGTTCCTCAAACCATTTCTGATCATTTTTTGTTGTGTCGTAGGGAGCAAGAGGCCAATGTCATTAGAGAATACCAAATGTACTGTATTTGGTCTGCAATAATGTTTAGGCAGGTGGTACGTATCAAAGTAACATCCACGTGAATGTCAGGACCTAAGGTTTCCCAGTAGAATATTACCCATACCATTACACTGCCTCTGCCGGCTTTTCTTCTTCCTATAGTGCATCTTGGTGCCATCTCTTTCCCAGGTAACCTACGACTAACCCATGGAGATGGTGATTACTATGCTATGGTTGAAATATCTGTGTTCGTCAGCAGAGGGCAGTGGTAGACTGATCAAGAGTGATGTATTAGCAGAGGAGAATTAAAGAGGAAGAGGTGCGCACCATTGGTTAAGGTTAATGGGCAAACGTTTGCTTCGGTAGTTGTGCGCGAGAGTCTGGCAACAAGCAGAGTAGGGCCAGATGAAGTAACACAGGAAAGCAAGCCAGCCTACTAGAACCAAATTCTCATAGGAAATAATCAGAGTGAGTACTGGAATACTGTTTGAAAATAGAAACGGTAAAATCCCACAGAGAACTTATAAGGAAAGGGCCTCTGGAGGGTGGAAAATGGTGTGGAGTCACATGGTGGTTGAATATCACCATAAGCGGAGTGACATATTGTGGCGTGTCATAACAGGACTAATATAGTAGCTAATACCACAGCTACGGAGTAGCCATAAAGTATTTTAGACTATGGTGTGGATTCCATTCAAGATCGCATGTTTATCATTATAATATGCTGTTTCAAGTTGTTTGCAACTTTTGCCTAAGTAAATGGAAGTGGAATCGTTATCTCAGTCTCTGTCTACATTACTACTCATATTACCTACGTAAACGCACCCGACCATCCACACGCTCTGAAAGAAAATGGGATTCATCAGACTAGTCCACCTTCATTCATTGCTCAATGGTCCAGTTCTGATGATCACGTGCCTATTATAGGCTCTTTCAGCAGTAGACAGGGGTCAACAAGGACACTGTGCACATAGCAAGCTCTGATGCACTGTGTGTTCGGACACCTTTCTATCATAGCCAGCATAATCTTTTTTTTTTTTAGCAATTTATGCTACAGTAGCTCTCCTGTAGGAATGGACGAGATGGGCTTTCCTTCACTCCCCACGTGCATCAATAACCTTTGAGTGCCTATGACTGCCCAAGTCGACGGTTCATTGGTTGTCCTCCCTTGGACTACTTTTGGTATGTACTAACCTCTGCATACCGGAAACACTCTCTCTGCCGTTTTAGAGATGCCCTGACTTAGTCTTCAAGCCTTCACAATTTGTTCCTTGTTACAGTCGCTCAGAACCTTATGCTTGCCCATTTTTACAGCTTCCAACACATCAACTTCAAGAACTGACTGTTCACTTTCTGCCTTATATATCTCACCCCTTGACAGGTGCCATCATCACAATGTTTTTGGTCAATGTTATTCACTTCACCTGGTTTTAATGTTATGGCTGAATGATGTATATTACATATATAAACATAAATATAAACATTTGTCTTCTTTTTACATAAATATATATATATATATATATATATATATATATATATATATATATATATATACATATATATATACTGTATATATATATATACATAGATAGGAAAAACACAGCACTCAAGGCAAACTGAACATCAGGCCATGTGCACGTTACCAGTAGAAGGATGAATCAACTCCTTGGAATGAGATAACAGGAACAGAGGACAAGTAACAGCACCAGGACTTCAGTGTTAGGGAGATGTTGGCTTATTCACGACCAGGCGGAAAGAAGGAGTTCTGGTGCTGATACTCATCCTCTGTTCCTGTTATATATATATGTATGTATATGTTTACATATATATATATATATATATATATATATATATATATATATATATATACTGTATATATATATACTGTATATATATGGAATATCAAGTGTTACATATAAATTTACCCTTAGAGCTCATGCACACAGCAGAGCCTTTCCGCCGCCTTGATTTGACTCCTTACGACTACTTATGTATTGAGATATTCTCCACTAAAAGCAATGCCTTTTCTATTGCATTCATATGGAATCAGACAGAAAAAAATTATTTATGCATCCGAATAACATTGGAGGCATATGGAAGTACAGTAAAGGCTGTGTGCACTAAAATGGAAACCCTGTTATGGCTCCATACAAAACTGAGTTGTAATATGGCCATATGCATTAGGTCTCAAGAAAATTTAACTTTGGACAATGAAACCACATAAGCTGCCTCATTAGCAACCAGACATTGGGACTGTGATGTCGACAAAGGACGTCGAGGAAACCCCTGAAAGTAACTCCTAAATACTGGGAGGAAGAGGGAGGAGATAAGGAAAAGGGAATGTAGCAAAGTGAAGTTAGCAATGAGGAGTCGTAGGGAGAAAGTATATCAGACGGAATGGCCAGGAGCAATTTTTTTTAGGTATGCATAGCCAATTGTAACATCAAAGGATAGGCAATATTTAACTCTGAAACTTGCATCACAGTAAAAATCCCAGGTGTCAGAATACTTAAAGGGAATGGTCACCCTTGATAAAAAAAAATCTTCATCTTAATAGGCCTTAGGTTTTTTATCTGAATATAGGTCCAAAATGATGTGCTGTTTCATTTCTTAATATATCTTTATACAAGGTGGAGCTCCAAAGCCCTTATATAGACAAAGAGTAAAATAATACAATTCAGGCTGCCTACAGCCTCCATTAAAGGGAACGTAAAAAACGAATGATTATTGTTTATACATTTAATAATAAAACAGTATTCAGTAAGCTCCCATTCTCCCCATAATGGAGACCATAAGCAGCCAGAAGTTTATCATTTATCGGCATACAACTTTGGACCTAAAAGTGACATTGTGTTAAAAATGTAACATTAATTTTAAGGTAATTTTGCTCACTGGACGCCTGACTTGGCGCACCTTCTGAGAGATTTGGTTAGAGTTATTTGAGGATTGTGTATGCTTTCCACTCTTTTTCGTGGTTTATTTTGATGCAGCGGCCAATGAGACAATTCCATATTTAACTGTAGAAAATGTTGTCCCTGTTTACAGTTTCTAACTAAGTAAAATAGACTGTTGTATTTGAATTTATAATTCAAGTTCTAATGAATCTGTTGTTATCAAACATCAATATTCAAAGTATTAATGATTTTGAGAACTATTTGCAGGGTATGAAGGACAGAGAAGAATTGGCATACAAAAGGCAGAATATGATGCTATATATGAAAAAATCTAATGATAATATGATAAGTATACTAAATAGCGTTACTGCTACTGCAAGATGTTACTGGTAAAATACATCAGCATTTTATTTTTTCTGATTACCTGCTTAAAAAAAATCTTTTTTATTAAATATAAAGACTCTTACCCAATAATTTCTGGCACGTTTATAGTCAGTTCATCGACAGACTTTAAGAATCGCAGTACCGTTCTATAAGATTCATCTATTGTAAATATCTACCAGTGTGGAAGGAGAAAATACAGGAAAAAGAGTAAATGTGTAAATTACATGAGAATTAGCAATTTCATAAGTAAAAGAAAAAATTCAGACATTACTAATACTAAGCAACTGAAAGACTGCTTGTATCTAAATCAGAAAGTGTAATAATATGCAGCAAGGCAACGCACATAGGCTTACCTTTCTACTTATTGTATAAAAGCCCATTTATGTGCAGGAAGGATTAAACTCTAACTTAAGAAAATAAAAACTAAGAAGAGAAGTAAGAAAAGAAAAAACATAGGAAGACAAAATAAGGGAGGGACTGGGGAGGCTAAATTGAGGAAAGGTCAGGCAGGGGGTGAGGGAGGAAAAAGAGCGCTCCTTTTATTTGTTTTTGGTCCAGAAACCTGAATACAAAAGTACAGTTCTAGCGCCATTTGCATTGCAGAGAGTATGTGCTGATCCTGAGTAGTCGCTGGTTGTCTGTATTGCATGTGTGTTCCCTGCATTAATGGTGTGTCTAAGTTACCATTGGGGAACTAAATAATTTTTCTAAAAGGCAGCTGCTGGTTGTGTGTACTGCGTGTGTATACCCAAAAATATTGAAGTGTTTCTCCTTCAGGGGAATAATTCAATTGTGTACTGGTTGCCTGAAGTGCATTTTTGTGCACCATTTGTAAGAAAGGAACTTTTATTCCCCAACCCCCCACAAAATAAAAAAGAATATTAAGAATTAAAACAAAAATGTAAAATGCCTTGAAAAATTAACATATTATGCAAAATTAGAATGTACAAATCTGTGGGGCAAACATTCATCAGATATCTTGAGTGTTACCGTTACAGAGCGGGTAGCGCTGAGTGAAGGGTTCCCTTTATCCACTACTTTAACCGTGACTTGATACTGACCCTTCAATGTCCTATCCAGATTACTTGCAACTCTATAAATTTGGGGGGAAAAAAAAGTACATGGGCTTAAAAAACATTGATTCATGTAAACCAGGGAAAGTGTTCTGCTAGACATTTGCCTGACCTGACAGAACCTGTGTATATGCCGTCTTCAGAGGTAGTTACACTGTTGAAGATTTTTCCAAGTTGTTGAGTTCCACCACTGAATAAAATAAATTCCACTTTGTCAATTGAGAAGGTTAGGATAGCATTTTCCCCACTGTCTTTATCTTGAGCCTTGATAAAAAAAGACATTGTAAATATAATAAATCTAAATCATAGCGAAAGGGTCATAAAAAAAACCGACATGACTGATACATGAAAGCCATGCTCCATTATGATTAGGACAGGAGTTATTACTATTTTCGGTTTGAATTTCCACAAATAAAAATCTGAACCAACTTAAGTGAATAGAATTTTAAAAATGATCACTCACGTACTGCAGACAAAAATTGATAATCGCAGCAGCAGATTTTGACTTAAAGGGACAGTGTCATGATTTATTTTTTTATTCATTTATGTGTTTTTATTTAATAAAATATTATATTGACTTTATTTAATTTTTCACACACAAAGTTTTTTTTTATTAACACTTTCTTACTGTACTGGGGGCTGCCATGTTTTATTTCATCTGAGTATCTGTCTTTTAATGACACATACACAGATGGAATACGGCAGCTACAGGGCATAGGACATAATGAACGTGTGCACATATTTATATTACAGGATATATTGCCATGCAATGTGTGTGTTTTTAAGTAATCATCATACACTATAGCTGGTAACTATTTTGCTTCATTTACTGTTTTATATTTAGCTCTGTTTTTATGGAAATCTTTCCTTGATGCTCTGAAAGTATCAGTGTAATTTTACTTTACCACTGCAGCACTGTATGTATATTTAGCAAAAGTCGATTTTTGGGCTATGTGTGAGCTGTCTGTGTGTCTGTGTGTAGCAGAGATGTGTGTGTGTCTGTGTAGCAGGACTGAGTGTGTGTGTCTGTGTAGCAGAGCTGAGTGTGTCTGTGTAGCAGTGCTGTGTGTGTCTGTGTGTAACAGAGCTGAGTCGGTGTGTAGCAGTGCTGTGTGTGTGCCTGTGTAGTAAAGCTGAGTGTGTGTCTGTGTGTAGCAGAGCTGAGTGGGTGTATCTGTGTAGCAGAGGAGTGTGTGTGTGTGTGTGTGTGTGTGTGTGTGTCTGTGTGTAGCAGAGCTGAGTGTGTCTGTGTGTAGCAGTGCTGTATGTGTGTGTGTGTGTGTGTGTGTGTGTGTGTGTGTGTGTAACAGAGCTGAGTGTGTCTGTATGTAGCAGTGCTGTGTGTGTGTGTGTGTGTGTGTGTGTCTGTGTAGCAGGACTGAGTGTGTGTCTGTGTAGCAGAGGTGAGTGTGTCTGTGTAGCAGTGCTGTGTGTGTGTGTGTGTGTGTGTGTGTGTGTGTGTGTGTGTGTGTGTGTGTGTGTCTGTGTAGCAGGACTGAGTGTGTGTCTGTGTAGCAGAGTTGAGTGTGTGTCTGTGTAGCAGAGCTGAGTGTGTCTGTGTAGCAGTGCTGTGTGTGTGTCTGTGTGTAACAGAGCTGAGTGGATGTGTAGCAGCGCTGTGTGTGTGTGTCTGTGTAGCAGCGCTGAGTGTGTATCTGTGTAGCAGATGAGTGTGTGTGTCTGTGTAGCAGGGCTGAGTGTGTGTGTGTGTGTGTGTGTGTGTGTGTCTGTGTAGCAGAGCTGAGTGTGTCTGTGTGAAGCAGTGCTGTGTGTGTGTCTGTGTGTAGCAGTGCTGTGTGTGTGTCTGTGTAGCAGAGCTGAGTGTGCGTCTGTGTGTAACACAGCTGAGTGTGTCTATGTGTAGCAGTGCTGTGTGTGTGTCTGTGTGTAGCAGAGCTGAGTGTGTGTGGAAAGGAATTGACTCGATACTCCTTTATTTACACAATGCGTTTTTTAAAAACGTGTGTGTAAAAAAAGCGCGTTGTATGTACTAACAGTGCACTTTACCAATTATGTAAATAAAAAGCGTAATCAAGACTTTTTTATGCGGTTTTTAGCATGTAAAATGCGCAAAAAAAGCGTGTCAAGCACACGCCATGTGAACCTGTCAATAGAAGAGTCATTCACTTCACTTTCATCATTCTAAGGGTATGTTCACACACAGTGTTCTCATACGTTTTTTGGGCCGTAAACGTCCCGAAAAACGGCTGAAAAATCGGAAGCAGAATACCTCCTACAAACATCTGCCCTGTTTCAATGGGAAATACGGCGTTCTGTTTTCGACGGGGCGTTTTTTGTCGCGGCCGTTTTCCAAAAATGGCACGTAAAAAGACGCCAGCCAAAAAGAAGTGCATGACACTTCTTGGGACGTTTTTGGAGCCATTTTTCATTGACTCTACAGAAAAACAGCTCCAAAAACATGGGTAAAAAACACGGCCAAAAACGAAGGGAGCTGTTTTCCCTTTGTTTAGTAAGCGTGTGAATATACCCTTAGCCTTTTGGTGTGTCCTATAGCTTCTGCCAGCTGCCATTTGTACAATCACTCCCAAAATGACAGCCGGACACTGCTTAGCAATTTGAAGACACCTTTTCCTGGCTTGTAGGAGGGGGGGTGAGATTCCCTCCCACATTTACAGCAGCTGTGAGTCAGGTTGCCTTGCCTTATTCACCTTGCTGTAATTCTGGGAAGTGAGACCTCTGTTGGCCAACATAGGAAAACATGTCAAATTATTATTTAATTTTTAATACTTTCCACCATGTGGAAGAAAAAAAAATACAGCAAATAAGTAACTTACTTAAAAAAAAGGTTTAATTCGCGACACATTCCCTTTAAATGGGGAAAAACTCAACTGCAATAAAAGCTGCAAGGACATTTTTGTTGCCGAATAAGCAGTGTTTGGAACTGTTTTTGGAACTGTGCTGGAAATCTAACTTACCTGGTGAAGCCTTCTTATCCTCCAAGCCTTATCTAGATCCTTCCAGTTGCTTCCACATCAGGATTCGAAGACAGGACCATAGAGATACAGACTTAACTAAGAGGACCAGAATGGTCCCAGGAGGATGCTTCTGTCCGCAATGTATTCCAAGGCTTTGATAAGATTTTCACAACAATTTTTTTATAATATTATACATTGGACTACTGGGCAGTAAACTATATCCTTGGAAATCCTATACCCAATAAAAAATAAAACATACAACATTTTTGCTAATTACCTTCACAGAAGCCACTTCAGTAGTAATAACAGCAGTTTCAGGTATAACCACTGTGAAGATAAAAGAGTGTTGGTAAATATACTTTATAGTATATTGTGGTTTAAAAAACACATAAATCCATCTAGTTCAACCTATTATCCTGCAATGTTGATCTAGAGGAAGACAAAAAACCACCAGGAGACAAAAGCCAAAGTTCCAATCAAGGAAAGCATACAGGCCCCTTTTGAAGTCTTTCAGTGAATTCACCATAACAACTTCCTATGGACGAGAGTTCCATAGTCTCACTGCTCTTACAGTAAAGAGCTACTATGTTGGTGTAGAAACTTTGTTTCCTCTACAAATTAGTTTTGAACAAATCTCATCCACACGCTGCGTAAATGATACATGGAAAAAACACTCAGAAATTGACCTGCCGTCCGTTTTATTGATCGGCAACATGTAAATTGCATGTGCATAATCGCTGCTTTTGTGTTGCAGCATTGCTCATTTTAAATCAATAGGGAGGTAAAAGGTTTTTTTGAAGCAGAAAAGCTGCGATTCCACCACAAAAAATGCAACTCCGAAAAAAAATACTATACTTACCCAGAATTTGGTGCTTCTTCATCCAGGCTGGCCTCCTGGGATGATGTTTCATCCCATGTGACCGATGCAGGCTGCAGCGGTCACAAGAGATAAAACGTCACCCCAGGTGGCCGGTCTGCAGGATGTCAGAGGGTAAGTATTTGTTTTTTTTTTATTTACAGCTGTCCGCAGCGGACATTCCAGCCGAAAAACTGCACCACAATTACATAGATACATTGTGTACCTTTACGCAGTGTATCTGCTCTGTCCGAGCGTAGCCTTATAGATAGAGTCCTGGCTATAAATAGATCATGAGACAGGTCTCTGTATTAACTTTTGATATGTTTATACATAGTAGTTAGATCACCCAGTCTTATGCCTTATTCACACGACAGGGTCCTGCCCGAGCCCGAGTGATGGGCGATAAAATCGGACGTTTTTCCCGGCCGGTTTGCATTAGTTTTGCATCTGTTCCGGGCCGGGCATTGACTGGACAGTGACATCAGGGGCAACTCCTGAAGGGGAATCCCCATGTGGCCGGTGATTCCACTTCAGGAAAAGCCCCTGTCGTCTGTGTCCATTTATGGACACTGAACGTTACTGGCTTCGCCTGGTGTGGAATCCCCGGTCACAGAGTGTTCGGGGATTCCGCTTCAGGAGTTTCCCCTGACGTCACTGCGCAGATATGGACAGAGACATCAAGCGCACTGTCCAGGAGCGGAATCCCCGAACACACGGGGATTCCGCTCCTTCAGGGAGTTAAAGTGGGGCTAGCACATAGCAGAGCAGGGAGATACCTCCCTGCTCTGCTATAGTGGCGTTGCTACAGTAGTAGCAGCCGCAGCAGCTGCTGGCGGCGCCATCGGCCATGGAAGGTGTCGCCGGGCCAGGGCGCTTTTAAAACAAGCAGGGGAAGGGAGCCAGCGCAGTGCTCCCTTCCACCTGCTGTACACCCCGGCCCTGCCACACAGTGTATAACCTTACCTCCAGCGTACAGCCATTCGTCCGAATGGCATAAACTCCTCCTCCTCACATGCACTCTGCGCTGTGAGGAGGGAGCGAGCGACGGAATACATGGCCATCACTCGGGACACATTCCGGTGATGGCCGTGTATTACCCGGCCCCATAGACTTCTATGGGAGCCGGGCGGCCGGGTAAACGGCCGAAAATAGGACATGTCCCATTTTTTGACGGCCAGGTTTCCCGGGCCGTCAAAAAATCAGTAGTGTGAATAGCCCCAATAGGGGTCTATTGTTCCTACTGCAGCCGGGTGACGCCCGTTTTATGAATGGCTGGGAAACCCTGTCCTGTGAATAAGGGCTTACTATTCCATTTTTTATTTTGGTGACCTAAATTTGAACCCGTTCAATCTCTTCTATGTGTTTTTTGTATACTGGTGCCCAAAATTGTACACAATATTTTAGACATATGTTGACAATATTTTATATGTGGTCTGACTATTGATATGAAAAAGCAGCAGAACTACATTTTTATCATGTACATCTATGCCCCTTTTGAGGCATCTTATGATCTTATTTACTTTGGCAGCAGCTGCCTGACATGTTGCTACAATAAAGTTTACTGCCAACTAATATCCCAAAGTCCTTTTGCATGTTAGTTTTACCCAGTGTTGTGGAATGTAGTTTCCCTTCCAAAGTCTAAAACATTACATTTATTAGTGTTAAACCTAATTTTCTACTTCTCTGCCCAAGCCTTATTCAGATCCATTTCTTAACATAACTCTGCCCTACTTTGTGTTAATTACCTTACAAAGTTTAGTACCATTTGCCAAAATTAATATTTTTTGCCACAATACCTATATCAGGTCCATCTATTACAATGAAAAAAAAAGTTAAAAAGAACAGAGCCCAATACTGATCCCTGTGCTACCCCACTAGTAACAGCGATCCAATCTGTATTTATTCAGTCACACATTTCGCCTAGTCCCAGCAATCTAATTTTATGTACAAACTTTTATGCGGCACAGTATCATATGCTTTGGAATCAAGATGTATGACATTCAAAGACTTACCCTGGTCCAGTCTAGAAATTACCTCCTCATAGGAGCTGATCAGATCAGTTTGACAGAGTCGATCCCTCATATACCCACGCTAGCTTTTCATCTGCCCCTTATACCAATATTTCCCTTAACTTATACAATTCTGTATCATGGGGGGTCCTCTGTGCTGCACCGAATATCTACCAGTTACCATGAATTTTGTGTTCATTACACGTATAGACATTATGGTCACTAATACGGGAAGTCATTATTCCTATTTTAATAGAAGCCAGTCCAATAATCAGCAGATTGCCACAGGTCTGGCTACAGAAATCCTTAGGGGAAGAACATTATTTTATGAAATATTAACACCTGCACAAGATTGGCTATAATAAAAAAAGGGATAAATTTAAAAAAATCTGATTATCTTTGAAATGCCACATAAAAATTGTTTATGAAGTGTGCCATATGAAAAAGTCATGATCCTTGTCTGATCTAATCTCAAAATTCTTTAGAAAGTATGTGCACAATGTGAAAGTGATTAGAATATGTTTAAAAGATAACATTTTGCATGGACTCCATCTTGTATGGTAGGTGTCCATTTTGGATCCTTGGAATCCATCTTTTGGCCTGAAGGAGCCATCTTGAGATTAATAAGTAAAAAGTAATATGTCAGCAGATGTCCTGAAGCAATTCTATGTTATGGGTTCTTGAATTGTATGTTTTATTACTCTTGTAAGGAGCAGATCAAATAGCCTTGGCCGAATGAACAATGACATTGTTTACCATGAGGGAAGGGGATTCAGCCCTCTGTTTAAATGATTTAAACTTATCTGCAGTCTCCATTCTCTAGTGAGATAAGAAGGAGACAAATTAACTTGTGTCTCTGAAATGTGTGTCTTCCCATGGGACAAGGTTCAGGCCACATGGGGCTTGGAGGGTGAAGAATTATTATCAGAGTCATTATCATATTGTAGATAATTGGCTGAAACCAAAGCCTACACCATTCCTGTCATTATACTTATATACTTGTTTGGATCAATAAAGATCAGAGAAGGATTTTGAGCATACAAGCATGGTCTCTTGTGTCGTCTTTTCCCTCAGATATATATATCTATTACCTATGATTTGGAAACTGGATAAATCACTGGAGGGCGGGTATCGGTTGACATACCCATTACAAATTTCAGTCTAATATATTTTGGCCCATGATTGCGTTAACACACCTTTTAGAACATGTGGTTCCCTGGACCCAAAATCCAACTGATTTCTAGAACAAAGAGGCCCTTTCTATTCTGATGGCTTTACTTGGAGATTTCCCATTAAAATTAGTAGAACTGTAATGCACATCGTCTTCACTCACTGGGCTTGCAAACGTTCTAACCTTTATTTTGTCCAGTGTCCGTAAGGGTATGTTCACACGCTTAACAAAAAACATCTGAAAATACGGAGCTGTTTTCAAGGGAAAACAGCTCCTGATTTTCAGACGTTTTTTAATCATACTTGCGTTTTTTGCTGCATTTTTTACGGCCGTTTTTGGAGCTGTTTTTCTATAGAATCTATGAAAAACGGCTCCAAAAATGGCTGAAGAAGTGACATGCACTTCTTGTTCGTGGCTGTTTTTTTACGTGGCCATTTTGAAAAACGGCCACATGAAAAACGCCCCGTCTGAACAGAACAACGTTTTTCCCATTGAAATCAATGTGCAGATGTTTGGAAGCATTCTGCTTCTGATTTTTCAGCTGTTTTTCGGGACGTTGATGAGTTACTATTTTAAGCTGTAAGACATCAATATTACTTACCAAATGCATCTTTGATGTCTAAAAATTCAGGTGCATGATCATTTATGTCTTGTATCACCACTCTCTGGCTCACTAAACAAGAAAAAAAAAAGAGATTTAGTGTTTATATGGTAAGGTAATGTGTTCCTATATCACAGCACAGATAAATAATCCTTCTCCAAAGTAATTTCCCAAATAAAATGGTAGCTATAGATTTCAGGTAAAATTGAGTGGTTTAAATAAGTTTAGTAGTTTAAAGTATTTTTTGTAATTTTAAATACAATACAACCCTTATTTGGATGTGATAATGATGAAAAAAAGTTAAAATGTGTCCAAACTGGGCAATATAATACCAAAATTAGGAGACTGAATGATGGAAGTACCGTATGTCTTGGCTATCTCTGGAGCCACTTTAGTATTTTATAGAGTGCATTGTGAAGAATTTCCTAATCTATCTAATCGATTATCCACTTATAAAATACATCTATTATTTTCCCTTAACAAGCAAGAACGATTTGGGTAAAAAGATGAGAGTAGCAACAGGGAAATCCCCAAAGTTGCCCCCCAACCCTTAAAGGCCGAAGATGGAATTTTTACCACAATTTCAGCTAATCAACAATGACATCTATTATAATAATGGGAAGTAGTCACACCGTTCTGGCTGTATCTGTTTCCAAGAAATGTTAGCTTGTCCTCCACACGTAAAAGCATCACCATAAGATCACATAGTTCATAATCAACATCTTCAGTATGATTCACAAACAACTGTCCATTGGGTGCAAGCCATAGCCAGTCATCGCATATACTGCCCACATCCTTTCCATTCTTTAAGCAGCTCATAGCAAGTTTCTGGAATTCTAGATCGTGGTTGGTATCAGGATCAGTTGCATTTAATGTTGCAATCTGTTCTGGTCCATTTGTTGTGTTCTCAAAAATGTAGAGATCTACCAGAGAAGAGGGGTTTATGTATGGTGGCTCATCATTGAGATCAAGCACGTTTACAAAGACAGTGGCATTTGCAGTGTTACTGTCTCCCAGAATTCCATTGTCCTCAGCTACTACTATCAAGGTGTATGTTTTCTGAAATTCATAATCCAGCTCCAAATAAGGGTCACTTAAAATCAGGAACCCACGGTATAGGCCCAAAGCCTCTTTCTGTCCACGAATGATAAAGTTCCCAGCTCCACCTTGGGAAATACTGAAGCTGATTCGATTGTTTGATTCAGTTTGGTCATTATCACTGGCTTTCAAGCTCCCAACATAAGCCCCTGAAGGATAAAAGAATAATGATACATGAATGCATCAACGAGAATCCAATCTTAATACAACAACATATTTAAAATAGTTGCGAAAGGGAAGTACTCCCATAATAAAAACCATTTTGGGGAATTTGTATTTTTGCAGTACCTTTACAGATGACCTCTTGCACACAGCAGAGACTATATGGTGGCACACAATATCCCTCTGTGACTCTGTACTAATAGCCATATACCCTCCATGTGATGCTGTATGGTACTCAATGTACCAACATATTACAAAGTTATCGCCATTTCGAAGCAACACTTTTAGGAGTTAACATATCCATAATACGGCATCTGATGGAGTATACCAAATAAAAGTAAAGCCCCTTAGAAATCCATAGGAGCCCTATTATGGCTCTGTACAATTCAGAGGTTATACAGAGACATAAAGTATTATGGCCATGTTGATGGGGTGTATTAGTGAAGCTTCAATAAATACAATTGATTCTAGAAGATTCATAGTATGTCATTAAAGGCATTTCTTAGGCCAGGATCACACACACAGTTTTGATGAAGTTTTTGTGGCAGTTTTTGGCTCAGTTGTTTTAGCCAAAGCCAGAAGTGGATCCAAAAGGAAGGAAAGATAAAGAAAAGACTGATGTATCTCATTTATTTTGTGTCCACTTCTGAGTTTGGCACAAAAATCTGAGCCAAAAACTGCATTGGGGCTGTGAGTGTGAACCTAGGCTTAATGTGATATTTTATGGATAGGGAAATTGTTGCTTTAAAACATGTTAAGATATGTATAGAAATGGCAATGCACTGATAGGACAACGTTTCCATTACTTTTTCTTACCCGGTGTGCTCTCATTTACAAAAAAAGTGTACTCTGTTTGATTGAAAATTGGTCCATTGTCATTTAAATCCTGAAAGATAATAAACACCACATATTACAATGTGTACTCGATGTCACATCAGACATATAAGTTTTTTTAAAAAGTTTACACATTGTTACAATACTAAAAGCAACACAGATTTATTAAGATTGACGTTTTACACGCCAGTCTCAGGGTATGTTCACACGGCCTATTTTTGGCCGTTTTTCGGGCCGAAAACGCCCGAAAAACGGCCTAAAAATGGGAAGCAGAACGCCTCCAAACATCTGTCCATTGATTTCAATGGGAAAATGGCGTTAGGTTCGGACGGAGCAGTTTTTTTATAGACTCTATTGGAAAAAGCTCCAAAAACGGCCGTAAAAAACGCAGCGAAGAACCAGCGAAAATCGCGAGTGGCACAAAAAAATGTCTGAAAACCAGGAGCTGTTTTCTCCTGAAAACAGCTTTGTATTTTGAGACGTTTTTGACTCTGCGTGCGAACATACCCTCAGATTGGAGGCAGTAAGTTGCAATACGACTCTTAATAAATTTGTTGCATCTTGTGCTGTCTGCGCGTCAGAATGTGACATCCAAGCCAGATACCAGTTGGCATAGTAAGACTGGGTTCCCATACAGCGTAAATGCTGCGAAATTTCCAAAACGGAATTCTGCGCAGAAATTCGGCAGCACTTACAGTAGCAGCAAAGTGAGTGAGATTTACCAAATCACATTCACTCACGCAGAAAAGTTGTGCAGAAAGAATTCTGCAGTTTCAATTCCAAAGCATGTTCATTTATGCTGCATATTCTGAGCGGAGACGCTGCGTGTTTTGTCTATAGACTTCAATGTGGAGCATAAAGTCTGCAACAGATGAGTTTTGTTTCGGTTTGTACATTGTTTATGCAGCGGAAAACAGTAAAAAAAAAGCTGGAAATCTGCAGGTGAATATGAAGTTTGATATAATTAATGCTTAACACTAAATCCATAGGTAAAACCACTGCAGAAAAACCATAGTGATTCCGCAGAAATATGCAAAGCAAAAACGCACTATTTGCTTTAGATTTCTGTGACTGCGTTTCTTTTAGATTCCGCTGCAGATTTTCTGTTGAAGAAAATCTGCAGCGTATCTAGCCTGTGGGAACATAATCTAAATGTGTAGGGCAGTGGCGTATCTACCGCTGTAGCAGCCATAGCGGCTTCTATGGGGCTAGCGGCATGAGGTGGGCCGTGCCGTTGGCTCTGCTAGCAGCCGCCACGGCTGCTACAGCGGTAGCAACGCCACATTTTCTGCTCTGCCATAGGCTACAGGCCACGTTCGGCCTGCAGCCAATAAGACGCAGGCTGGCGTGATGACGTCACTGGATCACGCCGTCCGACGTTAAGGATTTCGCCGGCGTTGAGGAGCAGCTCCGTTCATCTCGGGAACGGGGCCTTCGTAAGTAGAAAGATTTTTGTTTTATTTGTTTGGAAGGCGATATATGGAGCTACGGTATATACATGGGGGCTGTATGGCACTATCTACAAGGGGGAGCACTATCTACAAAGGGAAGCCTGTATAGCCATGTCTACAGGGGGGCTGTATAGCACTGTCTACAGGGGGGCCTGTATAGCACTGTCTACAGGGAGGCTGTATAGCACTGTCTACAGGGGGGGCTTATAGCACTGTCTACAGGGGTGGCTGTATGGCACAATCTACAGGGGTGATGTATGGCATAATCTACAGGGGGGCACTATCTACCAAGGGGGTCTGTGTATAGCACCCAGTGGAGGGGAGGAGGCCCAGTCAAAAATTTGCTATGGGGCCCAGTGTTTCCTAGTTACTCCCCTGGTGTAGAGCCTGTTGGCCCTGCCCCTTAAACCAAGCCTCACCCACTATTTTAAAAAGTGTGGAGAGCGGCATAAAAGTGCAAAATTCACAAATTATTTCACAAAGAAGGCATGAGCCATAATTTGCAACCTTTTGAAGCCAAAAAACTGGCATTAAGCCATTCTGTAAAACACAAATAGAATAAAACAAAATGGAAATGTTACTAATCTGTTTTGCACTTTTGCTTCCGTGAAAAAAAATGGTAACCTAGCGAACTGAGGCAAACGGAATGCACCTAAATCACTGGTAATTTTAACTGAAGCGATGCTTTCCGTTTAAGCTGTCAGTCATCTCCTCCTCTGATGGAAGAGAGATATAAACGGAAGATGACGATAGTGTGAACTTGGCCTTAAAGTGAATCTCACACATTTTATCATCATGTTACTTTTAGGTCCAAAATTCTGTGCTGATTAATTTCTTAAAATATCTTTAAAGCGGCCAATGCTAAATTGTTCTGATACAGAGCTCCAAATGTACTGCATAGAAATTATTTCAATAGATCACATACAGGTTGCCTGCAGTCACCACTAGAGGAAGCTTAGGAACTTACTACATACTTTATCTTACTTATTACCATCTAGTAGGGACTGCATGCAGAATATTATGTCAATGCAGAGGATTTGCAGCTCTGTATCAGAACAGCAATAATTTAATACTACATTTCCACTGCAGCAGCTTTCTACATGTTATTGACAGGGGTTTCTGACGCCATATCCGATCCGATCGGCTGATTGCCGAGCAGGCTTCAATTCTGAATTTTTTAAATGTTGTATTTATCCCAATAATTCATTGGAATGCCTCTTTACTCCAATGCATTATTATGTGTGCATATAAAATGCACAGACATATGTAGGGCATATCTAAGATAAGTCCAAACATGATCATAGGAGGCCTTTGTTAGATCGCTATGCGGGGGCTGTCGGTGAGGAAACAAAGTGTCAACCACTGTCGCCCCCACGCATTTGATCACACAGAACAACTGATGTATCTGCGTGATTACAACACTGTGTATGTATGACAGTGTGCGTTAAGTTGATAACAGGAATCTGTAACCTGCTGGGATCCCGGCAATCACTAGTACGAGGGTCCTAGTGTAGTCATAGAGGCTGCGCTCACTCAGCTGTTTACGTAACCTCCATAGAGTTGTATGGAGCGGCAGCAAACATACGTTACTTAACCCCTGTTCCAAACAAACTCCTCGGGACTTGGGACAGATGAAAAAAGTTCAAAGTGGGAAAAACCATTTTAATACAAAAAATAAATAAAATAGAAAAACAAACAAAATCGGAACTCACTATAACATGAACATTGCCAGTTTCATTACATTAATTTCAGAAAATTTAAAAACATTACCTCAACATTGACGGTTACATTAACATCATTTGAATTAGAAGGAACTCCCAGGTCATATAGTTTCACGGTCAGTATAATGCGTCCATTCTGTGATATATCAATAGCTTCCCGATCCAATGGACCACGGTTTGTGATAAGCCCTGTGGTGACATTAATGCTAAAATTCCCACTGAATTCACTGGGTAGGATCTTGTATTCAATCACACTGTTATTATTTCCTGGTTCATCATTATCGGTCGCCTAAAAAGAGCATAACTTATTTGTATAAGCAAATATTAAAAAGTGCATATAACAAAGTGACTTTGAAAGGTGTTCATCTGGTTTCTTACCTGGAGCTGGATCTCGAAATTCTCAGTGTTTTCATTTACAAAAATATTATATACCCCTATTGGTATTGGAAAACAGTCATTAATATCTAATAACACAATATCAAGAAAAGTGGTCCCAGTAGCATTCATTCCATCCTGTGCTTTTAAGGTTGCATAAAAGAAAGGGCTGCGCTCTCGATCTAGAAGATCCTCATTCACGACTGTGATTGTTCCAGTAGATGGATTTACCTTAAACAAGCTCAGTCTGAAACAAAATACATTAAAATTGTTTTATATTAATGAATTTTCTTTACTATTGCCGTTCATTGTTCAGGATTTAATAGCGACCATAATCTACAATTAGTCGTGTTCCTTTAAATGTTAAAAGGGACTTACCAGAAGAAAATTAAAGAGAAACTGGTGAAAACCATACTTTCTAATGTAAATTCTCACTTCTTATCATGAGGTCAGATGTCACTGGTTTGTCTTGGAGCTTTATGAGTAATAAAATATCAGGCAGAATGTGCTGCGGCCAATGCATTGCAACGTACCATAGAGACAGGACATATGACTGCTATAGTGTCAATACATAGCAACCTATAATAGAGACAGGCCATACGACTGCTATTGGGCCAATGCATAGCAACCTACCATAGGGACAAGCCATATTACCTCTAAAGTAACCATACCTCCCAACCATCCGTGGAACAGTCCCAGATTCCGGGAAGTATCCCGCTGTCCCAGGAGGCAGCTGGTATGTCCCGGTTTTAACTGTATCTGCGTACTCAGATACAGCGGAATATAATGCTGAAGCAGGGAACCGTCATCTCCCTCCTCCAGCATTCAACTATGGAGTCCCGGGCCAGAGAGGCGTAAGCTCTCTGGCTGGGGAATCCTGACTTGGAAAAGCCCTTGACGTCACTGTCCATATAAGGACACTGACGTCAGTGGCTCCACCAGGAGTGAATCCCCGGCCAGAGCGTTGCCGACGCTCTGGCTGGAAATTCCGACATCTTAAAGCTCCTAACATCACTGTCCATATATAGACAGTGATGTCAGGAGCTCCTCCTGGAGCGGAATCCCCGGCTAGAGGGTTGCCTACGCTCTGGCCGGGGATTCTGCTCCTGGAGAAGGCCCTGGCGTCACTATTGATATATGGACAGTGATGTCAGGGGCTCCTACTGGAGAGAAATCCCCGGGCAGAGCATTGCCGAAGCTCTGGTCGGGGATGCTATAGTGGCATTATACTGTGTGGAGGTTCTAAGGGGGCATTATACTGTGGGAAGGAACTATGTGAGCATGATACTGTGGGGGCTGAACCGGGTTTGTATAAACGGGGATTGGGCGGGGTTAGGGGTGTGGCTTAAAAGTGAAAACACTGCTACATTTGCTACACACTGTCACGTTGGATTCTGTAGAGACCGGAGGTCTAGCATATCTATCCACATCTCTTGTAACGTCATCTTGGTCTTGGATCGACCAGCGGGTCCATGGCCTCAGCATATTGTCACGTTGGGTACGTGGACCCACTGGGCCGTACCGCCTTGAAGGTATGGCAGCTGGCCAACAGGATGCAGGTCACAGTCTATAGTTCGTATAGTGTACCTGTGGCAGCTCGGATAGTAGCGAGACAGGCAGACGTCAGGCGTGGTATAGCAGGATAGGAGTGGTATATAGCACAGGACGACTTCAGCTCAGCACGGCACTTAACCAGGATAGCACAGGATACAGGTACAGGAACGGGGAACACTGGGAACTGGGAAACACTAGGAGACCATTTGCTTAGACAAACTTTGGGTACGACAACAACATTCAGGCATGGGAGGGAGGGGCTGAGACCTTCTTATAGTCCAAGGTACTCATGGGCTAATTTTGACATTAACTTCAGGTGTGCGTGCTGGCCCTTTAAGAGTGGGCAGGAGCGTGCGCACCCTACGGGACCCGGCCGAGGTAAGCGGAGTGAGCGCTTGCATCTCCTGAGGCCAGCGCTCGCAGCCCCATGGCTGCGGACGTCAGGAGGTGAGTGAGCCTGACGGCCCGCGGCCATGGACATGACAGTATTCCCCCTCTTACGCCCCCTCCTCTTGGGACCAAACCCCCTCCAATCCACCAAATAAAAAGTTTTACCTCTTACTTTCTTAGTGTCCAAGATCTCCTTAACCTCGAAGGTCTCTGAAGGACCGCTGGAGGCAACCGCAGGGCTAGGAGTCTTGGTATAGCAGTTCAGAACTACCAGCTTCAGGAGAGAGATATGGAAGGAGTTGGGGATCTTGAGGGTAGGAGGCAGCCGAACCTTGTAGGCGACAGGATTGATCTGCTGTAGGATCTCGAAGGGTCCAAGGAACCAGGGAGCAAATTTGTATGATGGCACCCTCAGTCTTATATTCCTGGAGGACAGCCAGACCCTCACGTCAGGGAGAAATTGAGGAGGTTCTCTTCTCCTCGTGTCTGCTAATCTTAGGAGACAGTCCCTGCCAGAATGTAGCCATCAGGGCCTCATTGTTCCAAAACAGTTCTCCCGCCAGGGTGTGGAAGTGGATGGCATACTCCCCACGGAGGTGTCTCCTTGGCGTAGGTTCAGCAAGGAGGCGGCTGCAGACGAGGCTCGTCCAGGCTCCTCAAACACCGTGCAAAATGTCCGGAGGAACCCCTGGAAGTCTCAGGTCCCTGGTCCTTGTCTCTCCCAGATAAGATTCGCCCGTGGCAGACATCAGGCGTGGTGTAGCAGGACAGGCGTGGCATATAGCACAGCACGACTTCAGCTCAGCAAGGCACTTAACCAGGATAGCACGGGATACAGGTACAGGAACGGGGAACACTGGGAACTGGGAAACACTAGGAGACCATTTGCTTAGACAAACTTTGGGTACGACAATGCTCAGGCATAGGAGGAAGGGGCTGAGCCCTTCTTATAGTCCAGGGTACTCATGGGCTAATTTTGACATTAATGTCAGGTGAACGCACTGGCCCTTTATGTGGGCACGGGCGGGCGCGCACCCTACGGGACCCGGCCGAGGTAAGCGGAAGTGAGCACTGGCGTCTCCTGAGGAGGAGATTGGGGCCAGCGCTGGCAGACCCATGGCTGCAGCCATCAGGAGGTGAGTGAGCCTGATGGCTCGCGGCCATGGACAAGACACGTGCGCTGCACCAGTTGTCCCTCTTTGCGATACTTGAAAGTTGGGATGTATGTAGGAACATTGCATAGCAACCCACTATAAATAGAGGCCATACGACTGCTATAGGGCCAATGTATAGGAACCTACCATAGAGACTGGTGATGCAACTGCTATAGAGCTGGTGGTGAGATGGGGACCCAGCACTGAAATTCTTCTGCTTCATGACACTGTGATAGCTTTTCCTGCAACCGCCACTAGAGGCAGCTCACTGGATGAGATTTTACATCTCCCATTGAGTTCAATAGCAGTTCACTAGCTTTTTTTTTTTAGCTTACACCGGGGTAAGTATGAATTATATATCGACGGGGCGTGTGCCTTGTAAATTAATCTGTTGTACAGGGCTGAAATCCTGGCACACCACTCGCACTGTATGTCAGTATTAATAGTGATCCCCTTATTTCTTAAAGCCGTTGTGTCAACCCCTATAAAGATCTGTTATGAAATTACTGTTGTCATTACCTCAATTAAAAAGTAGTACATTTTTTTGGAGCCCTAGTGAGGGATGGGATTCATTCTAGGTTTCACCATCGGTTCCTATCATTTCTGTGTACACCTCTGACATGCATATTGCTGTTCCAAAGGGCCATCTGCAGCCTCTCCTGTATTTTCCTGTGCCTTCACATTTGCGTTTGAGGCTCCATTCAGAAATTCAAGCAAAGTACACCACACCGGCAGCTGAAGGACCCCGTTATCAGGTACGAACACACAGGACGGATACGCTCTGTAAAAGTACACAGCGTATCCGTCCTGGAAGCTGTAGGGAATTTAGTTTTTAGGGTGGCATGTTCAATGCGGAAATCCTGCAGGAATGAAAAAAAAATTTACTCTTACCCTGGCTGTAGTCATGGCGATGCATCCCTCTCTACTGAGCATAGCCCGCCCTCTTGGGATGACGCTGTAGTCCATGTGACCGCTGCATTTAGAATAGAGGATCGCGTCCCTAGGACTACGGCAGGGGGTAAGTATAAGCTTTTTTATTAATTTCATATATAAAATAGATTTTTTTTTCACTCACTTGCGATTTTTGCGGCGGAATCGCAGTGTTTCCGCTACAAGTCACTACACATCCTCTTTGTCGCAGGTTTTACCGCCCCATTGAATTCAAAGGGGAAAACCCACAACAGAAGGGCAACAATTCCGCAAGATAAATTGACAGTCTGCGGCTTAAAAAACCGCACCACAGGACAATTTATTTTTTCAGCTGAATTTTTCCGCTGTGTGTGGGTGAGATTTGTTCAAATCTTATCCATTCTGCTGCTACTGTACCACTCTGGTGATTTTACGCAATTACATCCGTTGCGGAAAATCTTCAGTGTTTACGCCTAGTGTGTTCCCATTCTAACAATAGTTTCTGCCAGATGAGATCTGGCCACACCGCCCTATATGGTTCCTGGAAAAGGAAATGTAGTTACCAGAGCTACTGCCTGCATACAGTGATTTCTACAATCAAGATGCTACTTTTAGCCCCTTCACTCACCATGACGTAAGTGCACGTCATGGTGTGGGGGGTGATGTATGGAGCGCACTCACTGGCTAAGCGCGCTCCATACAGTGCAATTGTCAGCTGTATTTTACAGCTGACACCCGGCACTAACTGCCAGGAACAGCGTTCGCGCTGTAACTGGCCATTTAACCCCTCAAATGCTGCAGTTAATCGCGCCCGCAGCTTGTGAGGCGTTATAAAGAGGGGACGGCCCCCTCCGACAATTCATCTGCCCCCCACGATGCGATCATGTTGTGCTGATGGTTTTCATGGCAGCCCAGGGGCCTAATGAAGGACCCAGGACTGTCTTCACTCTGCCTGTGGCAGGGCTTAACAGAAGCCTGTAAAAAGGACAATGCACTGCGATACATTTATTGTATACATTAGATACATTTATTGGTCCCCTAGGGAAGGATGTATCGGAGTACCGGCTCATAGACTTTCTATTGAGTCCTTACACGATACATTTATTTCCGGAAAAAGCCGAACAGTCACGAAGCGGCAGAGGGCTCACACGAGCATTGTTCTAGCGATTGGGGGGGGTCTCAGTGCTCGGACCCCCACCAATCAAAACTTCTGACGTCACTATGATATGTCAGAAGTTTTCTGAAGGCTTAGTTACCCTTTAAGGGGATAATAATTACCATCCGAAATATAACATTAAATGCATCAACAAATTCAATTTGCCGCTCACCCCGGCTGCCGTATACCTACCTCTCCGCGGCTTCTTTCATTACTCCGTGCTGGCCGGACTCTCCATCGTTGCTGCTCCCCTCCTGCACTTCCTAGTGTACGCTGACCCTCCTGCTCTTAAAGAGGCTCTGTCACCAGATTTTGCAACCCCTATCTGCTATTGCAGCAGATAGGCGCTGCAATGTAGATTACAGTAACGTTTTTATTTTTAAAAAACGAGCATTTTCGGCCAAGTTATGACCATTTTTGGATTTATGCAAATGAGGCTTGCAAAAGTACAACTGGGCGTGTTTACAGTAAAAGTACAACTGGGCGTGTATTATGTGCGTACATCGGGGCGTGTTTACTGCTTTTACTAGCTGGGCGTTGTGTATAGAAGTATCATCCACTTCTCTTCAGAACGCCCAGCTTCTGGCAGTGCAGACACAGCCGTGTTCTCGAGAGATCACGCTGTGACGTCACTTCCCCAGGTCCTGCATCGTGTCAGACGAGCGAGGACACATCGGCACCAGAGGCTACAGATGATTCTGCAGCAGCATCGGCGTTTGCAGGTAAATCGATGTAGCTACTTACCTGCAAACGCTGATGCTGCTGCAGAATCAACTGTAGCCTCTGGTGCCGATGTGGCCGACACGATGCAGGACCTGTGAGTGACGTCACAGATCTGCACTGCCAGAAGCTGGGCGTTCTGAAGAGAAGTGGATGATACTTCTCATCAGAGCGCCCAGCTAGTAAAAGTAGTAAACACGCCCCGATGTACGCACATAATACACGCCCAGTTGTACTTTTACTTTTCAACACGCCCAGTTGTACTTTTGCAAGCCTCATTTGCATAAATACAAAAATGGTCATAACTTGGCCAAAAATGCTCGTTTTTTAAAAATAAAAACGTTGCTGTAATCTACATTGCAGCGCCTATCTGCTGCAATAGCAGATAGGGGTTGCAAAATCTGGTGACAGAGCCTCTTTAAAGAGCCAGTACGGACTCATAGACTGTCTACTGAGCCCGTACACCACTCGCTCCACTTTCTGATGAACACCAAACAGAAACAAAGCAGCAAAAGCGATCACACGTGCGCTACTGACACTTTGTTTTAGCATTTAGGGTGACTGATTATTTATTAATTTACAATACTTCCCTTTATATATTCTTGTATATCTTGATACACTTACATGGATTCTGGCAATAAAGAATATGTAATCTTTCCATAATCTCCAGAGTCAGGGTCAGTTGCCTAAAAAATAAAAGCACATAGGTAATCAAATACCCTAGTGTCATGGTAATATACAGCAAGACATTTTCTATTCTAAATATTATTTTTACTTTAAAGGGATATTACTGTTTCTCTGCAAATAAAACGTATTCATTTTGTATCAATTCCTTGCGGTTTTCAAGCTCTCTGGTTGCAGTCGTTGAGTTCAAACTTTCATTGTTGACTTCCAATGGATAAAAATCTATTCTGGTCATGTGATGGAGATGGACACACAGGTGCACAGCTCGTAACAGTTGCAGTACGTGTATCAAAACTCTTTCTTGTAACGAGCCATGCGCCTGTGTGTCTATCACATGACCAGGACACAGTTTTATCTACTGGCAGTAAACAATGAAGAATCCTAAAGAATGACAGCAAGTACAGATCTTGGAACCTGTAGGAATCGATACAGAAAATATAGTAGAAAGCCGAATAACTTTTTATTATACAATAAATAAACTTTCTTTGCTGAAACTGGAAAACTCCTTTAAAACAGTTTCATTGCAAGGAAGACCCCAGACCACCGCTACTTCTAATATATTTTATTCAGAACAAACTTCTTTAATATTTTTTTCAATGAAACAGTGTAAAAATGTTTGGGTTTTAGCTCTTTTTATTCGATTAGTACAAAATGTTTGAGGTTTGAAAGATGTTTGATGTAAAATAACACATATCTATTTAACAATACAACATTAATAAAAATAAATAACTTTCCATTTTACCAATAAATGGAATGTCAGTTTCTAATTTACTTACTGTAATTGTCGCAAGAACTGATCCAATAGAACTGTGTTCATAAATCATAAGTTTATATGTTGCATTAGCAAACTCTGGAGTGTGATCATTTATGTCTATTAGATCAATAGTCACATAGGCAACTGAACAACAGTCGCTTACAAAATCTGTGTCATTGGCCACAACCTATGCATGACAAAGAAAAAAATGACATGAATGAAAAACTTTATCAAGACCAATAACTCTTTACAGAATGTTACTTTAAAGAGAACCTTTCACCTCCCCATGCATGTGCAGCTGAGTTCAGCATGTAATGGGGAGGGCTGCACAAACCCTGGGGCACTTTAAAAAAAAAATCTACCCTCCTCCGTTATTTAGATATCGGTGCCGTTATATTTGGCGCCCGATATTTAAATAACCCCCTGAACAGTTAACGGGGAGCGTACTGGCAAGCGGGCGTATAACTATGGCTGTGACACTGCCACAGCAGGAGAGAGAGTGTGCGATTGCAGTCTTTTCACCCGAACAGGCAAGGGGGCGTGTCAGTGCTACGGACAGAGCTCTGGAGAGGAGAACGCGCATGCGCGCTCTCATCTCTTCAGCTCTTCTGAGAGATCAGTCTTGTACTTTGTCTCCCGAACTGGCAAGGGGGCGTGTCACTTCTACGGACAGTGTAAGAGCTGGGGAGAAACCCAGCTAAGGCCGTTGGAGGTTTTCGTCGGGTTAACCCCTCAGCGGAAAGGCAAACGAAAACCTCAGCTTCCGTTTCCCTCACCATTGAACTCAATGGTGACAGGAAACCTAGCTAAGGCTGGGTTCACACGACCATGTTACGTCCGTAATGGACGGAACGTATTTCGGCCGCAAGTCCCGGACCGAACACACTGCAGGGAGCCGGGCTCCTAGCATCATAGTTATGTACGATGCTAGGAGTCCCTGCCTCGCTGCAGGACAACTGTCCCGTACTGTAATCATGTTTTCAGTACGGGACAGTAGTTCCACGGAGAGGCAGGGACTCCTAGCGTCGTACATAACTATGATGCTAGGAGCCCGGCTCCCTGCAGTGTGTTCGGTCCGGGACTTGTGGCCGAAATACATTCCGTCCATTACGGACGTAACATGGTCGTGTGAACCCAGCCTTATGGTTTCCGTCTGTCACCATTGTGACAGATATAATGCCCCCATAGCTGCCCCCACAGCTGCCCCCACACAGTATAATGCCCCCATAATTGCCCCCACACAGTGTAATGCCCCATAGCTACCCCCACACAGTATAATGCTCCATAGCTGCCCACATACAGTATAATTCCCCCACAGCTGCCCCATACAGTATAATGCTCCAAAGCTGCCCCATACAGTATAATGCCCCCATAGCTGCCCTATACAGTATAATACCCCCATAGCTGCCCTCATGCGGTATAATGCCCCACAGCTGTCATCATACATTATAATGTCCCCTTAGCTGCCTCATGCAGTAGAATGCCCCCAAAGCTGCCCCATACAGTATAACGGGATGACACTTCATCCCATGTGACCACCGCTGCAGCCAATCACTGGCTGCAGCGGTCTTTCGGGATTAAACATGCTAAGTGCTGCAATTTTCTGCAGCAGACAATCCGGGCAAAAAACTGCACCACAGGAATTCCCTGCGGCGCACAGGACGGATACTCTGCGCGCTTTTACGGAGCGTATCCGCCCAGTGTGAACCGCCATACAGTTGAAACCGGGACACACCACTGCTGGGGGACCGTCCCTGGGCTCCAGCATCGCAGTGGGCCTGGGGCCACTGCCCCCTGCCAGCTATGTTACTGGTTCAGAAGGAAAAGTCTTAGGCAAGCCAAACTCGTTGTTTTTGGCGAGGTTTAGACAGACATATTTTTGTTTGCTCTGACGGTATGTTCACACAGCAACGCCAATTACGTCTGAAATTACGGAGTTGTTTTCAGGCGAAAACAGCTCCTAAATTTCAGATGTAATTGCAAGTACTCGCGTTTTTCGCAGCGTCCATTACGGACGTAATTGGAGCTGTTTTTCAATGGAGTCAATGAAAAACGGCTCCAATTAAGTCCCAAGAAGCGACATGCACTTCTTTGAGGCAGCCGTCTGCACAGAACATCGTAAGACCTATTGAATTCAATGGGCAGATGTTTGCCGACGCTTTGGAGCCGCTTTTTTGAGCGTAATTCCAGGCGTAAAACGCCTGAATTACGTCCCTAAATAGGGCGTGTGAACATACCCTTACAAGTTGCAACAATCAAAACAATTTGTCCAATATAAATCTTCTACTTTAGCAAATGCATTCACCACATACCGTACAAAGATGTGTGTTGGATTACCAGGTAAACCGCATGCCAAGTTAATGAAAATTATGGTTATCAGCATAAAAAAAATCAAAAGTCCCAGTGATTAAATAGAACCTTTCACCTCCCCAGACATGTGCAGAATGTAATGGGGAGGGCTGAACAAACCCTGGGGCACTTTACATTTTTTTCCTATCTTCCTTCGTTATTTACATATCGGTGCCGTTATATTTGGCGCCCAATATGTAAATAAGTCCCTGGACTGTCAATGGGGCGTTTCTAACTAACTAAATGGCAAGGGGATGTGATGTCTTCGCTCTGTCCAATCAGCTACGGACAGTGTGAAGGCGGCTTGCGCTGTGTTCTCTCCTGCGAGAACACACACAGACTGGTGGTTCTGCAGCGCTCTCTGTCTGTGGTGCTTAAACCCGCAACAAAGTGGTGTGTGTTGCAATATTTGCAGCGGAATCACTGCGATTCCGCCACACAAATTGCAAGTAAAAAATAATAAAGTAAGGTTATACTTATCCAGAGTTCCCTGCTTCTTCTCCAGTCTGGCCTCCCTGGATAATGTTTCAGGCCATGTGACCGCTGCAGTTAGTGACAGGCTGTGGCGTCAAATGGCCTGCAATGTCATCCAGGGATTCCAGAGCGGACGTCAGAGGAGGGAGGGGGTAAGTATATGCACTAATTTACGCAGCAGAATGTACGCCCGAAATAACGCACCACAGTGTGGTGCGGGTTTTTGGACGGCATTCCCTGCGGTGTTCAGGGCGAATATGCTGCGTAGTTAGACGCAGTGCATCCGCCTTTAACATGCTGTGTGCGTTCGGAACCTTTGGGTTAGGGCTTGTCCACACATAATGGAATTGCTGCAGAAAATTTCTGCAGCAGTTCAGTAGAAACTAGCAGAAATGCCGCTGCTGAAAAACAGCACCATTTCCTGCGTTTTTTTTTTTACTGCAGAAAATGGTGCGGATTTTGCTGCGTGTTTTTCAATGCTAGGAGATGGAGACATCTCCTCTGAAAAACACAGCAATTCAGTCCACTTTCCGCAGCAGGAATTGACATGCTGCAGAATGAGAAATACGCACTGCAGGTCAATTTCTGCTTGGAAATTTTACGCAGCATATCGATGAGATTTGTTAAATCTCACCCACTATGCTTCTACTGTATTCCGCTGCATAATTTCCGTCCGCAATTACGGAAAATACGCAACAATTCCGTTACGTGTGGACAAGCCCTTAAACATTTGTTATAGCAAAGTATATGTGCACCTGCACATTTCCATCGGTTTTTACTGTGTTTCCGCTGCATAAACGCTGTGAAAACCACAACAAAACAAATCTATTGCGGAATTTATGCTACCCATTGAAGTCTATGGGCCAAACACGCAACATCTGTGCACAAAACCCGCAGCATAAATTGACATGCTGCGGAATCAAACACTTTCCGCATGACTTTTCTGCATTTTTTTCCCCCGCAGTGTGGGCATGAGACTTTCTAAAATCTCATTCACTTTGCTGCTACTGTAAATGCTGCAAAATTTCCATATAGAATTCCGTTGCAAAAATTTTGCATCGTTTACGCTACGTGGGAACCCAGTTTTAGAAAACATTGTTAAGTTACTGCAAAAAAGCTTGCATAGGAACTTTTAGGCTGGGTTCCCACAGTGCAATTTGCTCCAGATTTTGCATACAGTTTTTTTTAGCCAAAAACAGAAGAAATATATAAAGAAAGGCCTTATCCTGGATCCAATTCTGGTTTTGGCTAAAAAAAAAACACGAATTCAAAATCTGCATCAAATCTGCACTGCGGGAACCCAATAGGGTTGCCAACCGTCCGTAAATTTACGGACAGTCCACAAGAACGGGTGTTTTCTTTCTGCCGTCCGTAGCAGGAAAAAATCACCGTCCGGGATTTTTATTTTTTCTCCTGGAACTTTACACTGCGCATGCGCCAAAGTGTACATGCTCAGTGCAAAGATAGAGTAGGCCGCAGCCAGGCATATTTTCAGATTCCACGGAATCTGAAAATATGCAGACCACTGCAAAGTGAGGTCAGTGCCAGGAGTGATCAATCCAGTCACCTGACCTGTCACCTGACCTCACGTCAGCGACATGAGGTCAGGTGACTCAGATCAGGTGACTGGACTGGTCCACTCTCGGGCCATCACCGACCCTAGTCAGAAGGAACTCAACCGCTGCCTGCGGCGTATGACCTCCTCGGCTCCTCCGGTGAGTCACGTAATGCAGAGCGGAAAGTGGTACCGGTAGGCTGCCGTTCTCCGCTCTGTTTACAGTGTGGCGCTAAGTACAAGGGGGGGAGTGTGGCACTATTTACAAAGGGGGGAGTGTGGCACTATTTACAAGGGGGAAGTGTGACGCTATTTACAAGGGGGAAGTGTGGCGCTATCTACAGGGGGGCAGCAGGCTGTGTGTGGCACTATCTACAAGGGCGGCTGTGTGGCATTATCTACAAGGGGGCTGTGTGGCACTATCTACAAGGGGGGCTGTATGGCCCTTTCTACAAGGAGGCTGTGTAGCGCTATTTACAAGGGGGGGCTGTGTGTGGATATTTACAAGGAGTGGCTATGTGCCGCTATTTACAAGGGGCTGTGTTGCGCTATATACAAGGGGGCTGTGTGCCGCTATTTACAAGGCAGGCTGTGTGCCATTATTTACAAGGTGGTTTGTGTGGCGCTATTTACAAGGGGGGGGGGGGGGGGGCGGTGTGCCGCTATTTACAAGGGGCTGTGTGGCAATATATACAAGGGGGTCTGTGTGCTGCTATATACAAGGGGGGCTGTGTGGTGCTATATACAAGGGGGAGCTGTGTGGCGCTATCTACAAAGGGGGCTGTGTGGCGCTATTTACAAGGGGGGCCGTGTGGCGCTAGCTACAAGGGGGGCAGTGTGGCACTATATTCAGGGGGGCTGTGTGGTGCTATCTACAAGGGGGGCTGTGTGGCGCTATCTACAAGGGGGGCTGTGTGGTGCTATCTACAAGGGGGGCTGTGTGGTGCTATCTACAAGGGGGGCTGTGTGGCACTAACTACAAGGGGGATGTGTGAAGCTTTCTACAAGGGGGGCTGTGTGGCGCTATTTACAACGGGGAGGTGTGTGTGGTGCTATCTACAGGGGGCACGGTTACGTAGGGACACTTTTATTGTGTTGAGCAGTGAGGGATCATTATTACTGTCTGGGGCACTGTGGATTACGAGTTTAGAGGATGGGGTATAGGTGGGGAGGATGCTTGAAAAGCGAGAAACCAACATGTCTGTGTGTCAAATTCTGCAGAGACGAGTCGTGGCTGGAATAAGTCGTCACAGCAGTCTGGGCCGGATGGAGAAAAAAAGGGAAACTGAGCGACTAATCAGAGAAAACATCACCTAAGTTACCGTGGGAAAGCTACAAGCGTGGCTGTGATTGGTGAGTCACTCCTAGCACACTGCACAGTGCACATTCAATGATTTTGTAATGTATCTGTAAAAATGTTGGTATGTTCGTGATTTTTAGCTCAGTTGTCCAGAAATGTATGAAGTGGAGGTTGGCAACCCTGGAACCCAACCTTAGGCTTAATGCACATGTTGCATATTACGTGCAGTTTTGTTGCGCGTATCAATGTGCAGCAAAACCGCAGAGTTATACAGTACCAGCAAAGACTAAGAAGTTCCAGGTAATCCCGTGTCCATGCTGCGGTATTTTTCGGGGGTGTAAATTAAACTGTGGTGCGTATTATCGAAACCACAGCATGTCAATTTATCTCGCAATTCCGCTTGCGAATTCTATCCCTGTAGTTCTAAATAAATATGCAGCAAAACCTGTAGCATGAAAATGCAGCTATTTATGCAGCAAAACGTAAAAACTGCACCAAAAAAACCTTCTGGTGAGTTTTTACCTGCAAAATTCCTGCAGTTTCCTGCGGTTTTGCTGCATATTTTCTGCAGCAAAATATGCAACGTATTAGGCTAAATGCATACGTTGGGCATAAAAACCGTAGGTAAACGCAGGTACCCCCGAGGGTAAAATCCCCCTTAAGGGGATACTGCAGATTTTCCGCAACGGAATAAGTTGTGGCAAATCCGCAGTAAATACAGTAACAGCAAAATGGATGAGATAAAACAAATCTCATTCACAAGCTGCATAAATACTGAGCGAAAAAAATACTGAGAAATTGACCAGCGGTGCAGAATTTTATTCCGCTGCATGTCAATTGTATTTGAGTAAATGCTGCTTATTTGATGTGGGTTTTCCCCATTGAATTCAATGAGGAGGTAAAACAAATAGCAGTTGTTGCATTTTTTGGCAATGGGTTTGCAGCGATTCTGTCACAAAAAAACGCAAACTCAGAAAAATAAAATCTTATACTCACCCAGGAGTCTGTGTTCCTCCCTCCAGCGCGGCCCCCTGGGATGAAACTTCATCACAGGGCCTACTGTGGCCTATGCCTGCTTGCAAGTGCTGCAGTTTTCTGCAGCGGACATTTCGGACGAAAAACTGTACCACCGTTTGATGCAATTTTCGACCTGGAATTCCCTGCGGCTAACAGGGCAGTTATGTTGCGTGCTATTATGCAGCGTGTCCGCCCCGTGTGAACTCAGCCTAATAGTGTGGTTTTTCTATGCATTTTTATGTGCGTTTTTTTTTTCATTTTGATTCGGAGATCGGTGCATTTTTATGCTGTGGATTTTGGTGAGTTTTTTTAAAAACTAGTCAGATACAATTCGCAAGCAAAAAACGCTAGACAAATTGACATGCTGCAGATTTTAAGATATACACCCAGGTCAATTTACGTGGAGAAAAAAAAACAACGTGTAGATGAGATTTCTTGAGATCTCATTTACTTTGCTGGTGCTGTATTACGCTGCGGATTTGCTGCACGAAAATTGGTGCTCCAAATCCGCACGTAATACACATCATGTGCATTTGGCCTTAGTTCACTCAGGTCGGATATGATGCAAAAAAAAGCTTAGAACCTGCAGGAAATTCCGGCCAAAAGTCTGTACGAAATTGTGGTGCAGATTTTCATCCGGAATCGCTGCTGCGGAAAGCAGAGAGGAAAAAAAACTCAATATTAACCTGCCCTGGCATTGCCATAGTGGCGTGTCACTGCTCCCTGCCTCTGTTCTGCGATGACGCTGCAGCCCATGTGACCACTACAGCCGGTAATTGGCTCCAGCAGTGACATGGGATGAAAAGTCAACCCAGGAGGCCAGCTGAATGGAGAACAACCGGGGGAACAAGAAGCCATCACTACGACAACGCCATGGAAGTAAGTATAGAGTTTTAAATTAATTTTAAACAAGAAAGTAATTTTTGCAGTGTAATCGCAGTTTTTGCACTGCTCAAATAAACTCAACGGGGAAAAACCTCAACAAATGTGAAACGATTAAAAATCTGTACCGCAGGTCAATTTAAGAACGGATTCTCGGCTAATTTTTTTCTGCAGCATGTGGATGAGATTTGTTCAAATCTCATCCACTTTGCTGCCACTGTGATATGCTGCAGATTTTCTGCAATGAAATTAATTGCAGAAAATCTGCAGCTAATCAGTCTCAACGGCACATACCATTAGGCCGGGTTCCCATGGGTCGGATACGCTGCATTAAAACTGCACAGTGTAACCAACCTGGAAATGTCATGGTGCGGTTATTTGGGCAGAATTTCCGCTGCGGAAAGCAGTTCTGGAAAAAATACAACATTTATTCTTACCTCCTCCTTCTCTTCTGTGCATAGTCCGGCCTCCTAAAATGAAAGCGCAGGCCATGTGACCGCTGCAGCCTGTGATTGCCTGCAGCGGTCACATTGGATGAAACATCATCTCAGGAGGCCGGACTGCAGGAAGAAGCAGGGAGTTCTAAGTAAGTATGAATTATTTTTTTTTCTGAGTTGCGAATTTTGCGGCAGAATCACTGCGATTCCACCGCAAAAGTCATAACACTTGGCTTTCCGTTGCGGGTCTTGCATTCCCACTGAATGCAATGGGGAAAACGCACAAAAGAAAAGAGACGAAAACGCAGCAAAAATTGACATGCCGCGGATCAATTTATTAACGTTTACGCTGCGTTTTTTTTGTGCAGCGTGGGCATGAGATTTTCTAAATCTAATCCACTTTAGTGCTTCTGTAAATGCTGCAGAATTTCCACAGCGTTTACGTTACGTGAGAACCCGGACTGAGGCTGGATTCACAGCGGATTTGACGCAGCATACGCAAATTTGAATGCGAATTTGTCTCTTTGCATTGCATCCAACCTAATTGTGGCAGTATTATTAACCCCTTCAGGACTAAGCCTATTTTGGCCTTCAAATCTGACATGTGTTATTTTATGTGGTAATAACTTCGTAATGCTTTTACTTATCCAAGCAATTCTGAGATTGTTTTCTCGTGACATGTTGTACTTTATGTTAGTGAAAAAATTTGGTCGATAATTTTGGTATTTATTTCTGAAAACCACCAAAATTTAGAAAAAATTAGCAAAAAATTTCATTTTTCTAAATTTAAATGTATCTTATCTGCTTGTAAAACAGATAGTAATACCACACAAAATAGTTACTAGTTAACATTTCCCATATGTCTACTTTATGTTGGCATCATTTTTTGAACGTCCTATTATTTTTCTAGGACGTTACAAGGCTTAGAACTTTAGGAGCAATTTCTCATATTTTAAAGAAAATTTCAAAAGGCCATTTTTTCAGGGACCAGTTCAGTTCTGAAGTGGCTTTGAGGGCCTTGTATATTATAAAATCCCCAGCATTCACAAAGTGTTTTAACCCTTTAGGCGTTTCACAGGAATTAAAGCAAATTAGAGGTGAATTTTACACATTTTATTTTTTTTACCGAAATTCATTTCTAATAAAAAAAATAATTTGTAACACAGAAGGTTTTACCCGAGAAATGAAACTCAAAATTGTATTGCCCAGATTCTGCAGTTTTTAGAAATATCCCACATGTGGCCCTAGTGTGGTAATGGACTGAAACACAGGCCTCAGAAGCAAAGGATCACCTAGTGGACTTCTTTTTTTAGAATATATTTTAGGCCCCTTGTCAGTTTTGAAGAGGTCTTGTGGTGCCAAAACAGTGGAAAGACCCCAAAAGTTACCCCATTTCGAAAACTACACCCCTCAAGGAATTTATCTAGGGGTATAGTGAGCATTTTGACAACACAGGTTTTTCACTAAATATATTGAAATTAGTCTGTAAAAATGAAAATCTACTGTTTTTCTGAAAAAACATAGAAATTTTTAATATTTAAAAGGAATAACGAAAAAAATGCACCCCAACATTTGTAAATCAATGTCTCCCGATTACGGCAATACCCCATATGTGGTAATAAACTGCTGATTGGACCCACAGCAGGGCTCAGAAGAGAAGTAGCACCATTTGGATTTTGGAGCACAGATTTTGCTGGAATGGTTTTCGGTGCCATGTCGCGTTTACAACACCCAGAAGGGACCAAAACAGTGGAAACACCCCAAAAGTTAACCAATTTTGGAAACTACACCTCTCAAGGAATTTGTCTAGGGGTTTTGGTTAGCATTTTGACCACACAGGTTTTTTGCAGAATTTAGGGGAATTAGGCCGTGAAAATGAAAATCAACTTTTTTTCTGAAAAATCATAGAAATTTTTACAAGGAATATGGAAAAAAATAACCACAACATTTGTAAATCAATGTCTCCCGATTACGGCAATACCCCATATGTGGTAATAAACTGCTGATTGGACCCACAGCAGGGCTCAGAAGAGAAGTAGAACCATTTGGATTTTGGAGCACAGATTTTGCTGGAATGGTTTTCGGTGCCATGTCGCGTTTACAACACCCAGAAGGGACCAAAACAGTGGAAACACCCCAAAAGTTAACCAATTTTGGAAACTACACCTCTCAAGGAATTTGTCTAGGGGTTAGTTAGCATTTTGACCACACAGGTTTTTTGCAGAATTTAGGGGAATTAGGCCGTGAAAATGGAAATCGACTTTTTTTCTGAAAAATCATAGAAATTTTTTATTTTTACAAGGAATATGGAAAAAATTAACTACAACATTTGTAAAGCAATGTCTCCCGATTACGGAAATACCCCATATGTGGTAATAAACTGCTGATTGGACCCATGGCAGCGCTCAGAAGGGAAGGAGCGCCATTTGGATTTTGGAGCACAGATTTTGCTGGATTGGTTTTCGGTGCCATGTCGCGTTTGCAACGCCCTGGAGGGACCAAAACAGTGGAAACCACCCAAAAGTTACCCCATTTTGGTAACACCCCTCAATAAATTTTTCTAGGGGTATAAAGAGCATTTAGACCCCACGGGTCTTTTGCAGAATGTATTTGAATTAGGCCGCGAAAATGAATATCACAATTTTTTCCACTAAAATGTTGCATTTTCTAATTTTCACAAGGGATAAAGGAGAAAAAAACAACCAATTTTTGTAAAGCAATTTCTCCCGAGTACGGAAATACCCCACATGTGGTCATACATTTTTTTCATTAGAAATTAATTAACCCTTTCAGGACTGATCTATTTTTTTGCTTTCTTATTTTCGTTTTTCACTCCCCACGTTCTTAGAGCCATAACTTTTTTCTTTTTTCGTCAATAGAGTGATGTGAGGGCTTATTTATTGCGGGAGGAGTTGTAGTTTCTATTGACACCATTTAAAGTGCCATAAAATGCACTGGGAAACGGGAAAAAAAATTATTTGCGGGCTGATATAGGAAAAAAAATCTGATTCCATTTTTTGGGGTTTTCGTTTTTACAGCTTTTGCCGTGCGGTAAAAACGAAAACTTTACTTTATTCTGCGGCTCAATATAATTACGTTGATACCAAATTTATATAGTTTTTTATATATATTTTACTACTTTTACAATGAAAAATCTATTTGTTAAAATAAAAATTCTTTTATTTCACCACATTCTGAGAGCCGTAACTTTTTTATTTTTCGGTTGATTTTTGCAGGACGAGCTGTAGTTTTTATTGGTACCATTTTTTGGTACATAAAAAGTGATAAATAAACAGCGATTTTGGCGGTTTAAATTATTTAAGTTTTTTACCGTGTTCACCGTGTGAGTTAAATAATGGTATATTGTAATAGTTCGGCCTTTTACGGACGTAGCGATACCAATTTTGTTTATTTTTTACATTACTTTAAAATGGGAAAAGTTGTTTTTTTTAACTGTAAACGTTTTTCTTTCTCACTGCTAATAACTTTAATTCTTCTACACATTTTATTAGTCCTCTTAGGGGACTTGAACCAGCGATCATTCCATCGCTGGTACAATATGCTGCAATACTAATGTATTGCAGTATATTGTTATTTTTACAGGCTTCTGTAACTGCACGATCGCTGTTCCTGTCCGTTAGTCCCGGGTGTCAGCTGTAATACACAGCTGACACCCACAGCGTATGGAGCGGGCTCAGCACGTGAGCCCGCTCCATACATCAACCCCCGCACAAAGACGTGCTATTAAGTCATAGTGCGCAAAGGGGTTAATGCACAGCGGATGGTGTGAATATTGCCATTTTCCACTGGTATGCCATTTTAGTGCATAATATGTTGTGCCCAGTTTGTGCCACTGAAGACAGATACCTCATAAAACGTTAAGCGGGTTCTCCCGGGTATGGCGATGCCATATATGTGTGCGCAAACTGCTGTTTGGGCACGCTGCAGGGCTCAGAAGGGAGAGAGCGCTATTTTGCTTTTGGAGCGCAGATTTTGCTTGGTAGTAGTTTGGGGTTTTACTGGTATTTCAGTTTATAATGTGGGGACACATGTAGGCTGGGCAGAGTACATCAGGGCATAATAAGAGGGTATAATAACGCTGTAAATAAATAATAATTCATAGATATGTGGCCAGTGTCGCACTGATACATGGCGCCCAATCTTATCCGCTTTTGGAACACTCTGCACATTTTGCATCGTCATATTCTGAGAGCCAGAACTTTTTTATTTTTTAACCACCGGAGCTGTGTGAGGGCTTATTTGTTGCGGGACAATCTGTAGTTTTCATTGCTACCATTTTGGGGTACATGCGATTTTTTGATCAATTTTTATTAAATTTCTTTGCAAGCCGGGTGACCAAAAACAAGCAATTCTGAAAACTTTTTTTTAGTTCACTTTTTGCGGCGTTCACCGTGTGCTATAAATGACAGTTTTACTTTATTCTGCGGGATGATATGATTACGGTGATACCAGATGTATATAGTTTTTTATGTTTTGCAGCATTTGCGCAATAAAATCACTTTTTTATAAAATAATTTATTTTCTGTGTCACCATATTCTGAGAGCCATAACTTTGAAACTGTGTAAGGGCTTGTTTTTTGCGGGACGGGTTGTAGTTTTTATTGGTACTATTTTCGGGTACATGCAATTTTTCGATCACTTTTTATTCTCTATTTTGGGAGGGATGGTGACCAAAAAATAACTCTGGTGTAGTTTTTTATTGATTTTTTTTTTTTGGGGGTGTTCATCGTGCGGGAAAAATAACATTATAGTTTTATCGTTTGGGTCGTTATGAACGCGGTGATACCAAATATGTGCACTTTTTTTTAACGTGTTCAAGTCTTATTATAGGAAAAAAAGCATTTTTTTGTTTATATAACTTATAAGTTTTATATTTACACTTATTTTAAAACATTTTTATTACTTTTTTTTACTTTTTTGACTTGTCCAACTAGGGGACATTTAGACTTGCAGCTTTGATCGCTGCTAATGTAGATTACACTACCTACGTAGTGTAATGCATCCCAACTGTCATTGTGACGTGACAGTCACACTGACAGGAAGCCTCGGAGGACTGGCAACCGATTGCCACAACAAGCATCGGCATCCCCCACAATCACTTTGTGGGGGCTGCCGATGTGCTTCAAAACCCTTAAACGCGGCGATCGCAATCGGTCGCCGCATTTATGGGGTTAATTGCCTAAATCAGCGGCGATGGGCCGCTGACCGGCAAGACTGGAGTATTAGCTGTCGGGGACAGCTGACCCCCCTGTTCCCGGACACTGTCCGTTAGGACAGTGTGTGCCGGGATCCGCTCCGCAACTGTACGTCCTGGTGCGGGAAGCAAGCCCTCTGCAAGACGTACAGTTGCAGCGCAGCGCGTGAAGAGGTTAATGTTGCAGCTATATTGACCCCCTGTTTTGACCCCCCCAAATTACTGTTGTATAATTACAAACAGTCCTTAGAGCTGATTTTCACGTCCGGGTGCTGTCCGAGTACAGAACGTACAGCACCCGGAGTGAAAACTGACACGTTATAGGTAAAGGACTAATTCAGACGTCAGATTTTTTCACTGACTATCCGTTAGTCCTCAAAAAATCACAGCATGCTCTATTTTTGTCCATTTTTCAAGCGAAATGGTCCAGAAATGTCAATGGGTCTACCTGAAAATTGAACACCACACGGATGCTAGCTGTTTCGTTACATTTAGTTTTTTATGGGTGGTTTGGCTGGAGACACTTAAGAAGTTAAACCAGGAATCGTGGTCCTGAATATAAGACATAGTCCGAAGTCAAAAATATGCACAACAAAAATTTCACAATGCTCTCTAAGCTATAATCAATAGAGAATGTCGTTTCTGCGGTCATGTGAACATCTTGGGGCGTTTTTAGTGGATTGGGTCAATTGGGGACATCCTTGTGTTTTTTTCACGAATGTGAAAAACGGATGGCACACTAATTCCATCTGGACGATAAAAAAGCAACACTCGTCTGAATTATCCTATAAGTGATAATCGTACCTCAATTTCCATCTGATGAACTATTTCATAGTCTATAGCTACAGAGTCTTTGACCAGGATTTGAACCAGTCCAGTATTTATGATTCGTTGTGGGCGTACTGTGAAGCAATCAGCATATTTTCCCCTCAGATACAGGTTAAAAGCTCCATTCTGGTCCTGTAATAGCAGAAAGTAAAAGACTGAACATAGAGATATGATTTCAAATACAGTTAAATATATTTATAGTTAAAACAAATAAAACAATTAAAGCCAATGCCCAGTTGTCTCCTTAAAAAAATTATACGTTGGTTACTATCAGTGTAATGTTACCTGCTTATTATATTCTTCAGTGTAGGCTACTCTGTTCTTAGCTCTATTCCATTATGTCACATGTTATGATCGGTGATTTCAACTTAGCTGTATTGACTAATAGGGGTCTAAGGTAACCTGAAATACAGTTAGGTGCAGAATTATTTGGAGAGTGACACAAGTTTTGGCCTTTTAGCTGTTTACCAAAATATATTTAATATACAGTTATATAATCAATATGAGCTTAAAGTGCAGACTCTAAGCTTTAGGCCTGATTTACACGAGCGTGTGCGTTTTGCGCGCGCAAAGAACGCTGCGTTTTACGTGCGTTTGTATTGCGTATGCACTGCGTATACGCAGCGTTGTTGCGTTTTAAACGCGCGCACGACTAGCGTTTGCATCGCGCGTAAAAAACGCAGAGGAGATTAGTGGGACGGCAGCCTACAAATAGGCCAGCTGGCCCAACCCCTGCTTGCTGGGAGAAGGCTGTTTAGAACCTTATTTCCGCCTCTGCAGAAACAACAGTGTGTGTTTCTCCCTTCACGTTGGAATCGGCTTGACACGCCACTATTATGCCTTCGCCATCGCTGGCGCGTGTGCTTCTTGTCTGGATGATCTCACGCCGGTTTGGCGAACGGCGACACATGCTGCAGCACCATACGCCTGTAAGAAGTCGCATTTGGGTTCATCCACTTGTGGCCCAACAGACAATAAAAGGCCATTTCCATACCCTGTATGAGGACTTACGCCGGCATCCAGACAAATTTCGAGCCTTCTGCCGCATGTCTGTGGCCACATTTGACCTACTGCTTGAGCAAACTCGCTCTGGTCTCACCTACCAGAATACCAACATGAAACGCTGCATTTTGGCCGAGGAACGGCTGCTTGTGACCTTGAGGTATGTGTGCAGCTGCTCTAACTTAGTCCATGCCGCTGTCTGCTTCACCAGCCCCCCCTAACATGTGTTCTGCCTTTCTTTATCTTTCTCGTTGTTTTATAGATTTCTGGCCACAGGCAATAGTTATCATTCGTTGCATTTCGAATTTCTTTTGGGAGTGACCACCATTTCGTTCATTGTCACATCCACCTGTGTCGTGTTGTGGCAGAGGTTAAAGAGCACGGTCATGCCTCAGCCCACGACAGAACAGTGGCTAAGTATTTCAGAGGGATTTCTTAGAGCTACAGAATTTCCAAATTGCATTGGTGCCCTAGACGGCAAACACATTCGTGTGAGAAAGCCCCCACGCAGTGGCTCCCAATACTATAACTACAAGCAGTATTTTTCTATGGTATTGTTAGCCTTGGCGGACACGAATTATTGTTTCACTATTGTTGACATTGGCTCGTATGGAAGCTCGGCCGATGCACGCATATTCCGTTCATCAAGAATGGGGAAACGACTCGTGAATAGGCGACTGGCGGTGCCGGAACCTTCCATCCTCCCGGGGTCCAGCGGCCCCCCAATCCCGTATGTTATCGTGGCGGATGAGGGGTTTGCACTCACAAGGCAAGTCATGCGTCCCTTTGCAAGAAGGGGCTTGGATGACCGTCGGCGCATGTTCAATCTCTGCCTGGGCCGAGCTCGGCGATGTGTGGAATGTGCTTTTGGCATTATGTCAAACAGGTGGCGTGTCTTTCTGTCAACAATGCAATTGTCCATGCCGAATGTCACACGTGTTATACAAGCGGGTGTAGTTCTGCATAACTTCTGCCGCATTAATGATGCTAGCTTTGATGCAGAATATATCCTAACACATGCAGGCACCAGTGACAATGGCCCGGTGATTCGTCTCGGCCGATCTGTCTCTTCCGGCCTTCGAGTGCGGGATACTTTGGCGGCATATTTTGAGTGCCCATCTGGACCTGCACCGTGGGGGGTTGATGACCTTTGAAGGGGTGTCTGTTGTTTGCCGGCTTCACTCCACACGTCACATGTGACCTGTTATTTTGTGTTTTTTTGGGGTTGGTGGTGGGTTAGGGACTCGCAAAACATGAGGACCCTTGACGCGGGTTGCGAGCTTACATCTCTCGGGGTTTGAGCAGGACTTTAGACAGTTGGCGATGTACTTTCCAGAAATATCATGTTGTGCGGCCCAAAGTTGGGAAAGTCCAATAGCAAGTGTACTTAGTTTGCTTCGGGGCCCATGGCAGCACCTAAACGTTGCCACCATTTGCAATCCATGTCAAACCCCGAGAGATTAACTAAAACCTCATATCACGTGTGTATGCATTGGACCAAAAGGCCAGAAGTGTGTGAGAGTGTAGGCCAAGGAAATGTGTGCCAAACCTTGTGTTGTGTGGTATCAATGAATAACAACACGAAATCCAACCAGTAACCATGATTTTTTTTTAATGCTGTGTTTGGCCACAACACAAACTATTTGCATCACAACATAAACACCAACATGGTGTATATTAATACACATCCAAGAAAAGAAAACTAAAGAAACTTTGGCAGGCCTGCACCACACACTACTGTGGCGTCCAAAACTATTGCCACCAACACACAAGTGTTGGTATTGTTGGCCCGGGGAGGCATACGCCTGCATTTTAGCACCACTATGCTGGACCTGGAGCTGGGTAGGTTGTTCCTCGCCAGCATAGTGGTGCTGATGTTGGGGGTGGAATGCTGGGCCAGGAAAGTGGGGAGCCATAGGGCGCATGTACGGATGGGGCCGTGCCATCTGGGGGACAGGGTGGAATTGGGCAGGCACCTGGGGCGTGGTGGCCGCCATGTAGGAACTGCGCCATTGCTCTATGGCCGTGAAGCAGATATTTGGATTGTGGGGCGGTCTGGAGGCGTCGATCAATGTGACTATCGACGCCTGCAGACGGCCTATACGGTCCATGGGCACCAGTCGTAGGAGGGGAACGATGCTTCGTCCAAACGCATCATTCCCGTCCTCTTCACCGGCTCGCCTAAGATACTCGAGGACACGAGTATATACCTGGGCAGATGTGGAGGGCTGTGGAGCACGGACACGGCGACTGCGGGCACGCACGGGGCGCTCCTCTGCTGGAGAGGCGACGGCCCCTGCTGACTGGCCAGGTGCGGGCTCCTGGGGTGTCGGCTCTGGGCTGGGCGGCAGGACATTGGGAGCAGGAGGTTCTTCCCGAGACTCGCCCACCTCAGTCTCCTCTGCGGTGTCCTCCAAATTGTCGGTGGTTCTACAAGGAGAAAAAAACGTACGAATGGAATATTGAACAATGCCCACACCAACACGTTGGCAAACAGGGCATGTGCAAACACACATTAGACACATGCAAAGGCATAAACTCTTACGTGCGCATCTCCATGATGTCCTTCAAGAACATGAGCTGCTTAGTGTAGATATACGGGCGTTTGCGAGATGCACCATCTCCGCTGCGTCCCCTGTCACCCATCTCTCGCCGAAATTGATCACGGCAGCTCCGCCACCGTGTCTTGATATCTTGGACTGTTGGATTTAACAAACACATAACACGCCATCAGAACTATCACCTCTCACTTCTAAATGAAGGGCCCTGCAGTGCCTATGACGTGGGACACGGTGATGCGCCTGCTCCACCAAAGTTCCTCGTGATAATGCACGGAAAACACATACAGGGCCCCAGGTCTTCTATAGGGATGACAGGCATTGACAGAAAATGCGTGGTACTCACCCAACCGAGTGCGGTCCCGGGTTCGGCCACTCTCCCACTCCTGCTCAAATAGATTCTGGGCGACCACCTCCCAGGTGTCCTCCTTCACCGTCCTATTGTGGTACTCCTCGGATCGCGGTCCCAGATTGCTGGATGGTCCTGGACAAAGAGGATGAGGCGCTCGACGTCCATCCCGCGCGGCATGGCAGTAGATTCGTTGACACACAGCAAGCAACCTTGACAGAGTCTCCAGGCACTGAGTAGGCTTGCCCGCTCGCACTGGAAACGCAGGCACTTCCTGGTTTGCCTTTGCTTTGTCTAGCTTTATAGACTCTTTTGCATGGACATAACAGCTCTTGCGTGATTTTCGCGCATGCAATGCTGGAGCGTCCGTGTGGCATGCGTTGTTTTCACACACCCATTGACTTCAATGGGTGCGTGATGCGCGAAAAACGCACGATTTTAGAACATGTCGTGAGTTTTACGCAACGCACTCACGCTGCACAAAATTCACGCATCGTCTAAACTGCTCCATAGAGTAATATAGGTGCGTACGACACGCGTGAAAAGCACGCGCATCGCACGCGCGTATATTACGCTCGTGTAAATGAGGCCTTAATTTGAGGGTATTCACATTCTAATTTGAGGAGGGGTTTAGGAATTACAGATCTTTAATATGTAGCTGCCTCTTTTTCAAGGGACCAAAGGTAATTTGACAATTATCTCAAAAGCTATTTAATGGGCTGCTTGAGCTATTCCCTCATTAATCCATAATTAATTAAGCAGGTAGAAGGTCTGGAGTTGATTCCAGGTGTGGCATTTGCATTTGGAAGCTGTTGCTGTGAACCCACAACACGAGGTCAAAAACGCTCTCAATACAAGGGAAACAGACCATCGTTAGGCTGAAAAAAATTAAGAAATCCATCAGAGAGATAGCACAAATGTTAGGAGTGGTCAAATCAACAGTTTGGTACATTCTTGAAAAAAAAGAGCGCACTGGTGATCTTGCGAACTCCAAAAGACCCGGACATTCACGGAACACAACAGTGGTGGATGATCACAGAATCCTTTCCATGGTGAAGAAAAACTGTAGGGTGCCCGCAGCGATACAGAAATGTTTGACACAGATTTTGACTTCAATTCTTTACTTCAACTACATTCGTCTATTCGTCTTTAGCTCATTGAACAAATGGGAGCAAGTAGTACAGACCTCAGGTTGGGGACATTGAACCTGCTGGAGTCCCCCTGAGAGAGTCTGTGCCTGTTTCCACGCTACTTGCTATATATGTATGCGCCTCCGTCAGTCACGGCAGGGGCTACCTGCTATTGCTCGGAATACCACGGAATAGGAGCCTCACTCTGCCTTCCGGCTGTGCCGTGGTAATCTGTTGAACTAACTGGCCTTCGCACCACCGCGGGTCCTAGCGGTGCTAACCGCTACCTTTCACGGCCCTGCACCTACAGGGTTTGTAAACAGTTTTCCCCCTAACACCTCCCCAATTCTTGAGAAGTGCAGTCCTCGGCACTAAACGTCATAGTCTTGGAGATAGGCCAGTTGCTGACCGCTGGTACTCCGCTGTGGATAACGAAGTTCTGGAACCAACTCGCCACCAATCATCTTATGCATTAGATTCTGTAACGGTGTCCTCTATTTCTCATTCTTAGAAGATGGTTGTTTCTGGAACTGGAAACGTACATAGCCGTAACAGATTCCGATGAAGATTCGTACTTGTTCCGTCATTGTCTTTCGGCCTGACTTCATACACAGGCAAATCAGGGTTTATGCGTCTCACCACTACATAGGGTTTATTTTTCCACCGAGGTCACTCTCTCATTCCGCACCAGCACTCAGTGCCCGTGCAGGGGGTCTTTCACTGAACGGACCTTCTCAAGATAATTCTTGCCGGTTTGCAGTAGTTGCTGGTGCTCCTGTACAGACTGTGATGAAGATCTAGACATGTCGGTCCCCTGTGTCTTCAACAGGAGGTCCAACGGCACTCTTCCAGGTCAGACGAATATTAGCTGATAAGTGCTATAACCCGTAGCTCAGTGTACGGTGTGGTTGTAAGCCCACACCAAATCATCCACACATTCGAGCCAACGTTCTTGCTGTTCATCTCCAAGGGTCCTGAAAAGGCAGAGCAATTTACCATTGAACCGTTCACATGCCCGTTGCCTTCAGGATGACATGGTGTAGTCCTGGGTTTCCGAATTCCGTGAAACACACACAGTTGTCGAATGAGGTCCCACTCGAAATTCGTGCCCTGGTCAGATAGGAATCTTCTTGGACAGCCATAGGGATGAATGACATGTTTCCACACTCGCCGATACATTATTTTGGCACGTATTCTAGCCGCTCCAACTGTCTGGCCAAAGCTTTGGCCTGAAAGGACCACCCATCTCTTTCTGTTATCATAGGTCCGCTGTGTTGAAGTATCCAAATTTTGTCGAGTTGTATGTCTGCATCCGCCAGCTGCCGCTCCTTCCACTCTGCTCGATCGTAGATCCTGGTTAGGACATTGATCTCTTGCACTGTTGTGACTACTCAACCAACTTGCACTGACGGATGTGCAACTCAGAGTGGGGGAATCTCTAACTCTTCATGTACCTGATCGACATCTCCATTGGGAACTTCAAAAGGTTGCCGGGAAAGCACATCAGCGTTGCTATGGTTTTTATCTGGTTTCTAATATATGGTATAATCGAACCGGGCCAATCATGCTACCCACCGCTGTTCCATTGCTCTCAATTTAGCGGTGCCGAGATAGGCCAAAGGATTGTTGTCTCTGTAAATCTCCACCTTACTTCCCACCAGGTACTCGGCAAAACGTTCCTTGACCGCCTATACGATAGCCAGAAGTTCTAATCGAAAGGAACTGTAGTTTGCAGGGTTTCCGCTCCAACGAGCGTAGGTTGTGGCTGCCGTACGTGATGACTCATTCCACGTTCCCCTGTTATTGTGCGAGCACAGCCCCCAGTCCCTTCAAACTAGTATCAGTGTATAACCGGAACACTTGATTGAAATTGGCAAAAGCTAAAACAGGAGCTGTCACCAGTCGATCTTTCAACTCTTCTAGTTGTTGTTTCTCACGCCACTGCTCTACAGCACCGCGGCTATAGGTCCCTTTTTTTTTGCGTGGGTTGTGGGCAGAGCAGTTGCTTCAGCAGACTCACAACCATCGCAAAGTTCTGGATATATCTTCGGTAATATCCGACCAGGCCGAGGAAGGCTCTCACTACAGTGGTGTTCTGTGGAGGAGGCTCCTCCTGCACGGCCTTAAAGGGATCCTGTCATCAACATCTTACCTGTCAAACTCGCCTGACCCCTCAATGGCCGCAGCTGTCCAGAGTGCGTTCCTGTTCTCTTCTTTCCTGAAGTCCTCCTCCGCCTTTTATGGTAATTAGTTTTCCCTCTGGCACGCAGCTTCTTAACCCCGCCCACCGCCGGTACCTGTCCGGCCCTGACTGGCTAAGGAGCTGTCAATCAAAAAGAAGGAGGTGGAGTCCACTCTGAGACGCTGGAGGAATGAAAATCTGACTCTTTTCAGATGAAGATTTGACTCTTTTCTGCTCATTTGCATACGGCGTGGGACCACTGAAAAACGGAATACTAAAGGTACAGAACTTACTTAGAACATATTTATAGCTTAGATGACAATGATTTTTCACCCACTTTCACCAGGTATTGCTGGCTTTATAGCTAAAATGCTGGTGACAGGTTCCCTTTAATCTTGTCCGGATTCCCGTGGCATTCACCAGATGGCCGAGGTACTTGATCTGCTGTCGCCCCAATCAGCACTTACTGGGTTTCAATTTGAGTCCATATCTTCCCAAACATTCTAGGACGACCCGCAGATGTTGTAGATGTTCAGGGAACGATTTGGAAAAAATGACGATGTTATCTAGATAGATCAAGACTGATTCATAATTTAAATCGCCTAAGCAGTGTTCCATCAACCATTGGATGGTGCTGGGAGCATTCGTCAGACCAAACGGCATGCGATTAAATTTGACTAGTCCTGAAGGGGTGATAAATGCAGTTTTCTCCTTATCTTCCTCCTTCATGGGTACCTGCCAGTATCCACTGGCTAGATCCAACGTTGTGTAGTACTGTGCTTCCTGCATCGCTGTCAAGGACTCTTCCACTCGGGGAAGCGGGTAGGTGTCCCGATGAGTACAAGCGTTAAGCTTCCTGTAGTCGACGCAGAGTCGGAGGGAATCGTCCTTCTTTCTGACTAGCACAATTTGGGCTGCCAATGGGCTTTGACTCTCCCTAATCACTTGTCCATCCAACATCTTCTGCAAGAGATCCTTTGACTTCGCGATACAATGCAGGTGGTATATTACGGTAATGTTCTCTAATGGGTGGAGTAATCCCAGTATGGATCTAATGTACTATGGTGGTTGTACATCCATAATCTTCTTCATGTTAGGCGAACACCCAATTGAACTGCCGGACGATTGACCTTATTTGTCCCTCTAGCTGTGCTTTGGGGGTTATTCCGTCCAGCTCTAATTGGTGCCACAGCCGGGAAATATGGTCACTCGATGTATTCTCTTAATTCTCACTGTCACTTGCGTTTCCGAATAGTTGAGGTGGGGTTGGGTAGGCCACATCTTCAGACCGAATTAGTTCGAGGTTAGCCAGCAACATACCAGCCTGTATTTTAATGGCAGCTGACGTGGGATTCATCAACCGAACCATAGGCATGCCCTTAGCCACTCGACACACCGTCCATCCCACCACCCATGCAGGTGGTCGATTGTACATCAAGGGGGAATGGAACAACGTTTCTACTTCAGTTTTCTGGGGTATAAATGTCCACATGGCCAAAAAGACACAAAAATTGCGACTTTTGGGATATGTCCCCTGCTTCTTTTAAAAAAACGGGCAGAGATTAGAGAAAAACTCAACACATTTGCTATAATTTTCGCCAGTAACTGTTGTGAATTATAGCAGAAAATTTACACCAGCTCCTGGGCGGTGTAGATGTAATTCAATGGCGCAAAACACAGCCCAAGTGACAAATTAATTAAGAGGAGTGTGCCTCTAAAGAAAAATTGTTTCATCTTTCTCCTGCTTTATGTTTCAAGACTAGCACAGTCTTAAAGAAAATGAGAAAACTTTTGGCATATCATAGTGACAAGTTTTGATCGTGGGGTCCGGGTGCTGAGCCATTTACCAATCGCTTAAATAGTATAACCAGCTATTTTCTTCTTTTTTTTTTTTTTTTTAGAAAGATGGGCTCGTAGACTTCTATGAGCTCATCTTCAGCTAACCTCACCTCTCCGAGAAGTCGAGGTGAGCCAAAGTTATACCATTACAGCCGCAGGGGCAGAGCGCTCGACTGAGCGCTTCTGCTCCTTTCTTATCAGAGGCTTCTGTTCTGTACCTCCCCATGCTTTACACTGCTGCTCTTTTGCTCAGATTGCCCACTGTGTATAAGGCAGTTCATGGAGTTATGATTTCCATTACAGTTTGGGTAGGATAATTATAAACTACAAGAACTAAACCACTAGTTCTAAAGAGATTATTAGTTACTTGCTGCACATATAAGGGCCGAGCCTTGATATTCGCTTGTATGTTGACTAAAGGTTTTCTGGCAACCCCTAGAGGGCTGATAACAAACCATCAGATTAGTGTTGTGTTATTTTTTAGCATCTTTGATACATCTTTTAAATATAAATATATTCTGCTAAATTAGTTTCAAATCCTGCATTCAACTAGCATTTACTGAAAAAGTAGAAGCTTCATAGGGTTTTCACAAAAAGATACTTCACAGGGCGTAATTCCATTACCACGTTGCTCTGGGTAACGGGCAATGTTGCCACTCGAGGTATGCCAAAATACTCCTGCCCAAGTGAAGTTCCGCCGTTTTCAGCTTCTCTGAATGGTGATGTCTCAAGGAAAAACTAAATCTACGCAAGTTGTATCATTATCCATTACACATTGCAACGTGGGAGTGGTATAACATCCTATAGAGAATTGTATGTGTAAACCCTAGGGGGCTTCTTCTTCAGTAAACGCCATTTGAGCACAGCATTTTATTTTTGGCTTTTTCATAGGATTACACTTCTTTGTGACCGATACAATTTTTTTTTGTTATCTATTCTACTATGTATTTTCTTTTAGTAACTTATACTGCAATTGTTCTAAATTTTATTTATGTATATTACTAAAATTGCTGCTGATGAATATTCATTAGGGGTTCGGCCCTTGTTCAGCCCCGTAGTAGAAATCATGATTTAGCAGCTGATTAGTTGATTATATTACTTCACATACTCTGCTGAGCTCCCTGAATCTGATTGGTCAGAGACCTCACTGCAGCTCCAGCCATTAGACTCATTCAGACATAAGCTAAACCTTTAGGCCCCATGCACACGACCGTATTTTTGTCCACCCGTAAACACTGGGGTAAATACGAGTCCTTGGTCACACGTATTCGACCCGTATTGCACCAGTATTTACGGACCCGTGCCCAGAAATACTGGTCCGTTGTCACCCGTATTCCACCCGTATTTACGGGCAGGTTTCTGGCTGCAAAATTGCACTGCACTAATCGGCAGCCCTTCTCTCTATCAATGCAGGATAGAGAGAAGGGACAGCCCTTTCCGTAATAAAAGTAAAAGAAATTCATACTTACCCGGCCGTTGTCTTGGTGACGCGTCCCTCTCTTGACATCCAGTCCGACCTCCCTGGATGACGCGGCAGTCCATGTGACCGCTGCAGCCAGTGATTGGCTACAGCGGTCACATGGGCTGTAACGTCATCCCAGGAGGCCAGACTGGAGGAAGAAGAAGGGAGTTCTGGTTAAGTATGAACGTCTTTTTTTTTTACAGCTTTATCTATATTGTGATCGGAAGTCACTGTCCAGGGTGCTGAAACAGTTACTGCCGATCGTTTAACTCTTTCAGCACCCTGGACAGTGACTATTTACTGACGTCGCCTAGCAACGCCCCTGTAATTACGGGTGCACACACGTAGTCACCCGTAATTACAGGAGCCCCATAGACTTCTATGGGCTGCCCGTGCCGTAATTACGGGCTGAAATAGGACATGTTCTATCTTTTTCAACGGCACGGGCACCTTCCCGTAAGCATACGGGGAGGTACCCGTGGCCAATAGAAGTCTATGGGCCCGTAATTACGGGACTTTTTACGGTCGTGTGCATGGGGCCTTAGACTCATTTGCTTCAACGTGGAATTTAATGAAAAATGGCACATAGCCAATAAAAAAAGAAAACAATATCATTTAACTAAATGCCCAGAACGGGATACCTCTAAAATTGGTGACAGATGCACTTTAAAGGGGATGTATAAGATTAGAAAAATATGGCCGCTTTTTTTCCAAAAACAGTGCCACTCTTGTCCATGGACTGGCTGATATTATAACTCATCCCTATTCAGGTTAATGGGGCTGAGCTGCAATACCAAACTCAGGACAAGTGTGATGCTGTTTCTGGAAGAAGAAGGCTCTGGGACTAGATAGGTTACGCCCAAGAGTTCTTAATGAACTTAGTTCAGTTATTTTTGTCCCCCTGTTCATAATAAGATTCTCTAGTGAATGGTATAGTGCCAAGAGACTGGCGCAGGGCAAATATGGTGCCCATTTGCAAAAAGGGCTCTAAGATAATTGCAGACCAGTAATCGTATGTCCTACGGGAGTTAGAATTGGAGAGTCACTTGTTGAGAAGGATCTGGGTGTACTTGTACATCATAAACTAAATAACAACATGCAATGTCAATCAGCTGCTTCTAAGGCCAGCAAGATATTGTCGTATATTAAAAGAGGCATGGACTTGTGGGACAGGGATATAATATTACCACTTTACAAAGCATTAGTGCGGCCTCATCTAGAAAATGTAGTTCAGTTCTGGGCTCCAGTTCATAGACAGGATGCCCTGGAGTTGGAAAAAATACAGAGAAGAGCAACTAAACTAATAAGGGGCATGGAGAATCTAAGTTATGAGGAAAGATTAAAAGAATTTCCATTTATTGAGTCTTGAAAAGAGACGACTAAGGGGGGACATGATTAACTTGTATAAGTATATCAATAGCCCATACAAAAAATATGGTGAAAACCAGTTCCATGTAAAATCCACTCAAAAGACAAGGGGGCACTCCCTCCGTCTGGAGAAAAAAAGGTTCAATCTGCAGAGGTAACAAGCTTTCTTTACTGTGAGAACTGTGAATCTATGGAATAGTCTACCGCAGGAGCTGGTCACATCAACAATAGTAGATGGCTTTAAAAAAAGGCTTAGATAATTTCTTAGAACAAAAAAATATCAGCGCCTATGTCAATATATAGAGCTCTTGTTTCAATGTTGATCCAGTCTGATTGCCACTTGGAAACAGGAGGGACATTTTTCATTTTTATGGCAGATTGGTTCATGCCTTATGGGTATTTTTCTTCCTTCTTCTGAATCTATAATGTTAAAACAAAGTTCTAAAGTTTACCCATATCCCTTTTCATTTCTCGCATCCCCTAGTTGAACTTGATGGACATGTGTTTTTCTTCAACCAGATTAACTATGTAACAATGTAACCTGTATTAAGATTTAGATAATTCTTTGTATTTTTAGTGAACATATTTGACTTTATGCTTATTTATATATTGTAGTAATTTTGTAGATTTGACATACAACATTTTTTTATCTATTATGTGACCTAGTGTTTTGTATGCATGATTCTACTGTGAGTATTTTTGTGGCCGACTTATACATGGTTTGCGCCATTCTTTGATCAATTTATCCCTTTTAACGCTGTGTTATCTCATACTGTACTATATAGAAGAAAGATAGTATTATCTTATGGTCATTTGTCTTCCTTATTCATGCCGATTAACAAACTGCCATGGTTTTTGCAATTGTATTTCGATTTTTGAAACCTATTTGGGCCTTGGTCTGTTTCTAAGTTGTTTATGACTTCATGAGGGTGCCCATTCTAATATTGTGAGAAATATTGGTAAGTTATGCATTGAAAAGAACAAGCATTCTTCGAATAAGGCACACTTCTTAAATATGTAAGATTGCAGGTAATGGAAGCAGTAATGAACTAGTTACATACCTTGTCAGGGTCATTTGCAGTGATGGTCAGATTTGACACCGGGACCCGAACAGATGAATGTTCCTCAATCTCTCCAAAGAACTTTTCTACAGGGCTAGCAGTAAAATCACAGTCAGTCACATCACAGTTGTAAAACTGGGGCTTATTATCATTGATGTCTAGAATACGAATGGTAACATTTGTAGTGGCTGTTGCATTCTGCCCATCTACATTTAGCATATTTTCTTGGGCCTGTGGGAAAGAAATTAATGCTTTAATTATTTTTAAACAATATGATTGGTCAGATAGGAAACATGGCCCCTTATCACACCACTAAATGATTTTCCACACAAAAAAGCAGGGGTGTAACAAATAACCATGGGGACCCATCTCAACATTTTAAATAAAGCCCTACATGAGAATAATCCCCTTAGGCAGCAAGTAAGGTCAGGGCATGACATTTTTCTCTACCCTTCCATCATCCCATGTGATCACCAACTATACCAGAACTTTAAGGGCTGGGCCCCATAGCAACTGCTATGCCTGCTACCATTGTAATTATGCCACATATGCTGATACCCTTTCACAAAACAGCACTACAATTGTGCTGACATTTTTAAGAGGTTGCCACCCCTTGACAACCCCTTTCTAGAAAAACTCTTTATTCCAAAAGTTTGTACATTTTTTGTTTTTGGAATTAAAGGATGGATGTTACTATTGTCAGTATATTTTGTTTGGCTCTTGTGATATACATTGTGGGAATTGCTGGTGTGGAAATCTCGCATATGGCCGAAAAGTTGCAAAAATTGTGAATTCTGCCCATTCCCCCCAACCCACCCCCTGTTCTTGGCACTTTTTAAATCAATGGGCGGAATTTATAAGGGGTGTAGTCACCTGCAGCCTGACACATTTACAAAAATTTATGCTAGAAACTGGCATAAGCTATAATCAAATCTACGCCAGGAGATTTCATTTGGTGTCGCACAAAAAGACGAAATGCAACTAATTTATTAAGACGCGAGTGCCTCTTAATAAGTTTGTTGCATCTTACTCCAGTTTAATTTTTATTAAAAATGGTGCAATTTATAACCCCCATTGTATTTTTACTTCATTTTACTTCCGCGCCTAAGTGATCATCGGGGAGGTCACTTGGGCGCACAGGTATTTCCCGTAAATATGAAACCTAATAAAATCTTGCTTCCCTTTCAGGTCTCTTTTGGTGGTAGGTCTGCTACCGGCAGTGCCTTCGTGGATTCAGGGTCTTCTGCTAATAGTACGTCTGTGGAATTTGCTATGTCTCTAGCTACACCATTGATTGACTTGCCTAAACATGTCCCGGTAGTGGGTATCGACTCCACTCCTCTTGCTAATGGTTATTTTATGCAGCATACACCTGTTTTTGTACTCCTTGTTGGCTCCATGCATTTGGAGCAGTGCTCTGTACTGGTGATGCAGGGATTATCGTCCGATTTGGTTTTAGGCCTTCCCTGGTTGCAGATGCATAATCCCACGTTTAACTGGAATACTGGGGATCTTACCAAATGGGGTAATGAATGCATGATGTCATGTTTTTCTGTTAATTTAATTTCTCTCGCTGAGTTTATTCAGGACTTCGCTGATGTTTTTTCTAAAAAGGCCTCCGAAGTGTTACCTCCTCATAGAGAATACGATTGCGCAATCGATTTGGTACCAGGAGCTAAGCTCCCTAAGGGTAGGATATTTAATCTCTCTTGTCCCGAACGTGAGGCCATGAGAGAATATATCCAGGAATGCCTGGCCAAGGGTTACATTCGCCCCTCTACTTCTCCGGTAGGTGCTGGCTTCTTCTTCGTAGGGAAGAAGGATGGTGGTCTTAGGCCGTGCATTGACTACCGAAACTTGAATAAGGTCACTGTAAGGAACCTGTATCCCCTTCCTTTGATTCCTGATCTCTTCAATCAGGTTCAGGGGACCCAATGGTTCTCTAAGTTTGATTTACGGGGGGGCTTATAACCTTATCCGCATCAAAGAGGGGGATGAGTGGAAGACTGCGTTTAACACGCCCGAAGGTCATTTCGAATACCTCGTCATGCCCTTTGGGTTGTTTAATGCTCCCGCGGTCTTCCAGAATTTTATAAATGAGATTTTAAGAGACTACCTGGGGGTATTTCTTGTAGTGTACCTTGATGACATACTTGTGTTTTCCAAGGACTGGTCCTCCCACATTGAGCATGTCAGGAAGGTGCTCCAGGCCCTTCGGGAAAACAAACTGTTTGCTAAAACCGAAAAATGTGTGTTTGGGGTGCAGGAGATACCATTTTTGGGTCAAATCCTCACTCCTCATGAATTCCGCATGGACCCTGCCAAGGTTCAGGCTGTGGCTGAATGGGTCCAACCTGCCTCCCTGAATGCGTTACAGTGCTTCCTGGGGTTTGCTAATTATTACAGGAGATTTATTGCTAACTTCTCGGTCATCGCTAAGCCTCTTACGGATCTTACTCGCAAAGGTGCTGATCTCCTCCACTGGCCTCCAGAGGCGGTCCAGGCTTTTGAGGTCCTTAAAGAGGCTCTGTCACAGATTATAAGTGCCCTATCTCCTACATAATCTGATCGGCGCTGGAATGTAGATAACAGCAGTGGTTTTTATTTTGAAAAACGATCATTTTTGAGCGAGTTATGAGCAATTTTAGATTTAGTTTTTTAATGCCCAACTGGGTGTGTTTTTACTTTTGACCAAGTGGGTGTTGTAAAGAGGTGTATGAGGCTGACCAATCAGTGATCAATCAGCGTTATACACTTCTCATTGTTCCAGCCTAGCATGATCCACAGCACAGTGAGATTGTGCAGTGAAAGAAGCTGGGCTGGAACAATGAGAAGTGTAGGACACTGATTGGTCAGCCTCATACACTTCTTTACAACACCCACTTGGTCGAAAGTAAAAACACACCCAGTTGGGCATTAAGAAACTAAATCTAAAATTGCTCATAACTTGCTCAAAAATGATCGTTTTTCAAAATAAATACCACTGCTGTTATCTACATTACAGTGCCGATCAGATTATGTAGGAGATAGGGCATTTATAATCTGGTGACAGAGCCTCTTTAAGAAGTGCTTTATCTCGGCCTCAGTGCTGATTCAGCCTAACCAAATGGAGCCATTCATCGTGGAGGTTGACGCCTGCGAGGTGGGAGTGGGTGCTGTCTTGTCCCAGGGTACCAGGTCCCTCACCCATCTCCGTCTCTGTGCCTACTTCTCCGGGAAGTTCTCGACCACTGAGAGTAACTATGATATTGGCAACCGTGAACTCTTAGCCATTAAATGGGCATTTGAAGAGTGGCGCCACTTCCTGGAGGGGGCTAGGCACCAGGTAACGGTCTTTACCGACCACAAGAATCTGGTTTTCCAAGAATCTGCCCGGAGGATAAACCCGAGACAAGCTCGATGGGCGTTATTTTTTACTAGATTCAACTTTTTGATCACCTATAAAGCTGGGTCTAAAAATATTAAGGCTGATGCACTGTCGCGTAGCTTCATGGCCAGCCCTCCTTCGGAGGAAGATCCTGCTTGTGTTTTACCTCCAGGTATAATCATTTCCTCTGTTGATTCTGACTTAGTCTCCGAAATTGCGGCTGATCAAGGTTCAGCTCCCGGGAACCTTCCTGAGAACAAGCTGTTTGTTCCCCTGCAATTCCGGCTAAGGGTACTCAGGGAAAATCATGACTCTGCACTATCTGGCCATCCAGGCATCCTGGGTACCAAGCATCTCATTGCCAGAAACTATTAGTGGCCTGGGTTGCTTAAAGACGTTAAGGCCTACGTCGGCGCTTGTGAAATTTGTGCTAGGTCCAAGACTCCCAGGTCCCGACCAGCAGGCTTACTATGTTCTTTGCCCATTCCCCAGAGACCTTGGACCCATATCTCCATGGATTTTATCACCGATTTGCCTCCATCTCAAGGCAAGTTGGTGGTGTGGGTTGTAGTAGACCGTTTCAGTAAGATGTGCCACTTTGTGCCCCTCAAGAAACTAGCTAATGCTAAGACGTTAGCTACCTTGTTTGTCAAACACATCCTGCGTCTCCATGGGGTTTCTGTCAATATTGTTTCTGACAGAGGGGTACAATTTGTTTCATTGTTTTGGAGAGCCTTCTGTAAAAAGTTGGAGATTGATCTGGCCTTCTCCTCGGCCTTCCATCCTAAAACTAATGGCCAAACCGAGAGGACTAAGCAGTCTCTAGAACAATATTTAAGGTGTTTTATCTCTGACTGTCAATATGATTGGGTCTCCTTCATTCCCCTCGCCGAATTTTCCCTTAATAACCGCGTCAGTAACTCGTCAGGGGTCTCCTACTTTTTCTGTAATTTTGGGTTTAATCCACGGTTCTCCTCCGTTTCACCTGGTAGTTCCAACAATCCCGAGGTAGATGTCGTTCATCGGGAACTGTGCACAGTCTGGGCCCAGGTTCAGAAGAACCTAGAGGCGTCCCAGAGTATACAAAAGACTCAGTCTGATAGAAGACGTTCTGCTAACCCCTTGTTTGTGGTCGGGGATCTGGTGTGGCTATCTTCTAAAAATTTGCGCCTTAAAGTCCCGTCCAAAAAATTTGCTCCCCGATAAATAGGGCCGTACAAGGTCATTGAAGTCCTTAACCCTGTCTCCTTCCGACTGGAGTTACCCCAGTCTTTTCGAGTACACAACGTGTTTCATGCCTCCCTCCTTAAACGCTGCTCCCCGTCCTTGGCTCCCTCGAGGAAAGCTCCGGTCCCTGTTCTCACCCCTGAAGGGGTAGAATTCAAGGTGGCCAAGATTGTGGACAGCAGGATGCTCCAAGGCTCCCACCAGTACCTGGTCCATTGGAGAGGATACGGGCCTGAGGAGAGGACTTGGGTACCCGCCCGGGTTTTTCACGCTGGGGTATTGCTCAGGATGTTCCATCTTCGCTTCCCCAATAAGTCAGGTCCACCTAGAAAGGGTCCAGTGGCCCTCTTAAAAGGGGGGGGTACTGTAAAGGATCTGCCAGACACAGCTTCTGTGTCGACGCCCGTGGGTAATCAGTCTGCACCTGCTCCTAAGTCTGAGAGAGTGACTCCATCTTCTACCAGTCAGGCTGGGAGGCTTAGGAGTGGGAGAGCCTATCACGGCCTGGCCAGATGGAGCTAGCTCCCGTCCTCTGTCTACTTGTACCTTCGTTTCCTGCTTCTCCTTTGCCTGTGATTCTGCTGGTTTCCTGGCTCTGCTGCTTGTACTATTTGTCCTCTGCTTCATTTTGACCCTGGCTTACTGACTACTCTCCTGCTCTGCGTTTGGTACCTCGTACACTCCTGGTTTGACTCGGCTCGTTCACTACTCTCCTGCTCTGCGTTTGGTACCTCATACACTCCTGGTTTGACTCGGCTCGCTCACTACTCTCGTTGCTCACGGTGCTGCCGTGGGCAACTGCCCCATTTCCCTAGCTTCTGTGTACCCTTGTCGGTTTGTCTGTCGTGCACTTATTGAGCGTAGGGACCGTCGCCCAGTTGTACGCCGTCGACCTAGGACGGGCCGTTGCAAGTAGGCAGGGACTGAGTGGCGGGTAGATTAGGGCTCACCTGTCTGTACACACAAACTCCTATACTGTATACAGTCCCTTAAGAGCCCCTCAAACATTTTTGCCATAATTACTCAGGCAAGACCTAGAGCCCTTTTAGAAAGTGGGCACCACATTTGCCCTGTACCAGTCCCTTAGCACTATACCAGTCACTGGAGAATCTCTAAATACTATGAACAGGGGGACAGAAATTACTCAGGCTTCCATGTTCACATGCCGAGTTCAACACCAAGTAAATAGAGACAGATGGGGGAACACTGAAACGTCAGCGCAGGAGCAGCGGGTTATTTGAGCCAGTTTGTTATTTTAACCCATATGTAGCTTTAACTGAACTTCTTCAAAATGTTGGAAAAAAAGTGGACACATTTTACAGTTATTCTTTTTTGTATGACTTTTTTGTATGACATTTTGCTGCTGTAAACAATAAATTCCACATCAACTTGTCATGCCGTTTGTGTGTATTTATACATTTTTGGTTCATGGTTTAGTTTGATTGTGTGAGACAGACAATAAGTGTGTGAATCCCCTAGTTATGTCATACTCACCACCACTTGCAATATAACCTGTTCTCCATCCTCCAACAGAGCTTCCCGGTCTATGTCTCCTGCTACACGGATTTCTCCATTCATATCTATGCCAAATAGATCAGACTTAGGAGAACCTGCAGATATAAAGTGTAGTATAGTAAGTTAACAAACCAAAAACCATGCATATTCAGTAAATTATATATCAAAATGAATGTGTTCTCTCTAGAGATTACGTACTTTCAATATAATATAGGATTTCATCTCTGATTCCCCTGTCACCATCAGTAGCAGAAACTTTCAATACGCTTTGACCCTGTATAAAAACAAAATGAAGACTCTTTACAGAAAACATGTGAATATCTAGGTGAGCTCTATCTGTGATTGCTACCATCTCAATGAATCAACATTGATGTAACTCACTTATTATTTAAAGAGAACCTTTCACCTCCCCCATACATGTGCAGCTGAGTGCAGCATGTAATGTGGAGGGCTGCACAAACCCTATGGCACTTTCAAAAAAAAATCTACCTCCCTCCGTTATTTAGATATTGGTGCCTTATATTTGGCGCCCGATATTTAAATAACCCCCTGAGCAGTCAATGGGGCATGTACTGGCAAGGGGGTATGTTACTATGGCTGTGACACTGTCCAATCAGATATGGACAATGCCACAGCAAGAGCGAGCAGAGAAAGTGCACGCTCTCTCTCTTCAGGTTTGAAGATCAGTTTTTTCACACGAACTGGCAAGCGGGCGTGTCACTGCTACAGACAGTATAAGAGCTGTGGAGAGCGCGCTTTCATCTCTTCAGCTCTTGTGAGAGATCAGTCTTGTATTATCTGCCGAACTGGCAAGGTGGCGTGTCACTGCTACGGATAGGGCAAGCTCTCCCCAGCTCTTACACTGTCCGTAGCAGTGACACGCCCACCTTACCAGTTCGGGTGAAAAGACTGATCTTCAAAGCTAAAGACAGAGAGCGTGCACTTTCTCTGCTCGCTCTTGCTGTGGCATTGTCCATATCTGATTGGACAGTGTCACAGCCATAGTAACACGCCCCCTTGCCAGTACACGCCCCGTTGACTGTTCAGGGGGTTATTTAAATATCGGGCGCCAAATATAACGGCAATGATATCTAAATAACGGAGGAGGGTATAAAAAAAATGTCAAGTGCCCCAGGATTTGTGCAGCCCTCCCCATTACATGCTGCACTCAGCAGTACATGTATGGGGAGGTGAAAGGTTCTCTTTAAAGCATAATCGCTCCTTGTGATATACAGGAAAAATGCCATAATAGATCATTCAATATAAAAACATCCAATTTTCTGTTATTTTATATTTTGTGGTATTGACAGGGGTAACTGAGAATACATATTGATACTCATCTATGCCTCTTCTATATCTATATAAAGGAATTGTCCTGGGTTGGAAAAAAAAAGGTCTGCTTATTTTTCCCAGAAACAGCGTGACATCTGTCCATGGGCTGTATCTGGTATTGCAGCTCATCCTCATTAAAGAGGCTCTGTCACCAGATTTTGCAACCCCTATCTGCTATTGCAGCAGATCGGCGCTGCAATGTAGATTACAGGAACGTTTTTATTTTTAAAAAACGAGCATTTTTGGCCAAGTTATGACCATTTTTGTAGTTATGCAAATGAGGCTTGCAAAAGTCCAAGTGGGTGTGTTTAAAAGTAAAAGTCCAAGTGGGTGTGTATTATGTGCGTACATCGGGGCGTTTTTAATACTTTCACTAGCTGGGCATTCTGATGAGAAGTAACATCCTCTTCTCTTCAGAACGCCCAGCTTCTGACAGTGCAGATCTGTGACGTCACTCACAGGTCCTGCATCGTGACGGCCACATCGGCACCAGAGGCTACAGTTGATTCTGCAGCAGCATCAGCGTTTGCAGGTAAGATCGACTTACCTGCAAACGCTGATGCTGCTGCAGAATCAACTGTAGCCTCTGCTGCCGATGTGGCCGTCACGATGCAGGACCTGTGAGTGACGTCACAGATCTGCACTGTCACAAGCTGGGCGTTCTGAAGAGAAGAGGATGTTACTTCTCATCAGAGCGCCCAGCTAGTGAAAGTATTAAAAACGCCCCGATGTACGCACATAATACACACCCACTTGGACTTTTACTTTTAAACACGCCCAGTTGTACTTTTGCAAGCCTCATTTGCATAACTACAAAAATGGTCATAACTTGGCCAAAAATGCTCGTTTTTTTAAAATAAAAACGTTACTGTAATCTACATTGCAGCGCCGATCACAGGCAATAGCAGATAGGGGTTGCAAAATCTGGTGACAGAGCCTCTTTAATTAAATCCTGGACAAACCCTAAATTCAAAGCAATCCTGACTGTCCCCAAAGAAGCAATTTTCTTAGACATATATAAAGTTGTCTGAGGCTGGATTCACACACAGCATTTAGCTGCGCTTTTCATAACTTTATTTTTAGTTCGAAAACGCTGCAGCTATATGTTACATCAATGTCTATAGTGAATTATTGCACAGGCTACATACAAAGTGTTTTGATTTATGGGATTTCGTGCCATATTTGGGGTCAGAGGCATTGTTTTTGACCCCTTAAAGGGATTTTACGAGTTAAAACTTTTATGAGTTAGTGGTTTTAACTTGGGAATTTAAATATCGGGCGCCAAATATAACGGCACTGATATCTAAATAACGGAGGGAGGTAGACAAAAAATGGACTTACAGTTTCCAAATTAGCCCCGTTTCCTGATGACGTGTGGCACATGACTGGTAACGTCACGCTCTGCCCACTGTGATTATCATCCGTATACCAGTTACTTGGTGTAAATATTAACATTTTCTTCCTGGTATACGACACGGCACTAGTGATGTGCCGTGTATGGGCTGTTCTGCTATACTGCCAGTAACGCACATGTACGGTCCCTGCTTTACAGTCAGTAACGCGCACGCTCCAATTTTAGCCTTGAGGATCAGAACACTTTTTTTTATTTTTCCTCTTCGCATCCCGGCACTCAGAACTTTTTCATTTTTTTGTTTGACGTAGCTGTAGGACAGTGCCTTTTTTGGTACACATAATCATTTAAATTATAGTAATTTTTATTTTGCCCAAAATCAGTTTTTTGGGGGGGTTGTTTTTTTTACAGCATACACCGATCATCATAAATAATGCTATACATTTATAGTGCAGGTTGTTACGGTAGTAACAATACCCAAATATGTGTATAATATTTCAGATTTTGGGACTTATATTTAAAAAAGTTTATTTATTGTAAAAACTTAGCATTTATGTGTAATTTGAATGATTTTTTTTTAAATTTCACAGTACTTTATAGGGGGATTTTTTGCGGGACGAGTTGTACTTTAAGTAGGTGCCAGTTTCTGGTACATTAACATTTTCATTTAACTTATATAAAAGCAGTTTTTATAATTTTTTTACAGCATACACCGATCATTATGTTTATTTATTATAAAAAATGTGCATTTGTGTAATTTTTTTTAGGACTTATTCATTATAACTGGTGGCAGCTGGTACACAATTGATCTGTATCATAAGTGCAGGGGAGGGGGGACTGGACATGATAAGCTTGAGACAGACTGACCTCATTCAACGTCCTATTACAGCAGGACATTGCAGGAGCCTGGTCTGTGCGTAACAAGTAACCACTTCACTGTCCTAAACCATCTAGGTTTTTATTTTTAAAAGATTCCCTGTGCTGGACCAGCAGTAATTTTGTCTTTAACATCTTTACTGCTCTAGACCACCAGTGATTTTGCCATTATTCCGTTCACTGCACTAGACCAGACACTATGGGCACTATGGTAGTATTATTTCCATACTAAATGGAGGTATTATTTAGGCATTGTATGTTATATTTGGGCACTAAATGGCTTTATTATGTGGACATGGTATGGAAATTATATTTGGGATTGTATGGTTTTTAGGTATAATCGTTCAGAAAAATGTGCATTTGTATCTATGATATATACATACATATATAGATATACTGCTAACCCTATTACACACTTCTCCTCCACCAATCAGTGTGGGCAAACACGGTGGTAAACACTTACACCTATATCCTTCTCTTTGACTCAGTGTCATCATATATTAGGCCCTGTTCACATCACATTTGTGATGTAAGTTTAGTATGGATGTCCGCGTACACACTAAACATGTCCATAGAGTTACATTAGCCTGACAAAGGCCAATAGTGTTCAGTTGGCCTCCATCGGGCAGGTTTATAGTAGTATACCTTAAAAAGGTATGGGATAGTGTAGTAGACTATGCTATTTCATACAACGGAATTAAGTAAAAAAAAAAAAACTTTTTATACATAGAAGCCTACGGTTGACAAACACCCACAATTCAAGGAGGGCCTAGACGCCTTTAATGAAAAACATAGTAAGACAATTGGAAACTAGATTCCAGAGATGGGACAATGATTCAGGGATTAATTCTGATTGCCATATTGGAGGAATTTGAACCCGCCTCATGTGGGTATTTTCCTTCCTCTGGATCAACATGGTAGGATTATATGTTGGACTAGATGGACCTGTGTCTTTTTTCATCCTTATCAACTATGTAACTGTGGCATCCATTTGATGTAAACACCATGAGCTTTTCATGACGGTGATGGATGCTACTGTTAGGTATAGGTCACAGCCTTTGTTCAACATATAGCTTTTCCCGGAGCATTCATTAAACGTATGGCAAAAATGTCATGTGAATGAGGCCTTAAAGTGTCAGCTTTTTTGTCATCTTGCATCAGAGGATATTATATTACTTACCACTGGAGAATGTTCAAAAACAGAAGACACATAAGGCGCACCAATAAACTCTGGATTCAAATCTGGAACGTCCACAACTCTTACAGACACATAAGCCGTAGTGCTTTGGAATATGAATTCATTATTCAACATTCCTCCCGCATCCTGCAAGTTTAAAGAACACATTTTAAGAAAATGCATGTACTGTATATTACTTTAATAATATGGTTAGTTTGTGATACAGTGCACCTTCATTTTTATGTATTCATTGATTTATTTATACCCATTTATTAAAAATGGTGCTGCCATTTAACTGCATATGCTTGCACTGCAGGAATACACAGTTCCATGTGTGTAGTAAGAGAATGATACAGTTTATGAACAAGCTTATAAATGAATTATAGGAAAGTCCAACTTTACTATACTGTATCACAAAGGTAAATACATTGTAGAAGATTATTGTATATTTGTCACAATAGATCTATTATTGCATTCACAGTGACATGTCAGATGTTATGAGTAGGGTCTGTGAACTTGAACCTATCCTAATTCTCTATTTGAAAGGGATGTTATGCAATACCACATACAATCTGTGGCACTATTTTTAGAAGAAATCAGCCATGTTTTTTTAAACCCTGGACCACCCCTTTAAAGGCTATGGCCACTTTTGCAATGAATTAGCTTATTATAATTTTTTAAATAAAAATGTAAACAACTTCTCCTATTCACTTGTCTGTAATACTGTGAGCCGCCGTTACAAGTGTGTTTGCGTTTCACAGTATGGAGCAGTAAAGAGAATGAAAGGGAGGCAGTGCCTTCAAAACAGCTGATCAAGAGTGTCAAGAGTCGAACTACCAACCAATCAAATATTGATAGCCTATCCTGAAGATAGGCCATCAATTTTCTCTCTCTCCGGAAAACCTCTTTAATAGACTATGATAATGAGATGACTGCTGAGAAGTGATCTCTACAAAACAGGAAGTGTCAGTCTATTGGGAGGCTCAGTGGTCAGAGTGAAAACTGCAAGATTTTAGGATTAATGACATAGAAAATATTAAAAAAAAATCACCAACAATTCTTAAAATAGGTTTAACATAAAAAACTTAATGTAAACAATAGGTCATTTTTTGACCATACATTCCCATCCATATAGGCCATTAGTATTTAAGCACTGGAGGAGTTTGAAAATGTCAAATTCTCTCATTAAAAAATACAGTTTTTCAAAGTTAATTAAAGTTATAAAGAAGAGATAAGAATTTAAGAGACGCCATCTACAAGCTGATTACCGTTGCATTTATAGTTAACTGGTAGAAGGTGCTCTTTTTGTTGTAGTCCAAAGTACCATTCAATTTAATGTATGCAATTTTGGAATCTGGATCCTCTGTGGCGTTGATGTAGAACAGGTCAGTGTCTGAACTTGGTATAACCTAGAGAACAAGAAACATAGTTTAATACATTTTGTACATAACTAAAAATTTAACCCCAGTGGTATGCTTAAACATCAGGATTTGTTGTAGATTATCAGTACCAATTGTGTAACAAAAAATTGCTATGAAGTACAGCATAATGCAAATGAACAGGATTTTATAAAACCCCATTTACACTCTGGAAAACCACGTATTTCTTCTGGATTTTGCAGCGGATTTCACCCACTGTATTGCGAGGGTGCAAAATCCACAGCAAAAGCCCCATGTATAGCCACACATTAATACAGGGTACAAGTGATAAGCAAATGGATTCTAAACAAATCGAATTAGGTATGAATTTCCCAAAAATTTCAGATTCTGCGACATCCGACCCTTTTGGAGTTTAGTGTCGCACAAAAAAATACCATACTCCCCTTGACTTCCGTAGCGACACATCCCTGTCGACCACCTGAGGTGACGTTGTTTTGTCCCATGTGGCTACTACTTGCGGCCTACTGATATAATGTTTTGTCCCATATAACCACGGAAGCCAATCACAGGCTCAATCTGTCACATGGGGAAAAACATTCAGCAGCATAAAATATGCCTTGTATGAAATATGCAGCATATTCCCAATTTAAATAAATGGGGAGCTGTTTGAAGGTGTATTTCAAGTGTATTTCGAAGCGATTTACGCTGCAAAATATGCCATGTGAACAAGGCCTAAGGCGAGGATGAAAAAACATCCCGAAGTGCAGGCCAGAGGGGAAAATTCCTTCTATTTCAAGAGGTGGTTATCAAGACTCTAATATTTGGGAATCAGGAAAGGGAGGGCCCAAGCATATCTGCTGGAAGAGAGAGTGCCCGCATTGTACCAGAGCAACACTTTCCCAGCAAAGTTTCCCAAGCTGCGAAGATTCAGAGTGTGTTCCAAAAGGGGGAAAAGAAAGGACCTGCTCCAAAAAACCTGGTCTTTGCATAAAGGATTGCTTCAAAGCGTACCACACATCTATGAATAAATACTTTATCTTATATATTTACTTCATTATTAAACCATTTTATTATGCCCTGATGTACTCTGCCGAGCTTACATATGCCCCACATTATTTAAGGAGAAATCCAAGGCTGACCCTTGAAGTAACAACTCCTGCTTTTCTGCACGCAAATTAGCCCTATTAAATTTTTAAATGTTTCGAATGTAGTTTGTGATTGAATCATTTAGTTCCCATAAAGGTGAATCCCAGGCTGGCGCCACACCAGACAGTTTATACAAGATACAGACTACCTTAGCCCGGTATAAAGCAAATTGATACGCCATCAACTCCAAATGTGTTGTGCATAAAATGGGCACGCATGGTTGGTCGAGCAGAAGGTCAGGTCAGGCGGCAGGCAAGGATAGACGAAAAGTACAGGCAGAGGTCATATACAGGAAATCCATGAAAATGGCAGGGAAGCTCTTAATGCACTAGGAAGACCCTAAATGATTAGGCAAGGTGTTCAAGAAAAGGAGTACGTTTTATATCCAGGGAAAGCTTGGCGCGTGCTGGCCTTTTAAGGCAGGGAGAGTCAGTGCGCGCACTATAAGCCAGAGCAGAGCGTAATTAGCTTGAAAGGCCACCAGATGCGGAGATCAGCGCTGAGTAGAAGCCGCCAGGATTTGGTAAGTATATGGCAGTGGCGGGAAGCAGCAGCCATTACATCTATCCTCCAATGCCATTTTTTCTTCAGCACTGCCGAATCCTCCCCATTTAGGTGCAGCTCAATCCTACTTTAGAGGATGTACTCAGCAGAGAAGTCAGTTCAGTTCTATAAAAACTCAGAGCCCAAATCTCTTGCTATCTCTCTCTGGTGTGACAAGAGCAAATACTACTTTTGAGGTCCTTGCCTTAAAGAGGATTTTCCAGCACAGCAGGCATAGTCTCGCTGTAATTGACAGTTTACAGCGTAATCTCGTGAGACTACGCCTGCTATGCTGTAAATCAACCACAAACGCTAGAGAAGTATCAGGATTCTGAACACACATCCCGTCCTGGCTGGAGGTAATGTATATTAATTGTCAGGACACTTGAGTAGCATTAGTTTGTGTGTATGTGGCTGCATATAGTGTCCTAGTAAGAACACTATTGTAGCGTAAATGAATGGGGAGAAATGTATGACGCTGATTGGTCACTGATTGGTCAGCGTCATACACTTCTCTCCACAATGCCCACTTGGTTAAAAAGTAAAACACGCCCAGTTGTCCATTAAGAAACTCATTAGCATAAAGCTAAAATTGCTCATAACTCCGTCAAAAATGATCATTTTTCTAAATAAAAAACACTGCTGTTATCTACATTACAGCGCCAATCACATCATGTACAAGATAGGCCACTTATAATGTGGTCACAGAGCCTCTTTAAGCTTACAGCATAAAGTCTCTTTTACATGGGCCAATGACCAAGCAAACTAACGAGGGTGTAAACAGGGCTGAGATAAGACAACAAACAATCAAACATCTAATCGAATGTTCTATGCAGCCCAAAAAATGGTTGCTTGTTGGCAGCACATCTCTGCATGTAGGCAGGGGATGTGCTGCCAACAAGATCCAAAATGTATAGGGACAAATGAGCATATTAAAGATTATTCGTCCCAATACATTCCGATCATTACTTTGTTGAAATGGAGCAAACGAGCGCCGATCGACATGTCATTGTCGGCGATATCCGCTTGTTACTGGGCAGAAAATCAACCTGTGTAAAACCTCCTTAAGTGCTTAAAATTATTTTAACGACCTTCCACTAGCTTTGTCATTAGTGCCAATGTGCACCACGACCACTGGGTACTCACCAGGCAATCCCAATAATATGTTAACTTAATCTGCAATATATCAAAACCTGGGCTTTAACCAAGGAGAAGTAAGGGGTACCATGGGGCCATAGCACAGGCATAAGGGTTCCCAGGTTCAAAGGACTGGAGGTTGGGTATGTCATCATCGCCTGTAAAGCTAGGTTGTACAAGGGAGAGAGAGGTGAGATATTTTGTTTTCACATAAATACTTGTGAATTAGGGGTAGTGTGGCAGGAAAAATATAAGAAAGGTGTTGGTTGATTAGCAAGAGGGCAGAGAGCAGTTGAGGATAAAATAGATGGTTTAGGACAGGTGAGGGTATTACTTATTTGGATTTCAGAAGAATAAAGACCTCATCTGTCCTCCACCTGTTAGTCCTCGGTTCACTGGATTGCCCTTCCAATTGCTGGCGGTACTGTGGCCATGGCAATTGTCCCATTAGCTACACAGCAGGGGACCTTGTTTGGGGGGGCAAAAATGTGACCAGCCACCGGGACAGGGTTTTGGCTCATTCGGGGGATCTCCAGCTGCCTACCGGGTCCTGGCCGCGTCAAGCGGGCACGGCAACCCACTTGAAGGTGGGCAGCCAAGGTAGGCGGACTTGGCCATAGTGGGGAGCCAGGGTCAGACTGCGATGAAGTTGGACTCCCATTTGCTTTGCATCTAATTTCAGTTAATAAAGGTGGCGTAAACCGCAAAATGTTTTGCCATGAAATGCTGTGTATGTTTTTTTCTATTCTGGTAGTTAGGGGAAATGGAGTCCCTAGGGATCATCAACAGGGGGAGTATGTGGCACTATCTACAGGGGGAGTATGTGGCACTATATACAGGGGGAGTATGTGGCATTATCTACAGGGAGGTGTGTGGCACAATCTACACAGGGGGCTGTGTGTGGCATCACCTACAGGGCGTGTGCGTGGCATCATCTACTGGGGGTTGTCATTGTATACAGGGGTGTGTGGCATCAGCTACAGGGTTTCTGTGTGGCATCATTTACAGGGGGTCTGTGTGGCATCCAAAGGGGGCTGTGTGGCATCCTCTACAGCAGGGCTGTGTGGCATCACCTACAGGGGGTGTGTGTGGCATAATCTACAGGGTGTGTGTGGCATCATGGGGGGCTGTATAGCACTGTCTACAGGGGGTAGTATAGCACTATCTACAGGGGGGCTGTATAGCACTGTCTACAGGGGGGCTGTATGGCACTGTCTACAGGGGTGGCTGTAATGGCACTGTCTACAGGGTGGGTGCTGTATGGCACTGAATACAGGGGGGGCTGTATGGCACTGTATACAGGGGGGCTGTATGACACAATCTATAGGGGGCATTATGTACAAGGGGGGGTTGTGTGGCAGCCAGGAGATAGTGGCCCTAGTCAAATGTTTGTTATGGGGCCCAGTGTTTCCTAGTTACGCCCCTGCCCAGGCATATATAGTAAGTCATAAGGCTTAGACCAATATAGGCATGGACTCCCATTTGCTTTTTATCTAATTTCAGTTAATAAAGGTGGCGTAAGCCGCAAAATGTTTTGCCATGAAATGCTGTGTATGTTTTTTTCTATTCTGGTAGTAAGGGGCAATGGAGATCCAAGGGATCAGCAGATGCGCTCCTTACTCCTATTTATGTTATCAATATATCTCAGTGCAAGTTACTCATTCAGATCCAGTACATGGGCAAATGCACAGTATGCACACATTTTGCCCAGCAGTATACACCCTCAAATAACTGTTTAAGGATTGCAAACATTGCAAAAGATGTGCACTAGATAGCATTATTTATCATGAAGACTATCTCTTCTAATGCGGATCTTACAGCTAAGATACTTCAACTTAATTAAAACAGAATCATTTATAGTAAATATAGTCATTTATTGCTCATAAATTTTGTATGCAGTTATTTTATCCAAAGCCAGGAGTGAATCCAAAGGGCAGGAAAAGTATAAAGGTGTGAATTCAGCCTTATAGGGATACACTGAATAATTACATTAACATAATTATAAATTTAATTGTAAACCGAAAAACAAAATGATATTTATAGTTGAATTACATATGGCCACACCCATTGAAAACAAGTGCATAAAATCAAGCACACAACTATGCAATCTCCATAGACAAACATTGGTAGTAGTATGAGTCGTACTGATGATCTTAGTGACTTTAAACATGGCACTATCATACTGTAGGATGCCCCCTTTGCCACAAGTCAGTTTGTGAAATGTCTGATCTGTTAGATCTGCCTTTGTTATTATTGTAAAAAAAAAAGCATCAAGGAGTAACAACAGGTCTGTCACAAAACGTTAAACCAAACAAACACACAGGGAGGTTCTGCCGAGTGCTGAAGCGCATGTCACGTAAAAATCGCCTATCTTCTGTTGCATCACTCACTACAGAATTGTAAACTGCCTCTTAGGGGGGATTCACACGAGCGTGTATTCGGTCCGTGCAGGCCGCGTGGTTTTCACGCGGCACGCATGGACCAATACAAGTCTATGGGGCAGTACAGACAGTCCGTGCTTTTTGCGCAGCGTTTGTCTGCTGCGCAAAAAGCGCGACAGGTTCAATAACTCTGCGTATTTCACGCATCACGCACCCATTGAAGTCAATGGGTGCGTGAAAATCACGCGCACCACACGGAAGCACTTCCGTGGGACGAGCGTGATTCGCGCAACAGCAGTGAAAAGGATGAATGAAAACCGAAAAGCACCACGTGCTTTTCTGTTTCCGAACATCCAAACGGAGTGTCTTTGCGATGAGCGAAGCCGGACAAGCGTACCGAACTTCACCGGGTTCGGCCAAACTCGTTTTGGCCGATCCCGGCAAAAAAATTATCGGTACGCGACGTCAGGAGATAGTCACTGTCCATGGTGCTGAAAGAGTTAAACTGTTTCAGCACCATGGACAGTGACTTGCGATCCCAAAATACATTAACCTGTAAAAAAAACCGAAGTTCTAACTTACCGATCACTCCTGTCTCCTTCCTGCAGTCCGACCTCCCGGGATGACACTTCAGTTCAAGTGACAGCTCCAGCCAATCACAGGCCAAGCACAGGCTGCAGCCAATCACAGGCTGCAGCGGTCACTTGGACTGCTGCGTCATCCAGGGAGGTGGGGCCCGATGTCAAGAGAGGCGCGTCACCAAGGACGCGTCACCAAGGACGCGTCACCAAGGCAACGGCCGGGAAGTTCTCGGTAAGTAGGAACTTTATCTTTTTTTTTTACAGGTTTTTCGCTGTTGTGTTCGGCATTCACTGTCGAGGGTGCTGAAAGATTTAGCTCTTTCAGCACCTTGGACAGTGACGGGCGTTGACAAGCCTCATCTCTATGATGCCGGCTGCGCGAAAATCACGCAGCCGCGCATCAGACACGCATGACACACGCAGCTGTCAAATGGTTTTTGCGCTCGCAAAACGCTGCGTTGTTTGCGCGCGCAAAAACGCAACGTTCGTGTGAATCTGGCCTTAAAGTGACATCTACACTAGAACTCTACATCTGGAGCTTTATAAAGTGGGTTTCCATGCAGCTGCACACAAGCCTAAGATCACCATTGCCGACGCCTGGCCAGGGATTCTGCACATAGAGAGAACCACTGACGATGTCAATGTCCATATATGGACAATGAAGTCAGGGCCTCCTGTAGCGCCGGAATGCCTGGCCAAAGCATTGCAGACGCCTGGCCGGGGATTCTGCTCATACAGTGAGCCCATGACAACACTGTCCATATAAGGGTAGTGACGTCAGGGGCACTTCCTGCAGCGGAATCCCCCGCCAGAGCACTGCCATCGCTCATAGAGGGAGCAAGTATGGCTCTATCGACAGGGGGAGTATGTGGCACTATCTACAGGGGGAGTATGTGGCACTATATACAGGGGGAGTATGTGGCATTATCTACACGGAGGTGTGTGGCACAATCTACACAGGGGGCTGTGTGTGGCATCACCTACAGGGGGTGTGCGTGGCATCATCTACTGGGGGTGTCATCATATACAGGGGTGTGTGGCATCAGCTACAGGGTTTCTGTGTGGCATCATTTACAGGGGGTCTGTGTGGCATCCACAGGGGGCTGTGTGGCATCCTCTACAGCAGGGCTGTGTGGCATCATCTACAGGGGGTGTGTGTGGCATCATCTACAGGGTGTGTGTGGCATCATGGGGGGCTGTATAGCACTGTCTACAGGGGGGTAGTATAGCACTGCCTACAGGGGGGGGCTGTATAGCACTGTCTACAGGGGGGTGTATGGCACTGTCTACAGGGGTGGCTGTATGGCACTGTCTACAGGGTGGGTGCTGTATGGCACTGAATACAGGGGGGGCTGTATGACACAATCTATGGGGGGCATTATGTACAAGGGGGGTTGTGTGGCAGCCAGGAGATAGTGGCCCTAGTCAAATGTTTGTTATGGGGCCCAGTGTTTCCTAGTTACGCCCCTGCCCAGGCATATATAGTAAGTCATAAGGCTGAGACCAATATAAGCATGGAATCCAGAGGCAGGAATCAAGACAAGCTCTCCGACATCAGTAGTGGCACAAAGAGAAGAGCTAGTGCCTGGAGCACAGGAGGTTACGGGATCAAATCCTGACACTCATATAGGTGTAATGGTCAGGTGCCACATACTTTTGGCTCGATAGTGTACTCTTGAAATCAATGGTATCAGTAAAATTTATGTTCATTAGCCCCAACTGCAAGCCACAAGGTTACCAACCGTTCATAAAATCTAGTACACAACAATAGAGTATTTTATCCAAAACAAAATAATAGATTTTCATAGTAAGTGCTGCCAATGTGTTTATAAAAGGCCCTGTTCACACCGGGCTTCTTGACACTGATTTTAACGCGAAAACCGCGTCGGAATCAGTGGCAAAAATTTACCGAAATCGCCTCCCATTGATTTCAATGAGAGGTGTAGGAGTTTTTTTTACCGGGCGGCTTTTAACCGCTTGCAGGAAAAAAGGAGCATACGCTTTCTTGCCGATGTTCCGCCTCTGACCTCCCATTGAATTCCAAAAAGTGTTTTTCGTTTTGCTTTTTGTTTGCGGTCCACAATGGCCGCGGGGGAAAAACGCTGCAAGAAAGCGCAAAGAGGTGAAAATCTGCCTCAGAATTTCTGAAGGAATTTTGGGGCAGATATTTTCTGTCTGCAAAATACTCTGTGTGAACTGGGCCTTAGTATCCTAAGTTGTAAGGATATATTACTTACAGTCTGTATCTGTTTATTATTTAGGTTGTAATTTGCCAGTAAAAATGTTGGCTATCAGTGATTAATATTCTGAAAAATAAAACATAAAGGGAGGTCGGCAAACTGGCAAGCTACCAGTATCTTTACAGTTCATAATGGCTGCTATAGAACATTAATAAGGACATAAATTTGATTATTTTTTTATGTAGTTGCAGCTATATTAAGATTTTTCCGTAACTCAAAAACATTTGAGCTGCTTTTTTTCTTCAAAGAGTAATATGAAAGTTGCACGGGCATTCAACTTTTAGGCTATGTTTACAGAGGGTTGATTTTCCATGCAGAAAATCACAGTAAATGCACATTGAAAATCTGCATCATACTTGTGTAGATTTTGTTGTAAATTTGACTGTGGATCACACCCTTTGTATGGAATGGATGAAATTCATTGAATAATCTGCCATATTTCTACAGCTGAATGAAACATGCTGCGAATTTGAAAATGCACATAAAGCCCTAAAATCATCCCCTAACTTTTAAGTATCGCAAAGAGGGATCCTTTTTTGCCACGCCTCTAATCCCGCCCATAGACAGCTGGTTCAGCCCACACAGGATCATGCTCCCATAGTGCCTCCCACACAGTATAATGCTAAATAGCTGCCCCCACACAGTATAATGCCCACTAGCTAACACCATACAGTATAATGCCCCCAAAGCTGCCACCATACAGTATAATGCACCCATTTAGTATAAAGCCAACACGAATGCCCCCATACAATATAATCCCCACACAGATGCTGCCATACAGTATAATGCCCAAACAAATTCCCCCATAAAACAAAATGCCCTATAGCTGTCCCATACAGCATAATACCCCCATGCTGCCCCACACAGTACAATGCCCCCATAGCTGCCCCATACAGCATAATGCCACCATAGCTGCCCTCATACAGTATAATGCCCCCATAGCTGCCCCCATACAGTATAATGCCCCCTTAGCTGCCACCATATAGTATAATGCCCCCACAACTGCCCCAACAGTATAATGCCCCATAGCTTTCCCATACAGTATAATGCCGCCATTGCTGCCCCATACAGTATAATGCCCTCTTAACTGCCACCATAGAGTATAATGTCCCTTTAGCTGCCCCCATATAGTATAATGCCTCATAGCTTCCCCCATACAGTATAATGCTACCATAGCTGCCCCATACAGTGTAATGTTGCCATAGCTTCCACTAGTGCCAGTGCCCACATATAAAGTGCCAGTGCCTACGTAGATAGTGCCACAGTGCCCATGTACATAGTGCCAAACACAGTGCCCATGTGGATAACGCCACAGTGTCCCCTGTAGATAGTGCCCCTATATAGTGCAAAAGTGCCCATGTAGATAGTGCCACACACCCCTTGAAGTTAGTGCCACCACCTGTATATAGCGCTACCCCCCCCCCCTGTAGATTGCGCCATAGGGACTCCCCTAGGAGCGGAATTCCCAGCCAGATCATCGGCCACACTGTGGACGGGGATTCCGCTCCAGGAGGAGCCCCTGACTCCACTGACCATATATGGATAGTGATGTCAGGTGCTCCCCCTAGTAGCAGAATCCCCGGCCAGAGCGTTGACAACACTGTGGCAGGTGATTCTGCTCAGGAGTAGCCCCTGACGTCACTGTCCATATTTGGATATTGACGATAGGGGCTCCTCTAGGAGCAGAATCCCCAGCCAGAGCGTCGATTACGCTCTGGTAGGGGATTACGCTCCTAGAGGAGCCCGTGACATCACTGTCCACTATCCATATATGGATAGTGATGTCAGGGGTTCCCTCTAGGAGCATAATCCCCAGGCAGAGCATCAGCAACACTCTGGCAAGGGATTCCGCTTCTAGAGGAGCCACTGACGTCACTGTCCAAATATGGACAGTGATGTCAAGGGCTTCCTCGGGCTCAGCGCTTAAAGTAGCGCTGTGCCAGGATAGGCTTCGACGAGCGGAGGAGCTCCCTCTGCTCCTCCACCCTGTACTAATGCTGAAGCAGGGAGCTGACGGTTCCCTTCTGCAGCATTGGGTCCAACTGTATTTGCGACTGAGGATGCAGATACAGTTGACACTGGGATATACCACTGGGACTGTCCCACTGAATCAGGGACAGTTGGGAGGGATGCTAAAATCAGTGCAGATTTGCTATGGATTTTTGGGGTGTAAGGGTATGTTGGCATGGGCATATTGCATGTTTATTTTACGCTGTGTTTTTTGAAACAGCAGTGTAAAATTACGTCTCGTATGCACTACCTAGCTTTTAACCAATGAAAACAATAAGAAGCTGTTTGCAGGCATTTGAAGGCGTACGTCGGGGCGTATTGCGACCGTTTCGCGCTCCGAAATATGCTTGAAACAACTCTGTGCGAACATACCATAAAAAAAGTCAAAAAGTTGCATAACTAAAATTCTCAAAAGTCACGATCTGACTAGGTGCAACACAGTTTGTTAAAGTAAAATTGAGCAATACATGTTGCCATGCAGCCCTAATAGCTTTTGATATGAAACATAGCAGATATAAGAAATGAAATTTAAAATTAGAATGGAAAATCCTACAAATACTCAATACAGTGTGAGAGGATTGATCAAAAGCAGCATAAGATCATTTAATTTTTACCTCTTGAATCGTAAATGTCACTGGTACCATTTTGTTATCGTCATAGTCTTGTGCTGTAACCTTACAGATTACAGAACCAAGCGTCGTATTCTGCAATATAAAAATAATTTACATTTTTTACTATTTCTGTATCATATGGCCGACCCCTCTGAAATGTCAGTATCCACAATACTGTCGACCCATTAATGTAAAATGTATGGGCTAAAGACTGCTGGTGCTGTTTCTTTAAAGAGGACATTTCACTAGGTTATATAAGTTGAATTGGTTATTTCACCTTAATAATGCTGTCTCCCTGATTCCAGCACTGTTTTTCTCTTCTTCCTGGACCCCTCTGTTCCAGGATTATGGTCCACTCTTTTGTTGGCCCCCTATATGCTAATTTGTTGTAGTTAGCAAACAGGGTGGAGCGAGCTTCCCTGCCTCTGATGCTGACCAATCAGCGCGATACAGATTGAGGGTAGTTCACGCCCTGTTGGCTAACTACAGAAAAATAGCATAGAGGGAGCCAAGACAACAATGGGCCATATCTCTGGGTGCAGGAAAAAAGTTGGAATCAGGGAGACAGCGCTATTCAGGTTAGTAAACCAGTTCATTTTATATGACCTAGTGACAGATCCTCTTTAATATAAAAGGCTAAGGGAGGATCATGTGAAGAGATGGCACTACAGAAAAATGAAAAAGTTGTTGCTGGATTCATCCACAAATTACAGCTTTATTGTGGGGTTCTGAGCTGCAGGATACCCTGTGATCAATTCACTGTAAAGGAACCATTCAAACAAAAATAAATTGTCCAAAGTGGACAACCCATTTAACCTTTTAATAACCAGGCCTGAAAAGGTCTTAATGAACAGCTTCGTTTCTTTGTTTTTGCCTCTCTGCGTTTCAGCAGCCATAACTTTTTTATTTTTTCATTGATGTGCCTGCATGAGGCCTTGTTTTATGCAGGAGAATTTGTATTTTTTTTCTGCGCTGTTTTGGTGGTAGAAAAAATCTACTGTGTAAGTTATATCAATTCTTTTTGCGCCGTGAATTTAGGAAAAATATATTTTGAACTTTGTTTTTGTTTATTTTTATATCACTTCACGTTTCAGGCTAAATAGCCTGGTAAATGAATTCTTCCGTTTATTACGGTCATGTAGAGTCCTAAAATGTGAGGGTTTTTCTTGTAATGTATAGGAAATAAAATATATTTTATGCTAAACAATGATTTTTTGGGGGGATTTTTTATTTGTTTTTTGTTCGAGGCAGGGATAACATTATTTACAACTTAATTTTTTTACTTATAATGTATTAGCATACAGGAGTATGCTAATAAATTACACTATGGCACTATAACACAGGCTGCTGTTAGAGCTACACATGGTGTTCCCTAACAGCAGGCATACTGATCAGACAGCCCTGGGGTCCTTTCTAGCTCCCCAGGGCTGACTGCAGAGGGTTCCACCAGTCTCCGATTGCATCACTGGACCACGGCAATAAAAAGTTAAATAGCTGGGGGTCTGAGATTTTCTGATCACAGCTGTACTCAGCAGGCTGTCCTAAGTTCAGAATCTGTAAGTTACAGATCCTGATTTGAGGATGAGATTAGCCTTTACTACAGCAACGCCAAAATACGTCACTGTAGATTCTTCACGGAATGCCCGCCGTCAAAAGACAGCGGACGCTCATTAAGGGGTTCACTGTTAAGCAATAGTGAAGACATTTGGTTCAAACTTTCTGCAGCTCACATCTTTAGACTCATTCAGATATAGAGAAACCCCTTAGAGCAATTCCCTCCTAAGTAGAAATTACAAAAGAAAAAAACAACAACACCACAATGGTACAGTCATAAAATAAATTAACACATTCAGCTGAAAACTCCATTAGAATATATTGTAATATATCCTTGAGGGGAACAAAAAAATTGTTAAATATTCTCTTTTCAATTAACTATTCTTTCAATGCAAAATATGCTGTTAATTTAAATATCTTTATTCTTAAATATAACTTTTAAAGGAATTCAATAATGAATCACAAGAGTTGCTCCTGGCTGCGCTTATGTTTTACATTAAAGGAGCAGAATAAAGGCTTATTCACACGAAGTACATTAAAATCAATGTACTTCTATGGGGCTATTAACAGAGCCGTTTTTTTACGGACCGTGTGAAAGGCCTGTGAAAAAATAGGACATGTCCTATTTTTGCCCGTTTTCGAGGATCTCTCAGTAGACTCAAGTCTATGAGGAATCTGTAAAATCAGGTCCCTCATGGATACAAAACAGTATGTCAGGGTCATGTGCAATGACAATTGACTTCATATGCAGAAATCTGTAACTGAACGAGCTAATGGGAGGCAATAACAAAACAAGCTAGTTGCACAGGAATAAATGCAAGATGCTTTGCCCTGTTTAAAAATGTTTAGACACATTGGAATGCTGCCAACTAATTGTGCATCATATTTCAATGGGGTAGGTCGATTAATGGCTCATTTCTGGTGCCATTTATGTCCAGGCGAAGCAAAGGATTGGACAGATAAATATCCAAACTGTCTGAAATCGTTCAACCAAGATCTAATGTATATGGCCAGTTTAAAGGGGTTAATGGCTTTTACACACATTTATGTTTAGAAAGATATCCCTAAAAAATAAGCTGATTACGAGTTGTCCCACTGCTGGGATTTTAAGTGATCAGCTGTAATCTGGGGGAGAATTTGGTAGCAAGTTTTCAATTCTCCTGCTGCGGCGTTAGGGCGGGTTCACACATGGCGGAATTCCACTTAAATTCCGCTGCGGACACTCCGCAGCGTTAATCCGCAGCGGAGCCGTTTCTCCATTGACTTTCACTTTAAATTAGCAGTGTTCGTTTACACGATGCGTACAATTCCGCTGCGGAGCATAGGCTGCGGAGCGGAATTTGGTGTCCGCAGCATGCTCTGTCTGTTGCGGAGCAGTGGCGGACTCATGGCGGAATTTCTCCATTGACTTCAATGGAGATTCAAAGTTCCGCAATGAAGTCCGCAGCTGTCATGCACATGTCATGTGTGCTGCGGATACGTCTTGCTTTTTTAACTTGACATTTCTTCATTCTGGCTGGACCTATGTATTTCTAGGTCTACAGCCAGACTGAGGAAGTCAATGGGGCTCCCGTAATGACGGGAGCGTTGCTAGGAGACGTCTGTAAATAGTCACTGTCCAGGGTGCTGAAAGAGTTAAGCGATCGGCAGTAACTGTTTCTGCACCCGGGACAGTGACTACCGATCCCAATATACATGTATCTGTAAAAAAACATATAAGTTCATACTTACCGAGAACTCCCTGCGTCTGTCTCCAGTCCGGCCTCCCAGGATGACGTTTCAGTGTAAGTGACGGCTGCAGCCAATCACAGGCAAAGCACAGGCTGCAGCGGTCACATGGACTGGCGCGTCATCCAGGGAGGTCGGGCTGGATGCCGAAAGAGGGACGCGTCACCAAGACAACGGCCGGTAAGTATGAAAATCGTTTCCTTTCACTAGGGAAAGTGCTGTCCCTTCTCTCTATCCTGCACTGATAGGGAGAAGGGAAGCACTTTTCCCGCAGTCTGCAGCAGCTAGTCCGCATCAATGTACTGCACATTTTGTGCAGATCCGCTGCAGAATCTGCAACGCAGATTCTGTGCGGCATCGATGCGGACAGTTGCGGAGGAATTCCGCCATGTGTGGTCATGCCCTTAGAGAAGAAAAAAGTATTAGATTGAAAATCGTAGACTGCACCTGAATTAGAGATTTCTCTCAATTAACTCACAATGCCCTAATGGGGTATGTGAAATGGGTCTAATAAACTATACAACCCCATTAAGATATTCTCACTAAATGCTACAGATTTGGCTAGGAATATATATTCACCATATACTGTATACAGATGACTCTGCCTAATGTTTTTGAAATGGAGATGAACAGTCAACCAAAAAATTATACTACTTAAAAAAACATACTTTTGCTTACCTCAAGGACTTGTACTGCGTAAGGCATGCCAAAAAATACAGGTGCATTATCATTGCAATCCGTAACAAAAATCTGTAATGCTTTTTGAACCTTAGAGAAAGAAATCATGGAATTAGCACTGACAAATTTTAAGAGAGTGACCAAATTATATAAAGGAAGTTTTATAGCTAGGGTATGTTCACACGGCCTATTTTCGGCTGCTTTTCGGGCCGTAAACGCCAGAAGAACGGCTGAAAAATCTGAAGCAGAACGCCTCCAAACATCTGCCAATTGATTTCAATGGGAAAAACAGCGTTCTGTTCCGACGGGGCGTTTTTTTACGTGGCCGTTTTTCAAAACGGCCGCTTAAAAAAACGACCGCAAAAAATAAGTGCATCTCGCTTCTTCAGCCATTTTTGGAGCTGTTTTTCATAGACGATAGAAAAACAGCTCCAACAATTGCCGTAAAAAACGCTGCGAATATCGCAAGTGGCTTAAAAAACTTCGGAAAACCAGGAGCTATTTTCCCTTGTATTTCACGCGATTTTGAGTTTGTGTGTGCACATACCCTAAAAGTGACAAAATCTGTGCAAAGACATTGCTAAACAATAGTTATGAGTCCGCTGTATTCTTTAACCCCTTCGCGCTCAGGTCAGTACTATTACGTCCTGCTGGGCGCATCGTTCGCGCTCAGCTCAGTAATAGTACTGACCTGAGTTAACACGGCGCCATCTTTCCCCGGCGCGTGTCTGAGCTGTGATACCTGCTGTTTCCGACAGCAGGCTATCACAGCTTAGTGTGCAGGGACCGATCGCGGTGGTCCCCGCCGATTAACCCCTTAGAAGCCGCGTTCAATAGCGATCGCGGCTTCTTAGGGGTTAAGCTGCCATCGCCGGCCTGCTACACGATAGCGGGCCGCGATGGCTACTATGGCAACCAGAATCCTAACAATGGACTCTGGCTACGCCATCGATGGAAGCCTAGTGGGTCCTGACAAAGTCAGGACCCACTATGCTTGCTGTCAGTGAGTAGCTGACAGCTCTAATACACTGCACTACGTATGTAGTGCAGTGTATTAGAATAGCGATAAGAGCCTCCTGCCCTAATGTCCCCTAGTGGGACAAAGTAAAAAAAAGGGTAAAAAAGTAAAAAGAAGTTGTGTAAAAATAAGAAAATAAAAGTTTTAAAAGTGCTAAAAGTAAAAATCCCCCTTTTTCCCTTATCAGTCCTTTATTATTAATAAAAATATATAAATAAACAAATAAACTATACATAATTGGTATCGCCGCGTCCGTAACGGCCTGAACTACAAAACGATGTCATTATTTATCCCGCGCGGTGAACGCCGTAAAAGAAAATAATAATAAACCGTACCACAATCACAATTGTTTGGTGACTTCATCTCCCAAAAAATGGAATAAAAAGAGATCAAAAAGTCGCATGTACCTAAAAATGGTACTGATCGAAACTACAGTTCGTTACGCAAAAAATAAGTCTTCGCACGACTTACCTGATGGAAAAATAAAACAGTTATGGCTCTTAGAATAAGGTAACACAAAAAGTAAATTATACTTTACAAAATGTATTTTATTGTGCAAACGCCATAAGACATAAAATAAAACTATAAACATGTGGTATCGCCGTAATCGTATCGCTCCGCAGAATAAAGTGAATATGTCAATTATAGCGCACGGTGAATGCTGTAAAAAAAAATAGAATAAAAAACAATAGTAAAATTGCTGTTTTTTAGTCACGACGACTCTTAAAAATAGAATAAAAACTGATTAAAAAGTTGCATGCACCCCATGAAAACTACAATGGATTCCTCAAGGGGTCTAGTTTCCAAAAAGGGGTCACTTTTGGGGGGTTTCCACTGTTTTAGCACCACAAGACCTCTTCAAACCGGACATGGGGCCTAATAAATTAAATTAAATTAATTAAATGTCACCTCTACTTTGCTCTAAATTCCTGTGAAACACCTAAAGGGTTAATAAACTTTCTAAATGCTGTTGTGAATACTTTGAGGGGTCTAGTTTCTGAAATGGGGTGTTTGATAAGGGTGTCTAATATATGGGCCCCTCAAAGCAACTTCAGAACTGAGCTGGAAACTAAAAAATAAAATAAAAATGAGGCAATACTTTGCTTCTTACATTATACTGATAATGAGCAGTGCCCACCCCGAGATGACCCCAGTTTTGACCGTTTGTATAAACGGAGACCCCTATTAGACCGTTTCAGTGCCCGGTTTTCCCAAGCATACACCCCTGAGAATTGTATTTCTATTGATGAGTCCTTGATACATTTTAAAGGGAGGATTCAATTCCGCGAGTACCTGCCGGGTAGGAGGGCAAGGTATGGCGTGAAGATGTATAAGCTGTGCGAGAGTGCATCAGGGTATACCTACAAATTTAGGATATATGAAGGGAAGGACACCAGTATTCAGCCCCCAGAATGCCCCCCCCCCCTTACTGGGAGTTAATGCAAAAATTGTGTGGGATTTGGTGCACCCACTGCTGGACCAGGGTCACCACCTTTACCTGGATAATTTTTATACCAGCGTCCCACTCTTCAACTGCCTCGCTTCCAGAAGTCCTGCGGCATGCGGCACTGCTAGAAGAAATCTGAGAGGCCTCCCTAAGACTCTGCTTGGGCAAACAAGAAGGGGTGAGAGCTGGGCACATTCTAGCAGCAACATATTGTGTGTCACGTACAAGACAAGAGAGATGTCCCACCAGTACCCATGTACCTGTACGAGGTACCAGTACAGAGACCCCAAAACCAGACTGCATCCTGGACTACAATAGGTACATGGGAGGGGTGGACTTGTCAGATCAAGTCCTGAAGCCCTACAGTACTTCTGGAAGTGAGGCCACACGCATCGTACCAGGGCAACACTTTTTAGGAGAAGTTCCCCAAACTGGCAAGAAGGGAAAAAGTCAAAAGAGGTGCAAAGTCTGCTATAAGAGGGGGATAAGGAAGTACACAATATATCAATGTGACGCGTGTCCCAAAAAACCAGAGCTCTGTATGAAAGAGTGTTTTAAAATTTATCATCCATCCCTTTATTTTAATTTACCCCAGTTTTACTCACTCTGATCCACTTCGCACAGCTTACCCCTCCTCATCTTTCCCCTCTGAGCCCTGCTGCGTGCCCAGGCAGCTGATAACAGCCACATGTAGGGTATTGCCGTACCCGGGAGAACCAACATTACAGTTTATGAGGTGTATATCTCCGGTGGCGCATGCTGGGCACAATATATCAGACACTGAATTGGCATATATGTATAGAAAATTGAAAATTTCACTCTGCACCAACTGCTGCGCATTATCTTTTACACAATACCTGTGGGGTCAAAAAGCTCACTATACCTTTAGATGAATGCCTTAAGGGGTGTAGATTTTAAAACAGGGTCACTTCTCGGGGGTTTCAACTGTACCGGTACCTTAGGGGCTTCTGCGTACAAGACTTAGCACCAGAAAAGCTCCAGTAGGCCAAATGGTGGTCCTTTCCTTCTGAGCCCTGCCGTGTGCCCAGGCAGCTAATAACAGCCACATGTAGGGTATTGCCGTACCCGGGAGAACCCACATTACAGTTTATGGGGTGTATGTCTCCGGTGACACATGCTGGGCACAATATATCGGACACTGACATGGCATATATATAGAAAATTGCAAATCTCACTCTGCACCATCTGTTGCGCATTATCTTTTACACAATACCTGTGGGGTCAAAATGCTCACTACACCTATAGATGAATTCCTTAAGGGGTGTCGTTAATAAAATGGGGTCACTTCTCGGGGGTTTCAACTGTACTGATACCTCAGGGGCTTCTGCACACATGACTTAGCACCAGAAAATTCCCAGAAGGCCACATGGTGGTCCTTTCCTTCTGAGCCCTCCCATGGGCCCAAACGGCAGTTTATCACCACAAATGGGGTATTGCCGCACTCAGGACAAATTGGGCAACAAAATGGGGTATTTTATTCCTTGTGAAAATAAGAAATTTTGAGCCAAAACTACCTCTTATTGGAAAAAATTACATTTTTTTAAATTCACAGCCAAATTCAAATAAATTCTGTGAAAAAACTGTGGGGTCTAAATGGTCACAACACCCATAAATGAATTCCTTGAGGGGTGTAGTTTCCAAAATGGGGTGACTTCTGGTGGTTTTCCATTGCTTTGATACCTCTGGGGCTCTGCAAATGCAACATGGCACCCGAAGACCAATCCAGCAAAATCTGGGCTCCAAAGAACACATAGTGCTCCTTTCCTTCTGAGGCCTCCCATGGGCCCAAACGGCAGTTTATCACCACAAATGGGGTATTGCCGCACTCAGGACAAATTGGGCAACAAATTGGGGTATTTTATTCCTTGTGAAAATAAGAAATTTTGATCAAAAATGACATCTTATTGGAAAAATTGTCATTCTTTTAATTTCACAGCCCAATTCAAATACGTGCTGGGAAAAAACTACGGAGTCAAAATGGTAACAATAACCATAAATAAAATTCCTTGAGGGGTGCAGTTTCCAAAATGGGGTCAGTTTTGGGGGATTCCTACTGTTTTGGCACCTCAACACCTCTCCAAACCTGGCATGCTGCCTAAAATATATGCTAATAAAAAAGAAGCACCAAAATGTACTAGGTGCTTCTTTGCTTCTGGGGCTTGTGTTTTAGTCCACGAGCACACTAAAGCCACATGTGGGACATTTCTAAAAACTGCAGAATCTGGACAATACATATTTAGAAGTGTTTCTCTGGTAAAACCTTCTGTGTTACAGAAACAAATTGAAAAAAATTGAAATTCAGCAAGAAAAATGAAATTTGCAAATTTCACCTCTACTTTGCTTTAATTCCTGTGAAATGCCTGAAGGGTTAAAAAACTTTCTAAATGCTATTTTGAATACTTTGAGGGGTCTAGTTTTTAAAATGGGGTGTTTTATGGGGGTTTCTAATACATAGGCCCCTCAAAGCCACTTCAGAACTGAACAGGTTCCCTTAAAAAAAAGGCTTTTGAAATTTTCTTAAAAATATGAGAAATTGCTGTTTATGTTCTAAGCCTTGTAACGTCCAAGAAAAATAAAAAAATGCTCTAAAAACTATGCAGATCTAAAGTAGACATATGGGAAATGTGAACTAGTAACTATTTTGGCTGGTATAACCATCTGTTTTACAAGCACATGCATTTAAGTTCGGAAAAATGCTATTTTTTCAAAGTTTTCTCTAAATTTTGCAATTTTTCACAAATAAACACTGAATATATCGACCAAATTTTACCATTAACATAAAGCCCAATGTCTCACGAGAAAACAATCTCAGAATCGCTTGGATAGGTTTAAGCATTCCGACGTTATTACCACATAAAGTGAAATATGTCAGATTTAAAAAATGGGCTCTGAGCCTTAAGGCCCAAACTAGGCTGCGTCCTTAAGGGGTTAAGGGTGTATTCACACAGAGTGGTTTTGCCGTGCGACCGAAAACTGAACTTAAAAAGAGCATGCGATCTAGGTGATTAATAATTTGCAGATCTTAGCGACACCTGCTACTTCCTCAATTTGCATAACCTCACGGATTGCCCTTCTCGGTGTTGCCATTTCTGTGTTGAGGAGTGTGTGTGTGTGTGTATATATATATATATATATATGTAACCCAGCAAAAGGATTGTATGGCATTGAGAAATGGGAGGTTGTGGCCGGCCACTAGAGGGCGCTGTGAGGTTAGTACATCGACAGTGTTTAGTGTGTGGAGTGATATACAAGAGAGGTCTAGTGAGGAAGTGTCTGGGGAGAGGTCTGAGAAGTGCTGGACAGGAAGAGACAGAGACTGGACTGAGAGAGCTGTAGCAAGTAAGGAAGACATTGTGACTCAGATAACTGTAAAAGATAAAGAGCATTCTGGCCAGCAGCAGAGCATAAGTAATGTGAAGTATCAGACACGCATTTACTGGAGTTCCAAGTTAAGGAGATCCGGCTGAAGTTAAGAAGAGAGTGTTTAGAGCAAGAAGCTGAAGACGCCATTTTGAGCATAAGGTAACATAGAGCCATTAACTGCCGGATCATCAGAGAGTGCATTGTATTACATTGCCGGACCTCAAAGATCACATTACACTAAACCTGGAAGCTAAGAGACTTTATTATCCTAAGGCACCGGATAAAGAGAACATATTTTAATCATTACGGATTATAAGAGACTGTGTTATATTGAAGTGCCGGATAAAAGCAGAGACTGTATTGTTTACCGAGCACCAGTTATATTTTGCCTAGAGCTCAAGTTTTTGACTGTTGTCATATTTTCTGCATGTTCAGTAAAGACAAAACGAATATAATCCCGGTGTCAGTAATTATTGTCCTTAAAGTCATATTACAACTTGGCGTAGTCGGCAGGATGGATGCAGATACAATGGACGAGACAACATTATCATCCAGTGTGACCCATCCAATGATACCGGTGGGAGCCCTCTTAAATCATTTGCCAAAGTTTAATGGATCTGATCTATTGTTGGAAGATTGGAGTGAACGGCTGGAAGGAGCGGCACGGCTCTGCAATGTCGCTCCACATTTAAAAGTAGAATTGGCGCTAAGTACCTTAGAAGGAGAAGCTAGGAAAACCGTTTTGTTACAGCCAGCACGACACCGACAAACCTTCGAACAAATTCGGCAGCTATTAGATGATGTGTATGGGGATACGTCCTCTGAGGGCATGATAAGGAAGCGATTCTTTGCCCGCCAGCAGAAAGAAGAAGAGACACTGGCGCAGTTTGCAAATGGATTACAGGAAATAATGGCAATGTTGCAACGTAAAGAAGAACAATCAGCCGGGTCCTTTACCAATGTACACGTAGTATTGCGGGATCAGTTTGTAATAGGTCTCAAGAATCCACCGTTAAGGAGAACTCTGAAGGAAAAGTTAAAGAAAGAACCAGATATGACGATTCATCAATTATTGACGGAAGCTATCGCATTGGAAAAAGAGGAATCGGCCAGCACTGATACGGTGGTCAGGCAAGCAGAAATTGTAACCAAGAAGAACCCCGACATGGAGGCAAGGATGGAGTCATTGGAAGGTGCCATGAGAGAGTTGAAAGCCGCTATTACTAATAAGCCTGACCCTGGAACTCCAGTTCGATACTCACAAGAGAGACAGTCGTTTGCAGATAGGAGGAATCAAGGTAGGAATGCTCCAGACCCTACCATCTGCTATAATTGTGGCCGAGCAGGACACATTGCTAGAAATTGCATGCGTTCTCACTATCAGAGCAATCGCAGGAATTTAAACTAGAACGACCTGTAGTTGAGGGGCAAACTACAGGGGAGTCCACGGATACATGCCCTGCGTTAGATGCTACAGATATAGTGGGGGAATGTCCCGTCGTCGTAGCAAAATTCAATGGCGTTGAGTTGTCATGTTTAATCGATACTGGATCTCAAGTGACCACTATGGATAAAGTTGTCTTTGAAACTTATTTCCCTTCCTTGTTATGTGGGAAGAGTGACACTTGGATAAGACTCAAGGCAGCTAATAGTTTACCTATCCCTATCCTGGGAGTTATACAAATGGACATTTCAATATGGAATCGTGATTTGAACAAAAAGGGGGTTATCATAGTAGAAAAAGCTATGGACTCTGAAATTCCCGTGATTCTAGGAATGAATATATTGCGGGACTTAGATGGAGTAATGTCACAAGAGCTGGGCCCAAAATACTGGAAACAAATACCCACTCAACGACCTTCTCAAATGGCTTTACAGCGCACTTTAAAACATTGTCGCATTAATGGAGAACTGTTAAATTGGCCTGGAAGGGTAGGACTGGTTAAGATACCAGCCTCTCGAAGTATACAAGTACCAGCAGGCCATGAAATGTTGTTACCCTTGCCAGTGGGTACTAATAAAGTGTTAAAGGGCACCACTGTGTTAATTGAATCAGCTCTGCAGAAAGAAGGAGTAGCCGTGGCCCGGTCGATATGCAAGGTGCAGGCTGGACAAGTATTATTACGAGTGGTTAATATCACGAAACAAAATGTAACCTTATTTCCCCGGGAACTAGTAGCTGAAGTGTTTCCGGTGAGGGAGGAACAAGTGGAAAGCCGTTCAGATTGGCAAGTGAGTTATCCTTGTGAAAGTGTAGCTGTGGTTACAGTGTGTCGAGCCACCACTCAAGCTAATGACACCATTGGGAGGCGATTACTGGAGCAAATACCTTTAGAAGGAACGGATTTGACTACCAGACAAATAGATGAAGTGGCGGGAGTGTTAGGAGAGCACTCCAAGGCTTTTTCCAAGAATGAAGCAGACTTTGGGTTGACAACAACTTTAGAACATGAAATACATACGGGAAATGCTCACCCGGTACGAGAACGATACCGTACCATTCCGCCCGCTTTTTATCAAGAAGCCAAAGTGTTGCTAAAACGCATGCTAGACAGTCATGTTATCCGACCCAGTAAAAGTCCATGGGCTTCTCCCATAGTATTAGTAAAGAAGAAAGATGGAAGCTTGCGGTTCTGTGTAGATTACCGGCGATTGAATGCCTGCACCGTCAGAGATGCATACCCTTTACCACGAATAGAAGACTCTTTGCTGGCTTTGGGTAAGGCCAAATACTTCTCTACCCTGGATTTGGCCAGTGGGTACTGGGAAGTACCAGTTGCAAAAGAAGATCGAGAAAAGACTGCATTCATCACCCCTATGGGGTTATACGAATTTTTGAGAATGCCGTTCGGTCTAACCAATGCACCAGCTACATTTCAGCGCTTGATGGAAGTTTGTTTGGGAGATTTAAACTTTGAATGTTTGCTCATCTACCTAGATGACATCATTATCTTCTCAGCCACTTTCACAGAACATTTGGAAAGATTGAAAGTGGTACTTACGCGTATCGAAGAACATGGTCTAAAACTAAAACCGGGCAAATGTCACTTGTTTAAAGAAAGAATTGAGTACCTGGGACACGTGGTTACTAGAGACGGTGTACAACCAATGGATGCCAAAGTACGAGCCGTGCAACAATGGCCGGTACCAAAGACAGTAACAGAGCTTAGAAGTTTCCTAGGACTGATTGGATATTACAGACGGTTCATACAGAATTTTGCTAAGGTGGCTGCTCCCCTATATGTGTTACTGAATGGAACCAAACCGGGAGTCGATCATAAGAGAAGTATCACTTGGGGAATAGAGGCTGAACAAGCCTTCCAAGAGTTAAAAAGACGACTAACTGGTGCTCCTGTCTTGGCGTATGCAGATTACTCTCTACCATTTGTTTTGTGTACCGATGGAAGTTTAAAAGGATTAGGAGCTGTTCTTTCTCAAGTGCAGAATGGACGGGAACGTGTCATTGCTTATGCCAGTCGGACGCTGAGAGATGGGGAAAAGAATCCGGACAACTATAGCTCATTCCGGTTGGAACTTTTGGCAGTCGTATGGGCGGTGACCGAGCGATTTGCAGATATCTTGCTGGGCGCAGAGTGTGTGTTATGGACTGACAATAATCCATTGGTTCATTTAGACTCAGCCAAATTGGGTGCTATGGAGCAACGTTGGCAAGCACGACTTAGCAAATTTAAATTTACTGTGAAGTACCGCCCAGGACGAGCTAATGGGAATGCAGATGCCCTGTCCCGTAATCCAGTAGATTTGCCTGAAGGACTGACTGAAGAGGAGTTAGAGGAAACAGAGACTCCTAATTTCCTTGCCAATGAAGTACATGATCAGATGCCAGGTGAGAATATTCAAAGTGCTCCGGTGCATACTGTGGAGCCCATAAGAGAAACCATCGATCAATGGACTGCTGAAGAATGGAAGAAACAGCAGTTGCAAGATATTCAAATTCGGACTGTAAGAAGATGGGTGCTAGAGAGATACCGACCCAATCAACGAGAGCGATTGCGATTGTCTGGAGTGGGACAGAGAATATATCGCCAACGAGATAGATTGGCAGTAAAACAAGGGATATTGTACCGCCGAGTATTCCTACCGACCATGGAAGGACCCGTCTGGCAAGCTGTGTTGCCGGAGCGAGAGTTAGAAAGTACGGTTAAGTGGATGCATGAGAAAAAGGGGCATTATGGTCCTGAAAAGACTTTCCGTTGGTTGCAACAATTCTACTATCATCCTTTGCTGTTTGCAGTGGCACAGAAAGTGTGTCAGAACTGTAGAAATTGCACCCTGGCCAGAGCGGCTGAACAACAAGCTCCGGTGGGGCATATACAGACGCATTATCCATTACAGTTGGTCATGATGGACTATTTGACAGTAGATGAGTCTTTACAAGGGTACAGATATTTATTGGTTGTGATAGACCACTTCACCAAATTCACAGTGGCCGTACCTACCAGAGATCAAACGGCTGAATCTGCGGCACAGGGATTGTGGACTCATTTCATCTTACCCTATGGATGTCCTTCACAACTTCACTCTGATCAAGGAGCTTGTTTTGAGGGGCGAGTAATAGAAGAATTATGCAGATTGTACCAGATTAAAAAGACCCGCACGACCCCGTATCACCCTCAAGGGAACGGGGCCTGTGAAAGGGTGAATCGGACCATATTGCAGTTGTTGCGAACACTGGAGAAACAAAAAAAAGAGAGATGGCCTGACTACATTGCAGAATTAATCTGGATCTATAATAACACTGTACATGCCACTACTGGATATTCTCCTTTTCTGTTAATGTTCGGAAGAAATGGACGATGTCCCCTAAATTTAATGATGCCTATCCCGGAAGAACAAGAAGAGTGGATTCCGCAGACCTGGATGTGGGGTCATCGACGCAAGGTACAAGAAATGTATAATTTAGTGGCGCAGAGACTGGGGCCTCATGATCTTACAGTAAATCAGAAATTGAAGGAACTACCTTTGCAAGTGGGTGATAGAGTAATCGTGCGAAACCAGGGTGCAAGAAGAGCAGGAAAGCTGCAATGGAAGTGGGAAACCTTGGCGTATGAGGTGGTGCGTCAGCCCAATCCATATATTCCTGTATTTGTGATCAAGCCGGAGGGTAGTAGTGGCCCTTTGAAAACCGTACACAGAAATATGCTGAGACCCTGCACATTTATAAGTCGTGAACCAGAAGCAAACACTAGAGATCCTCCTGTTGCAACACCCGTTCCCGTAGATGAAGGTTGGTGGAGTCCGCCGGTTCAAGTACCAGAGAGACAAGAAAGTACCAGTGAAGTACAAGAAGAGAATGTTACTCCTGTGGAAGAAGAGTTGTCACAGGTACGTCATTCTCAGCGATCCAATTTTGGAAGACTTCCTTCTAGGTTTGAAGGATTTGTGACGCCACAGCAAGTTGCCGGGACGGCAACTGATAAACCTGGGGGAAAAGATGTAACCCAGCAAAAGGATTGTATGGCATTGAGAAATGGGAGGTTGTGGCCGGCCACTAGAGGGCGCTGTGAGGTTAGTACATCGACAGTGTTTAGTGTGTGGAGTGATATACAAGAGAGGTCTAGTGAGGAAGTGTCTGGGGAGAGGTCTGAGAAGTGCTGGACAGGAAGAGACAGAGACTGGACTGAGAGAGCTGTAGCAAGTAAGGAAGACATTGTGACTCAGATAACTGTAAAAGATAAAGAGCATTCTGGCCAGCAGCAGAGCATAAGTAATGTGAAGTATCAGACACGCATTTACTGGAGTTCCAAGTTAAGGAGATCCGGCTGAAGTTAAGAAGAGAGTGTTTAGAGCAAGAAGCTGAAGACGCCATTTTGAGCATAAGGTAACATAGAGCCATTAACTGCCGGATCATCAGAGAGTGCATTGTATTACATTGCCGGACCTCAAAGATCACATTACACTAAACCTGGAAGCTAAGAGACTTTATTATCCTAAGGCACCGGATAAAGAGAACATATTTTAATCATTACGGATTATAAGAGACTGTGTTATATTGAAGTGCCGGATAAAAGCAGAGACTGTATTGTTTACCGAGCACCAGTTATATTTTGCCTAGAGCTCAAGTTTTTGACTGTTGTCATATTTTCTGCATGTTCAGTAAAGACAAAACGAATATAATCCCGGTGTCAGTAATTATTGTCCTTAAAGTCATATTACAACTATATATATATATATATATATAGACATATATATATAAATCTATATATATATACACTACCGTTCAAAAGTTTGGGGTCACCCAGACAATTTTGTGTTTTCCATGAAAACTCACACTTATATTTATCAAATGAGTTGCAAAATGACTAGAAAATATAGTCAAGACATTGACAAGGTTATAAATAATGATTTTTATTTGAAATAATAATTTTCTCCTTCAAACTTTGCTTTCATCAAAGAATGCTCCATTTGCAGCAATTCCAGCATTGCAGACCTTTGGCATTCTAGCTGTTAATTTGCTGAGGTAATTGGGAGAAATTTCACCCCATGCTTCCAGAAGCCCCTCCCACAAGTTGGATTGGCTTGATGACAACTAATATGCCTGAGCACAAAGGTCCCAATTTCCCAACCACTATTTGGATTGTATCAATTAAAATATAACTTTTATTATTGTATCTAAATAAAGGACGTACAACAGACAGAAACAATGCAGTGTTACAGGCTAGTTCGGCAGCTGCAGACTGCCGTTTACTCATGCAGTCACACTGGAGTGAGATAGATTGCTGGAACGTCAGTGAATGCTAAAATGGCAAAATGGCGATGGGGGGGCTATCGCCATTTTAACATTCACTGACGTTCCAGCAATCTATCTCACTCCAGTGTGACTGCATGAGTAAACGGCAGTCTGCAGCTGCCGAACTAGCCTGTAACACTGCATTGTAGCGACGTGCTACACACAATTATCCGACCTCCTATGATATGCTGGCCGTCTTTTGAAAACAATTTTAAACTTTCTGTCTGTTGTACGTCCTTTATTTAGATACAATAATAAAAGTTATATTTAATTGATACAATCTAAATAGTGGTTGGGAAATTGGGACATTTGTGCTCAGGCATATTAGTTGTTGTTGATAATATATCCCTGCCAACCACTAGGGGTCTCCCCTTGTCTCCTCTTGGATTGGCTTGATGGGCACTTCTTGTGTACCATACGGTCAAGCTGCTCCCACAACAGCTCTATGGGGTTGAGATCTGGTGACTGCGCTGGCCACTCCATTACAGATAGAATACCAGCTGCCTGCTTCTTCCCTAAATAGTTCTTGCATAATTTGGAGGTGTGCTTTGGGTCATTGTCCTGTTGTAGGATGAAATTGGCTCCAATCAAGCTCTGTCCACAGGGTATGGCATGGCGTTGCAAAATGGAGTGATAGCCTTCCTTATTCAAAATCCCTTTTACCTTGTACAAATCTACCACATTACCAGCACCAAAGCAACCCCAGACCATCACATTACCTCCACCATGCTTGACAGATGGCGTCAGGCACTCTTCCAGCATCTTTTCAGTTGTTCTGCGTCTCACAAATGTTCTTCTGTGTGATCCAAACACCTCAAACTTCGATTCGTCTGTCCTTAACACTTTTTTCCAATCTTCCTCTGTCCAATGTCTGTGTGCTTTTGCCCATATTAATCTTTTCCTTTTATTAGCCAGTCTCAGATATGGCTTTTTTTTTGCCACTCTGCCCTGAAGGCCAGCATCCCGGAGTCGCCTCTCCACTATAGACGTTGACACTGGCGTTTTGCGGGTACTATTTAATGAAGCTGCCAGTTGAGGACCTGTGAGGCGTCTATTTCTCAAACTAGAGACTCTAATGTACTTGTGTAATGATGGGGGTAGGGAAACAGACAAGTGAGCCCTAATCTACCCGCCACTCAGTCCCTGCCTACTTGCAACGACCCGCCCTAGGCGACGGGATACAACTGGGCGATGGTCCCTACGCTCAGTAAGTGCACGACAGACAAACAGACAAGGGTACACAAAGCTAAGGGAAATGGGGCAGTTGCCCACGGCAACACCGTGAGCAAAAAGAGTGGTGAACGAGCCGAGTCAAACCAGGAGTGTACGAGGTACCAAACGCTGAGCAGGAAAGTAGTGAACAAGCCGAGTCAAACCAGGAGTGTACCAAACGCAGAGCAGGAGAGTAGTTAGTAAGCCAGGGTCAAATAGTTAGAAGCTGCAGCAGGGCCAGGAAACCACACGAGAAGAATCACAAGCAAGGAGGAACAGGAAAGGCAGGTATAAATAGACAGAGGGCGGGAGCTAGCTCCATCTGGCCAGGCTGTGATAGGCTCTCCCACTCCTAAGCCTGCCATCCTGAGTGGTGGAAGATGGAGTCAGTCTCACAGACATAGAAGCAGGTGCAGACTGATTACCTATGGGGTATACACAAAGCTGTGCCTTGCAGATCCTTTACAGTACCCCCCCTTTTATGAGGGGCCACCGGACCCTTTCTAGGTAGACCTGGTTTATTGGGGAAACGAAGGTGGCCAATACCTGTCACGGACGCTGGGTTTGTGGACCCACTAGGCCGCTCCGCCATAGCGGGGAGGCAGCTGACCAGGTCACAGTCTATGGGAAAGTAAGATGGCAGACAGTAATGCTTAGGTACCTGAAATAGTCCGGACGGTGGCTGTGGCTTCAGCACGGATAGAGGCAGGTGCGGAGAGTGGCGCCAGACGTGGCGGGCAGTATCCGATGAGCAGATGGCACTTGACGTGGCAGAAGACACTTGACGTGGCAGATGGCACTTGACGTGGCAGATGGCACTTGACGTGGCAGATGGCACTTGACGTGGCAGATGGTACTTGACGTGGCAGATGGCACTTGGCGTGGCAGATGGCAATTGACGTGGCAGATGGCACTTAACGTGGCAGATGACACTTGACGTGGTAGATGACACTTGACGTGGCCGATGGCACTTGAACACAGGTAGGCACAGGAACAAAGCGAAATACAGGAACGGTAAGAGGGCACGGCTAACAGCTGGAACGGGAGACACTAAGGGACCATTTGCGAGACAGACAGGGAAAAACTAACAACGCTCAAGGAAAGAATAAGAAGGGCTGGGGCATTCTTATAGAGCAGGGAATCACGTGGGTTAATGATCATAGTTTTCATGTGCGCGCGCTGGCCCTTTAAGAGCGGGCGCGAGCACACTACGGGACCCGGCCGGACGGAGCGGAAGTGAGCGCTGGCATCTCCTAGGAGGGAGACGGAGGCCAGCGCTCACAGATCCATGGCCGCGGGCGTCGGGAGGTGAGTGAACCCGACGGCCCACGGCCATGGGCGCTACAATACCCCAGCGTGAACATCCCGGGCGGGTACCCAAGTCCTCTCCTCAGGCTCGTATCTTCTCCAATGGACCAGGTACTGGAGGGAGCCTTGGACCATCTTGCTGTCCACAATCTTGGCCACCTCGAATTCCACCCCCTCAGGGGTGAGAATGGGGACAGGAGGTTTCCTCGAGGGAGCCAAGGACGGGGAGCAGCGTTTAAGGAGGGAGGCATGAAACACGTCGTGTATTCGAAAAGATGGGGGCAACTCCACTCGGAAGGAGACGGGATTGAGGACTTCAATGACCTTATACGGCCCTATAAACCGGAGAGCAAACTTTTTGGACGGGACCTTAAGGCGCAAGTTCTTAGACGATAACCACACCAGATCCCCGACCATAAACAAGGGGTTAGCAGAACGTCTTCTATCAGCCTGACTTTTTTGTATGCTCTGGGACGCCTCTAGGTTCTTCTTAACCTGGGCCCAGACTGTGCACAGTTCCCGATGAACGACCTCTACCTCGGGATTGTTGGAACTACCAGGTGAAACGGAGGAGAACCGTGGATTAAACCCAAAATTACAGAAAAAGGGGGAGACCCCTGACGAGTTACTGACCCGGTTATTAAGGGAAAATTCAGCGAGGGGAATGAATGAGACCCAATCATATTGACAGTCAGAGATAAAACACCTTAAATATTGTTCTAGAGACTAATTAGTCATCTCGGTTTGGCCATTAGTTTCAGTATGGAAGGCAGAGGAGAAGGACAGATCAATCTCAAACTTTTTACAGAAGGCTCTCCAAAACAATGAAACAAATTGTACCCCTCTGTCCGAAACAATATTGACAGGGACCCAATGGAGACGCAGGATGTGTTTGACAGACAAGGTAGCTAACATCTTAGCATTGGGTAGTTTCTTGAGGGGCACAAAGTGGCACATCTTACTGAAGCGGTCTACTACAACCCACACCACCGACTTGCCTTGAGATGGAGGCAAATCGGTGATAAAATCCATGGAGATATGGGTCCAAGGTCTCTGGGAAATGGGCAAAGAACGTAGTAAGCCCGCTGGTCGGGACCTGGGAGTCTTGGACCTAGCACAAACCTCACAAGCGGCGACGTAGACCTTAACGTCTTTAGGCAACCCAGGCCACCAATAGTTTCTGGCAATGAGGTGCTTGGTACCCAGGATGCCTGGATGACCAGATAGTGCAGAGTCATGATTTTCCCTAAGTACCCTTAGCCGGAATTTCAGGGGAACAAACAGCTTGTTCTCAGGAAGGTTCCCGGGAGCTGAACCTTGATCAGCCGCAATTTCAGAGACTAAATCAGAATCAATAGAAGAAATGATTATACCTGGAGGCAAAATACAAGCAGGATCTTCCTCCGAAGGAGGGCTGGCCATGAAGATACGCGACAGTGCATCAGCCTTAATATTTTTAGACCCAGCCCTATAGGTAACCAAAAAGTTGAATCTGGTAAAAAATAGCGCCCATCGAGCTTGTCTCGGGTTTAGCCTCCGGGCAGATTCTAGGAAAACCAGATTCTTGTGGTCGGTAAGGACCGTTACCTGGTGCCTAGCCCCCTCCAGGAAGTGGCGCCACTCTTCAAATGCCCATTTAATGGCTAAGAGTTCACAGTTGCCAATATCATAGTTACTCTCAGTGGGCGAAAACTTCCTGGAGAAGTAGGCACAGGGACGGAGATGGGTGAGGGACCTGGTACCCTGGGACAAGACAGCCCCCACTCCCACCTCGGATACGTCAACCTCCACGATAAATGGCTCCATTTGGTTGGGCTGAACCAGCACCGGGGCCGAGATAAAGCACTTGTTAAGGACCTCAAAAGCCTGGACAGCCTCAGGAGGCCAGTGGAGGAGATCAGCACCTTTGCGAGTGAGGTCCGTAAGAGGCTTAGCGATGACCGAGAAGTTAGCAATAAATCTCCTGTAATAATTAGCGAACCCCAAGAAACACTGTAACGCCTTCAGGGAGGCAGGTTGGACCCATTCCGCCACAGCCTGGACCTTGGCGGGGTCCATGCGGAATTCATGAGGAGTGAGGATTTGACCCAAAAATGGTATCTCTTGCACCCCAAACACACATTTTTCGGTCTTCGCAAACAGTTTGTTTTCCCGAACGACCTGGAGCACCTTCCTGACATGCTCAATGTGGGAGGACCAGTCCTTGGAAAATACAAGTATGTCATCAAGGTACACTACAAGAAATACCCCCAGGTAGTCTCTTAAAATCTCATTTATGAAATTCTGGAAGACCACGGGAGCATTACACAACCCAAAGGGCATGACGAGGTATTCGAAATGACCTTCGGGCTTGTTAAACACAGTCTTCCACTCATCCCCCTCTTTGATGCGGATAAGGTTATACACCCCCCGTAGATCAAACTTAGAGAACCATTGGGCCCCCTGAACCTGATTAAAGAGATCAGGAATCAAAGGAAGGGGATACTGGTTCCTTACAGTGACCTTATTCAAGTTACGGTAGTCAATGCATGGTCTAAGACCACCATCCTTCTTCCCTACGAAGAAGAAGCCAGCACCTACCGGAGAAGTAGAGGGGCGAATGTAACCCTTGACCAGGCATTCCTGGATATACTCTCTCATGGCTTCACGTTCAGGACAAGAGAGATTAAATATCCTACCCTTAGGGAGCTTAGCTCCTGGTACCAAATCGATAGCGCAATCGTATTCTCTATGAGGAGGTAACAATTCGGAGGCCTCCTTAGAGAAAACATCAGCGAAGTCCTGAACAAACTCAGGTAGCGTGTTCACCTCCTCAGGGGGAGAAATAGAATTAACAGAAAAACATGACGCCAAGCATTCATTACCCCATTTGGTAAGCTCCCCAGTATTCCAGTCAAACGTGGGATTATGCAACTGCAACCAGGGAAGGCCTAAAAAAAAATCGGACGATAATCCCTGCATCAACAGTACAGAGCACTTCTCCAAATGCATGGAGCCAACAAGGAGTTCAAAAACAGGGGTATGCTGTGTAAAATAACCATTAGCAAGAGGAGTGGAGTCGATACCCACTACCGGGACTGGTTTAGGCAAATCAAACAAAGGCAAAGCTAGAGACATAGCAAATTCCACAGACATGATATTAGCAGAAGACCCTGAATCCACGAAGGCACTGCCGGTAGCAGACCTACCACCAAAAGAGACCTGAAAGGGAAGCAAGATTTTATTACGTTTCATATTTACGGGAAATACCTGTGCGCCCAAGTGACCTCCCCGATGATCACTTAGGTGTAGAAGTTTTCCGGCTGCTTATTCTTACGCCTAGGACAGGTGTTCACTTGATGCTTGTCATTCCCACAATAGAAGCAGAGATCATTCTTCCTGTGGAACTGTCTACGTTGTCGGGGGGACACGGAGGCCCCGAGTTGCATAGGTACCTTCGAGTCTTCCGTGGAAGAGCGAAGCAACGGGACCTCGGGAGGCATCATGGGGGAGTCAGAGGGGAAAACACAAAAACGTTCAAGTTGTCGTTCCCTGAGACGTCGGTCAAGTCGTACCGCTAAAGCCATAACCTGGTCTAGGGAGTCAGAAGATGGATAGCTAACTAGCAGGTCTTTCAGGGCGTTCGACAGACCCAACCTAAACTGGCACCTTTAGGCAGGGTCATTCCACCGAGAAGCTACGCACCACTTCCAAGTCAGAACAATACTCCTCAACAGGTCTCTTACCCTGACGTAAGGTCACCAGCTGACTCTCGGCAAAGGCAGTCCTGTCAGTCTCATCATAAATGAGTCCGAGAGCAGAAAAGAAAAGATCAACGGAGGAAAGTTCAGGGGCGTCAGGAGCCAAGGAGAAGGCCTATTCTTGGGGCCCTTCCTGGAGCCGGGACATAATTACACCCACCCGCTGGCTCTCAAAACCTGAGGAGTGAGGCTTTAAGCGAAAGTTGAGCCTACAACTCTCCCGAAAGGATAGAAAAGTCCTCCAGTCCCCTGAGAACCGGTCAGGCAACTTGAGGTGGGGTTCAAGAGGTGAGGTGAGGGGCATTACCATGGTAGCGTCAGGATGGTTGACCCTCTGAGCCAGGGCCTGGACCTGTAGGGAGAGACCCTGCATTTGCTGAGCCAGGGTCTCAAGGGGCTCCATAGTAGTGTGAGGGACCAGGGTACCCTAGGTATATGGGCTTGTGATTATGTAATGATGGGGGTAGGGAAACAGACAAGTGAGCCCTAATCTACCCGCCACTCAGTCCCTGCCTACTTGCAACGACCTGCCCTAGGCGACGGGGTACATCTGGGTGACGGTCCCTATGCTCAGTAAGTGCACGACAGACAAACAGACAAGGGTACACAAAGCTAAGGGAAATGGGGCAGTTGCCCACGGCAACACCGTGAGCAACAAGAGTGGTGAACGAGCCGAGTCAAACCAGGAGTGTACGAGGTACCAAACGCTGAGCAGGAGAGTAGTGAACAAGCCGAGTCAAACCAGGAGTGTACGAGGTACCAAACGCAGAGCAGGAGAGAAGTCAGTATGCCAGGGTCAGTATGAAGCAGGGTCAAATAGTTAGAAGCTGCAGCAGGGCCAGGAAACCACACGAGAAGAATCACAAGCAAGGAGGAACTGGAAAGGCAGGTATAAATAGACAGAGGGCGGGAGCTAGCTCTGTCTGGCCAGGCTGTGATAGGCTCTCCCACTCCTAAGCCTGCCATCCTGAGTGGTGGAAGATGGAGTCAGTCTCACAGACATAGAAGCAGGTGCAGACTGATTACCTATGGGTGTATACACAGAAGCTGTGCCTGACAGATCCTTTACACTTGTCTTGTTGCTCAGTTGTGCAGCGGGGCCTCCCACTTCTCTTTCTACTCTGGTTAGAGCCTGTTTGTGCTGTCCTCTGAAGGGAGTAGTACACACCGTTGTAGGAAATCTTCAGTTTCTTGGCAATTTCTCACATGGAATAGCCTTCATTTCTAAGAACAAGAATAGACTGTCGAGTTTCACATAAAAGCGCTCTTTTTCTAGCCATTTTGAGAGTTTAATCGAACCCACAAATGTAAAGCTCCAGATTCTCAACTAGCTCAAAGGAAGGTTAGTTTTATAGCTCCTCTAAACAGCAAAACTGTTTACAGCGGTGCTAACATAATTGCACAAGGGTTTTCAAGTGTTTTCTAATCATCCATTAGCCTTCTAACACAGTTAGCAAACACAATGTACCATTAGAACACTGGAGTGATGGTTGCTGGAAATGGGCCTCTATACACCTATGTAGATATTGCATTAAAAACCAGACATTTCCAGCTAGAATAGTAAGTTAACACATTAACAATGCATAGCGTGTATTTCTGATTAATTTATAAACTTTTGAACGGTAGTGTATATACTGTGTATGTGTATGTGTGTGTGTATATATATATATATATATATATATATATATACACTACCGTTCAAAAGTTTGGGGTCACCCGGACAATTTTGCGTTTTCCATGAAAACTCACACTTATATTTATCAAATGAGTTGCAAAATGACCAGAAAATATAGATATTGCATTAAAAACCAGACGTTTGCAGCTAGAATAGTCATTTAGCACATTAACAATGTATAGAGTGTATTTCTGATTCATTTAATGTTATCTTCATTGAAGAAAACTGTTCTTTTCTTTAAAAAATAAGGAAATTTCGAAGTGACCCTAAACTTTTGAACGGTAGTATATATATATATATATATATATATATATATATATATATATATATATATATATATAAACTTTGTAACTTACTTACTGTTAAAATGTAGCAGTTTTATCCATGCAAATTCTGTGTGGTTACTGACACCCTTCGTGTACTCTGGTGTCTCCCCCAGCCCCCCTGTTTTCGAGCCAAATCTGTCTCTAGTTATAGAGCAGATAAGACAGGAAGTGGGGGTGTCTCCTCACAGCCTACCCATAGAAGTCTATGGAAAGGGGAGGTGTGAGTAGGAGGTGGGAGCAAATAGAGAGACACAGATGTTGCCTATACAAGTCTATGGAGAGAGGGAGGTGATAGCAGGATAGGAGATAGGAGGAGGAAGTAGGAGCAGGGTGCAAGACACAAATGCTACCCATAAAAGTATATAGAGAGGGAAAGGGGAAGCAGGAGTTGAGAGAGAGAGGCCACACAGGCTGCTGGTAAGAGTTCTATCTCACCCCAATGCTGGATTTAAAGCTACAGTGCTGATTGCTGCTATAAAATCTCTCTCTCTCTCTCTCTCTCTCTCTCTCTCTCTCTCTCTCTCTCTCTCTCTCTCTCTATATGTATATATATATATTAAAAAATAAATAAATATACATATTTATAATGTGATAGATAGAGGTAGGACATCAGGATTCCCCTCTTCTATGTGTGTAGTGTATGGCAGACATGACAGCGCCTGCAGAAGGAAATAATGCTAAAAATGCAGAATACAAGTCATATAATGGCAAAAAATAATGTTATTCCTAGAGGTGAGCTAATCGAGAAATCGAATTTGTTACAAATTTCCCAAAGGTTTTTGGTTCGTCCCGCATAAATCGCTCAAAATAGCGCCCGCCATTTTACAGATTGCAAGAAGACAGGAAAGAAGGATTACATGACCTCTGTCGGTGGGCCGGTGGACCTATAATGCCTTGGAGGCAGCCCTCCCACTAACACAGCCAATTATGAGGGTTATAAATGTGAGTCAATTATGACTCAATGGATAACAGTCAAATGAGTCATAGCAACTATAAACACCACAACCAGAAAATGCTGATGCAGATAGATCAGTGTCACTGATTGTGTTATATAGTGAGGAGAAGAGATTAGATAGTTAGATTTACAATAATTTGATAGAGAGATAGATTTTAGATTGAGATAGGAGTCAGTCAGCTTCAGTGTATTAGTTCGGTAGGCACAGACAGCTATTGCTGTGAGTGAGGGCTTCTACAGCTATACAATTCTTACATTCATTTGTGAATCCCCAATCTTCATCACATCATTCACAAATCGTCTTTAATAATATTAGTTTAGAGTGTCATACACAATTTTTCAGGGCAATTGGGCCACTTTTGATTCAACACTAACTTATTCGGACCAAATCAAATCTCAGGGCCGGTTCGATAGTATTGGACCCGAAACAAAATTTGCTCCTCTCCAGTTATTCCTCATGTACATACATTTACCAGCTTAATCTGAAAAGTCACCTGAAAACGTAGGTACACTTTAAACACATTTGACACTTCTCGGTGGGTATAAATTAAAAAATTATTACAGTTCAAATTTTCCATAATAATGATTTCAAATAGAATTACTAAATGTATTGCTATACCTTTCACATTAAATAGTGATATCAACTATTTACCCAATTAGACTGTGAATACTTACATTTTCAAATCCATCAGTTACTGTCTGAATGATGTAAAGATCTGGTTTGGTCTGGTTTAAGGAAAAAGAAAGGCAGAATTTGATTACACATATGTCACATATCAATACCCTTCAATTTACTGAATTGATGATACTTGAAAATAGTATGAGGAGCATTACTAGTTGTATGGAACATAAATTAGATTGTGTTTTGCAAGAAATAATTTCATTTTGCTTTAATGGGCCAGATATTGGCATAACTAAAATCATGGCATGCATCCTATGCCTGTTCTCCAATCGAAAGAGATTATTTGCATTTTCGTTTTGTATAAATATATATGTTCATTCAACTTTTTACATAGTGCTTCAGCTGAGTCAAATATTATATAATGAGGTATCAGCACCTTCCAAAGAATGCCTGCATTCCTCAAAAGTCCACTCAATACCAACAGCCAACAGCTCTTTTCCCATAGTCAATTACTCTCTGCAGCAGAGAATTTTCAGGAAATGTAAGCACAGGGACGAAGATTAGTTACATTTTATGGACCCTGAGACAACACTGTTCCTACCTCAGAAGCATCTAACTCTACAACAAATATAGTAAAAGAAAAAATATAAAAGCAGATCTTCCAGCACATCCTTAAAAGAGTATAAATTTATTCGGCAAATATCTTAAAAATTAGAACAGAACACAGGTGTGGCGTGTGGACGCTTACTCGTTTCGAACAACAAGGTTCTTAGTCATAGCTATGCCATGACTAAGAACCTTGTTGTTGGAAACGCATAAGCCTAACAATCTCCCCTCCGTTGCACTCCATAACTCAAGAACTACAGATACCAGGAAGATATACACGTGGTGAGCGTACCTCTTGTTTTTTTTCTTTTTTTCTTTTTACCTCAATGAAAAAAGCTTGGCGTGGGTAGGGCTGTTTGAGCACAGGTGTTCTCAAAAAGGACTCCATTAGTTTAGCAAAAGCCTCAACAGCTTCAGGCCTCCACTCAGACACGTTAGCCCCTTTTTTTATAGTTGCCAAAACCCCAAAATCTCTGTAAACCTTCCAGAGCCTTGTGTTGACTCAATCCTAGATTGCCAGTACATCTAAAACCCTGAAGCTGAAAGAATGTACCCTTACTATACATTAAAAAGGTTGTCTTATCAGAATCCTCCCCCCCCCCCCCCTGGCTCCCAGCACCCCCAGCAAACAGTTAATTATTCTAGGGAATCCCATGGCAAGCCAGGAATTTTACCTACAGCGGCCACTGCAGAGGAAATGTAGTATTGAATGGCCATCCTTGTAATACAAGGACAGCTAGAGTCTCCCAGAATGGGTGCCACTCCTGAGCAGGGGACCTCCCCCACTATGATGTCCATATGCCCTAATAGGGCATATGGACAGATGCTGTCTTCATGAGGCTTGAAGACACACTTCTTCGTTCACAAAATCCTGATAAATTGCTAGGGTGTTACATAATCGAAAAGGCATTACCAGATACTTGCAATGCCCCTGCAAAATACTAAAAGCAGTCTTTCATTCATCTTCCTCTCTGATGCGGTAAAGATTGTACACACCCCAGAGACATAGTTTAGTGCACCTTGAATCTGACTTGGCGATTTGGAATCAATGGCAGTAGGTATTGATTTCTATGTGATCTTGTTTAGTCCTCGATGATTAATCCCTTTCTGAGACTTTCAGCAACTTTACACAGGCTGATAAATTGCCCATAACGAGCGCCGATAGACGATATGGCACGCCGTTCAAACCTGCAGGCCCTACATTTACATGTTACAACAATCGTGTGGTTCCTCATTACATGCAATCATTTGTGCGATAACCAGTCTCCTCCTCTCCCCCTGCTTCCACTACAAAAAGACAAGCAGATGCCAGTTTACATGTGTGGATGTACTGCCGAGAAACTTTGATTTTTATGTTATCCTAAAAGGAATGATCAACAACAAACTAATTATCTTTCCTCACTTGATTGCTGCACATTTTTATACCGTACATTTATTTTGATTGTTCAGGTGATTATTGCCCCCTAATGAAGACCTTTAATGCTTTGTGGGCGAGAGGGTAAATCCTCCCCTTAGGAATATGGGACCCAGAAATTATATCAATGGCACAATTATAGCTTCTATAGGGTGATCATTTCTCACATTTTTTTTCAGAAAATTCAACATCGAAACCTCTAGAATAATCGAGCAACAGGACAGGGGGCTTCAGTAACACTAAACAGCAGGGTCTTACAATGAGTTTGACATCCAAGCTTCCACTTAATAACATCTCCCAGTTGCCAACCTCACACTGGATTCTGTTAATGCAACCACAAAACAAATTGACGAAACAGGTTATTTCTCCAGGCTCCATCATAAACATGCATGCTCGTCCAATCATACATTTAATGTAGAATGGGAAAAAGAAAGAAAGAGGCAAATAAGCCACTGCCAGACCCCTTTGAAAGTATGTAAGTGAAAAGATGTTTGAGTAATAAACGTTACACAAGCTCACAGAACTGGACCTCTGCGTGTTAAAGTAAATAATGTGTAAAAATCCTCGATCACAACAATAACTACTAATTTCCAAACTGTCTCTGGTAATAGTACCAGCACAAGAATTATTTTATGTAGCTTCAAGAGGCTCTGTCACCAGAATACAAGTGCCCTATCTCCTACATAATCTGATCGGCGATGTAATGTAGATAACAACAGTGGTTTTTATTTTGAAAAACGATCATTTTTGAGCAAGTTATACACTTCTTTTTACAACGTCCACTTGGTCAAAAGTAAAAAAATGCCCAGTTGGGCATTAAGAAACTAATTAGAATAAATATAAAATTGCTCATAACTTGCTAAAAAATGATCGTTTTTCAAAATAAAAACCACTGTTGTTATCTACATTACAGTGCCGATCAGATCATGTTGGAGAAAGGGCACTTAGAATCTGGTGACAGAGCCTATTTCATCATTTGGTTTTCAATGGCTGAGAAGCCACAAAAAAAGCTTAAAATCACAGTGTGATTGAAGGATCACCTGTTAAATTGAAAAGAGGTAAAAGTGCTGCAACACAAGGAGACAGTATTACAGTAGCAGGCATACATACCCAACCCCTACATGAGACCCCATGTATTTTACACAGGCACCACTGTTTATTGTGCTGGAGTGAATTTTGCTTTGCTCTGTGGAGGCAGTGCTAAAACTCAGGAAAAGTTAGGACTCAGGGTGGTGCATGCTGGACTTGCTGAGAGAACGTATTGTGAAGCTGTTGCTGTAGAAGAGTAGGCCTTTGAATAAAAAACAGATGTGGAGAACGCCGGTATTGTGGGACTCCGAGAAACAGAGGGTCCGCGAGTAGAAGACGTTGAGGTAAGAGAGTTGTTGGCCAGACCTGGAAAAAAGTAATTCCGGCCATTCTGTTAAAGAGGGACAGTGACTTGAATTAACAAAGATAAAAGCTATGAATTTGTAACTGTAGATGAGATCAGGGAAGGGTGCTTTGTGCACAGGCACACCATTAAATGGGGACACCTGGCTAAATGGCTACAGAACTTGCAACCCAGGAGAATGGGTTGAATTTAATCTTGTACAAGAAAGCCAAGGGACTTGGGTGGCCTGTTTCACCCATCCTGATGTGCCAAAAAATCCCAGGGACAAGCTGCTGCTTGGCCAAAGCCGGGGGTCTACTCCACCTAAGAGCCTGCCTTGGTAGAGTGACCATGAGAAGTCTTCAACAGCTACATAGAAGGAAGCAGAGCAGCGAAGTGCGACCCGGGCCCCACACCAGGTAGGGACTAACATTTTCATACACTACTGCCTATAGGCCTTTCACCCCTGCTGGCCCAAAATGTGTGATAGCCATGCAGTATGAACACCCACCCTAAACCTGTAGGTCGATCCTTACTCTCCAGTGCTAACTGGAATGTCCCAAGGGCCAAACGTAACTGGTCTTCCCTCGGGGACGTACAGACACCCAGGTTAGAAATTCTGAGGAGGTGGTATGGCCAGGACACCACCCGGAACCTCTAAAGACACTGGCGAGGACTGTTTGCAATTAGCGGGTACCGAGGACCGCACACATTAAGCCCTGTGAAGGTGTAAGGATGGTTTAGGGGAAAGCAAAATAATATGTTGACTAAATAACCTATCTTATGTGAAATATTTTACTTTTGTCGGTACTTTAAGTGGCGTTGGCCTTGGACATCAGATCTGCTGGACAACAAATGTATATAGGGCCTGTGTTTTTAGGACAGGTGACTTAGGACGCTAAGTGCTTGTGCTGCAGCATTATCTGCAGGGAGCACCTTCATAATAATAAGGGAGTTAAAGCCAAAAGAGGCGGAGTGTTCAGTAGTGAGACAGACGGTGTTGCGGTGACAGTCTGGGAGAGGGCTGTCAAGAGACTTCTCGACAAAGAGGGAGTCGTTGCGGCAGTTGGGAGACCTGCCATTTGACAGGCCGGAGGCATAGGCTGTGGTGCAGACTTTGGAGAAGCCAAGAGAGCTGTGCTCCGAAGTAAATTTCATAAGTAAGGGGAAGCTGGCACTACGGAAGGATATTAATATTTCAAAGTTGCAGTTTTTATCAGGGGTTCCTTATTCACCTGGGTGGTGCCCAGCAAAAAAAAAAAACTGTATTTTATGGAGGGAGTAGAGAAGATGCGGCACTCACCCTTTCAGTAAAAACATTTTTCTCCTTTATTTTGGCATAATAAAATCAAAAAGGCTTCTCAGGGTGGACAACTCAGACAGCAAATAGGTTACAGCCTGTTTCGCATTGTATAAGCACTTCTACTGACCTCAACGAAGAAGAAGCGCTACACATCGCAAAACAGGATGTAACATATTTGCTGTCTGCGTTGTCTTCCCTGAGAAGCCTCTTTGATTTTACAATGCCAAAATATAGGAGAAAAATGTTTTTTACTGAACAGGTGAGTGTAGTATACTGCTTTCTGTGCTCTGAAGTAAGCTCCGAAACTGTTTGATGAAGCTAAGCAGAGCTGTCGGAGAACGACTGAGTGAGTGAAGGTGGCGGAGCAAAGAACAGAGGCAAGGGTGCCAGGAGGCTGCATTAAGCAAGTCTGAAAAAGAGACGCCAGTCGCGACAAAAGGATCACCTGTTGAAAAGCTGTAAAAGTATCGCAACAAAAGGAGACAATGTTACGGAGGCAGAATGCTATTTGAACTGAGGCCTAAATTACCAGTCGAACCTACCCAAACCTTGCATTAAGAGCCCCATGGTTTGAAACAAACGCCACTGTTATAATTGTGTTGGAGAGAACTTTGCTTTGTTCTGATGTGCTGGCCTCTGAACCAATGGGTACTAGGTTCCGAGATTCATATTTTTGTGGGGTTGCGCCTTTGGAAACACATATTAAAAATGATTTCAAAGAAAAAAAAGTTCATGGGGAATTTGTGGATATTTGGTCTTTGGTGTTAGCGGAACAGTTAACTCTAGATAAAGAGATAAAAATAAAATTTGCTGATTGGCTTCAGCCTTTTGCTGTTATGTTAATTTATTTGGCCTATAAATTACAGGGAGGCTCTCAATAATGGTTCTACGCCGAAGAGTTTAGGCGTCGCCTTGTACTTAGAACTGAAGTTAGTTGGGCATCAAACAGGGCCGGCCCCAGGTTTATGTGGGGCCTTGGGCGACACAGACTTAGTAGGCCCCTTTGCGGGGGAACTCACGGCGGCAGTAAAACGGCAGAAAAAGTCACTTTGTGCCCCCATATAGAAGTTAGGCCTCCAGTTTGTACCCAGAGAAATTTAGTGCCCTCTGTAGATAGTGGCACACAGCCCCCCTTCTAGGTAGTGCTACACAGCCCTCCCTCCCAGGTAGTGCCACAGAGCCCCCTCCTCCCAGGTAGTGCCACAGAGCCCCCTCCTCCCAGGTAGTGCCACACAGCCCCCCCAGGTAGTGCCACACAGGTCCCATTCCTGGTAGTGTCACACAGCTCCCCCCCCCCTTAGTACCACACAGCACCCCTCCCATGTAGTGCCACAAAGGCCCTCTCCCTGGTAGTGCCACACAGACCCCCTCCCTGTAGGTAGCACCTTTGGGGTTCCCTCTAGGAATGAAATCCCTAGGAAGAGCATTGCCGACGCTCTGGCTGGGCATTCCTCTTCAGAAAAAGCCCCTGTGGTCACTGTCCATATATGAAGAGAGAGAGCAAAAAACACACGGCGCCACCTTGTGCAGGTCAATATGTTAGGTGGGTGAAGCAAGGGGGCAATTGCCATGCTCACCTAGGTAGGATGTTTAAAGCGTAAGGGTGAATCCACATGTGCTGCTGCCAGATCCGGATCGGTACCCAGAAGGGACCGCTTGATTAACGAAGAGAGGAGGAGAAAAAAATGGATCATCTAGAGGCGCTGCTGCGTGGCGAAATTTATAGAAATGACGGTAAATTCCAAATATAATAAAATCGTTTATTTCAGTATGTGGCTACGCGTTTCAACGCTGAACGAGCGTCTTCCTCAGGCCATGTACACATTGTGCTTCTGAGACTTTATATATCATAGTGAGTTCAAATTAACAAGTGTGAAAAAACCGCCAAATCTGCCGAGGTCATAGTGACGTCACACCCGGTTTTTTCAACAAAAGAGCAGTTAAAACAGAAATGAGACATTGTAGAAGTAAATACATTCTTTTGTTAGCAAAACATAGACACTTGATGATAGGAATACAATAGGATGGTGCCTAGATTGTATAAATTACAAAAATAACCTAAAAATAATGATCTTTAAAAACCGGGAGTGTGTTCTCATCTGCAATGCATTAAAACAGGTGTATTAAAACCAGTAAAACAGGCTCAAAATTGACATTTTTATATTTTTATGTAAATGGTTAGCGAATATTACAATATTGTTGATAAATTTAGTGTGAAATAACTTTGTAATGAAAGTGGTTGTGTTGCTAGGTTACACTGAGAACGCTGAGACGCGTCTCCGTGGCCGGGACAACAAAAGAAGTTCAAGACATCAGAGGGAACAGGACATGAGCCAAACGGACTATAGGTAAATTGATGAAGAAGTAAAACTACTTCTATGTGTATTTATTTGGCATATATAAGATCATGAATAGTGATGAGATAGTGACAAACTTTTTCGTTATTTACATCAAATGGTTGACATCGATTTTGATATAAGATAGTAAATATGCCAAAGGGATAATTTTATTCATATTTTCGTTCGATGTTATGAACATGTTAGCAGTGGCTTTTGTTAATCACGTTGCCTGAAATTGAGATATATTAATCTAATGTGGACTCAGAGATGTCATTAAGACCCCCTGGGTGTAGTGTTTGGAGTCTGAATATCCAATAATTTTCCCTCTGTTTGAGTTTATTGAACCTATTGGGAACATCTGGATGGATGTCCTCAATTGGTGTAATGTTGATTTGGTTGAATTGGCAATTGTGTACCTGGGAGAAATGACGGGACACGCTGTGTTTTAGAAAGCCCATGTTCACATTAAAACGATGTTTGTTCAATCTGGATCGCAGAACGAAAATATGAATAAAATTATATATTAGAGAGACAAAAGAGCGGAGTTTTCTTAGATTAACTATTGGATGGTAATGGGCCCATAAACTGTTCTTGCAAAGGGTCCTCTGCTCTCTGTATCCTCCCCAGGTGCTGTTATCAAACGTTTCTTTTGATACAGCTGTACGCTTTGTTGTTAAGGCAGGACAAAATGCGTTGCAAAATCTAACATTGAGTCAGCCTTCCGCCTTCTTCCCACTCAATATGACTGTTTTCATATCCTGGGTTGTTATCTGGATGGTCAATATTTTGTCAATATGTGCCTCCCGACGGGATGCTCTATTTCTTGCTTTTATTTTGAAATGTTTAGTAATTTTCTCTAGTGGGTTATTCGTTACGAAATAAACGTTCCATCGGTCATGCACAATCTGGATGACTTCTTGTTCATAGGTCCAGCTAATTCCACATAGGGTTCCCACATTCTGAATACTTTTGCTACTGTGCAGATTATTTAAGTGTCCCCTTGTCTAAAGGAAAAACGGAGGGCCCTACCACAGTCACGTCCTTCCTGGGAATGCTCATTGACACACACAGCATGGCCTCCGTCTCTCCGAGGACAAGCTGGAACGCTTACGCTTAGCTATTGATGAATATGCGTCAGTCAAGTCGGTAACACTAAAATTGTCGCAATCCCTTTTAGACCTTTTCACATTTGCTTGCAGGATTTTTACTATGGATAGGGTTTTTTCTTGCCGACTGTCCTTAGTGACTGTTAGTGCCAAAAAGACCTATCGTTTCATCAGAATTTCTAGCTTTGAGAGAAGACTTAAAAGCTTGGAATTAATTTCTGCAGGAATTTCTTGTTTTCTGGAAGTAGAGACTAGTAATAAGGATCTTTTTTACTGATTCTGCTGGTCCTTACGGCTTTAGTGCTATATACAATGCTCTTAGAATCTCCATAGCCGTAGAGGTATAGATTTGGGGGTACACAGAAGGCCAATAAAAATAATTATATTTTGGTCAGATAATAAGAGCACGGTTATGGTGATTAAAAATTGACTTTCAGTTCATTATCTTTTCTGGCATTATTGAATTTCCTATTTACTAGTGCTACATGTTTACAACAGAAAATAGTTTTTCAATGCGAAACATGTACCGCAGGAGTTTAACGTTGTCACTGATGTTCTTTCTCGTTTTCAGTGGCATTGTTTCAGAGAAAGGCACCAGAAGGGTCACAATTCCTGTGGGACCTGTCGGTGAACATTTAACAACGCTCCTCCAGTCCTCCGTTGCAGCCTCCACATGGACAAGTCATGGTAAGGCATAGTTCAAATGGCTTTCTTTATCTGAGGCCTCACATCTGCGTTGGTGTTTCCATCAGAACGGGACCCTGAACAGACACAAACTGACACCAGAGGTTTCCATTTCCATCACCATTGATTTCAATAGTGATGGATCCGTTGCCCGTGGTTTCTGTTTGTCTCTGTTGTGCACCGGACCTGTCGTTTTGCCGGAAGTAATAGCGTTGTCGTAGACACTCCCTCTGTTCAAAGATTGGATAGAACTGCTAGTGTGTGCAGCTCTGGCCAATCTGAGGACATTGGGAGTGTCTCAGACGCGTAGTCTAAAAAGCGCTGCAGCCATTTAGGGACAGCATAGAGGGGACTCTAAAAAGGCGGATCCACGTCAGAGGGGGGCAACTCGAGGGCACCAGGTAATATTACTCCATGTACACCATCATATTTATCATTTTGCCCCAAGACTGGGACATGAAACAGAGAAATATCACAAGAAGACATGATAATATGTACTCTGTTGGAGAAATGAAGAGTATATGTTATCTAATCATAACAGCTTGTCTATTATTACTTACCTCATAATCTAAAGGGAGAACGAGAGTCACCTCACCACTGCTTTTGTTACAAGAGAAATAGAAGGAATCTATTCCAATTATGCCATAATTCAGGGGATCCCCATCTTTATCTGTAGCGTTAATTTTAAATACAACTGAACCTGTTTCAGAGAAACTGTGTGAAAATTACTTATTTTCAGCTTAAGACATTTTTTTGCATATCCACACAGGAAAGAGATAGATAGATAGATAGATAGATAGATAGATAGATAGATAGATAGATAGATAGATAGATAGATAGATAGATAGATAGATAGATAGATAGATAGATAGATAGATACAAAGATGCAGGAGAGGCAGACTCTCCATTCCTATCTTGAATCTAGGAGGAAGTAGAGAAAGGTTATGAGTCCCGCTCATCCGCCCCCACACACAATGACTGTCACTTTTTCTGCATATAAACTCATGTAGTGAAAGCTGTCAATCACTCTGTGTGGGCAGGGGAAGAAGGACTCACAGGATTACTCTATGAGTCCAGACAGCATTTAAACAGCTTTTACATGAAAATACTGAGTAAAATAGTTGTCCTCTGCCTTCAAAAAGGTTGCATAAGCCCTCTTGCACACGACCGAGTAACATTCGGGCCGCTTTTCATGGCATCCAAGTGGGGTCTATGAAAACAGACCCAACTCTCCAATCCGTGGAAAGATAGAACATGTCCTATCTTTCCACGGATCACAGTCGGGACTTGGGCAGCACACACGATCTTGTGCAAGAGCCCTAAGTGACCTGATAGAGCTGCTTTAAAATAACCGTAAATAAGCAATAGAATTTGATTTAAAATATTCTTTTGATGAGATTAATATTTCAAACAATGTAAATAAAGAACTGCAATAATTCTTCTTAGTTTATTACTGTGCAAAAGGTCCCTTACCAGTTGGTGTATCTTCCGCTATCAATTCAAAAGGATTTCCTCCAATAACAGGTCGGTTGTTTGCAGTGACTGAAAAACAATATTTACTACCTTACATTATGGGGAAACAGAAGACAGAATGATATGACAAGATATACTGTATAAAATCCTGGGGCATCTCCAGGGGGCAAAGATGAGTATGAGTTTCTGTACATGATTGAATGAATGAATGAATGAATGAATGAATGAATGAATGAATGAATGAATGAATGAATGAATGGGTTTTCAATTATCTGAATGGGTTAAAAATGTGTTAAGATCATATTATTAATGTATGGTATTTCCAGGCAATCATGTTAGCAGACATCAGCGTAACCATTCCATTAATAAGACTGCAGGACTGCATGAAATTATATTCCCTGCACTGGGGCTGGATTTATTGCAAACATTGGGGTATATTTGTTTGCTGTGCGCCACATTTTTAACTTTTTTGGCAACTTTTTTTGCCATTCTCAACGAGGGGGCATGGTGTAGTGGGTAATGGGCAATGTCTATGCACAAGAGGGCGTGTTTTAAAATGTGCAGCTGTGCGCCAAAATTGTGCCAAAATTTTGGCACATTAAACTGGCGTAAACTAAGTCAACCAAAAGGTGGTGTAAGAAAAGTGTCTAAAATGTCCAGCTAGATGCGCCAAATTTATCATACAGCATGCACCACTTTGATCAATTTGATGCATCTTCTGACTGACTGGTCTAAGTTTACACGGTCTAAAACTTAGACAGTATTAGTAAATCTGCCCCAGTGTCTGTGTTCTGCTCGTACCTTCTTCAGGAAAATGGCAGGGGAGCATAGTACCGATATAGTACAGTAATGTATCCCAAGAACGACAAATTTATGGGCAATCACTTGTCACTAGGGTCTACTTTTTACGGATGGATTCCGAAATAACCTATTAGACCTTACTGATGATATTTCCTGTGTGTGCAATGACAACACCAAAGATTACAATGTAATTAAAAGTGGACATGTACATGCAGGGGTGGGATTCAAATTTTTAACAACAGGTTCCCTGTTTTGCAGACATATACATACGCATCGGGGGAGGGGGGTCATGGTGTTTTGCGGTGTATCGTGGCCATGGAAAATGATTCGAATAATAAAATAAAACAATTACGATATTCCAAATACACCTTATATTAAAGTGGACTTTAAATAAAGAAATTCCCTGTCCAGAATGTTTTAGTGTGGATTTCCACACTATGTGTATAATTACATAAGCGTACATACCTACCTAACAACCTACTGACTATTATATACTGACTCATTATATTAAACTCACCCATTACGTATAGACCTATATGCGCACATTCAATATCCTAAGCGTGCTCAGCCCATTTAGTTGGGCTGTGGAGAAGGGTGGAGGACATATAATATTCTAATTTTCTGAGACACTAAATTGGGGGTTTTCATTAACTGTTAGCCATAATCATCAACATTAAAAGAAAAAAATGCTGGAAATAGATCACTCTGTGTGTAATGAATCTATAGAATATATGGGTTTCACTTTTTTAATTGAACTACTTAAATAAATTAACTTTTTGATGATATTCTAATTCATTGAGAAGAACTAGTATGTACTGATCTTGGTTCTGAAGTTGTATATATGTTCTGAGCTTCTCTTTTGTGCTGTATATATGTATTCAGCTTGGTTGTTATGATGTATATAACTCCAGAACCAAGCTCAGTACATAAATGCAGCACCAGAACAAAGCTCAGTACATAAATGCAGCTCAGTACAGAGATCATTTGCAAATTCAGTTTAACCCCTTCCTTTGTACGGCATAAAACTACAGCTCCCAGTATATCCAGAACGATGGTAAGGATATGCTGGGAGTTGTTGTTTCACACAAAAAGAATGATACACCCATCATCTCGCTGAAGATCATACAGCGACTACAGTACTGATTAGTCACAGGGAGAATAAACATTTCCATTTAGTGACACACCGGTGATGACTTCTCAGTTTGGAGTCGTTCTTTTCTCTTTTCTTTGGTCCTCTATTATGACTTCTCCCGGCGACGTCCCATTTCTGCAGAGTTTGCCGCTCAGATGTCTTCAGCTCATCACTTTTCCAACATTTCTGCACCTATAAATGAAGATAAAATTCTCATGGTGCCGCACTCTGTATTCCCTGTAGATAGGGGCCCCTATATAGTCCCCTGTAGTTAGTGCACCCTATATAGTCCTCCCCTGTAGTTAGTACACCCTTTATAGTCCTCCCCTGTAGTTAGTGCCCCCTATATAGTCCTCCCCTGTAGTTAGTGCCCCTATATAGTCCTCCCCTGTAGTTCGTGCCCCCTATATAGTCCTCCCCAGCAGTTAGTGCCCCCTATATAGTCCTCCCCTGTAGTTAGTGCCCCAGTATAGTTCTCCCCTGTAGTTAGTGTTCCCTATATAGTCCTCCCATGTAGTTAGTGCCGCCTATATAGTCCTCCCCTGTAGTTAGTGCCACCTATATAGTCATCCCCTGTAGTTAGTGCCCCTGTATAGTCCTTCCTGTAGTTAGTACCCCTATATAGTCCTCCCCTGTAGTTAGTGCCCCCTATATAGTCCTCCCCTGTAGTTAGTGCCCCCTATATAGTCCACCCCTGTAGTTAGTTCCCCTATATAGTCCACCCCTGTAGTTAGTGCCCCTTATATAGTCCTCCCCAGCAGTTAGTGCCCCCTATATAGTCCTCCCCTGTAGTTAGTGCCCCTATATAGTCATCCCCTGTAGTTAGTGCCCCCTATGTAGTCCTCCCCTGTAGTTAGTGCCACCTATATAGTCCTCCCTTGTAGTTAGTGCCCCCTATATAGTCCTCACCTGTAGTTAGTGCCCCCTATATAGTCCTCCCCTGTAGTTAGTGCCCCCTATATAGTCCACCCCTGTAGTTAGTGTCCCTATACAGCCCTCCCCTGTAGTTAGTGTTCCCTATATAGTCCTCCAATGTAGTTAGTGCTCCTATATAGTCCACCCCTGTAGTTAGTGCCCCTTATATAGTCCTCCCCAGCAGTTAGTGCCCCCTATATAGTCCTCCCCTGTAGTTAGTGCCCCTATATAGTCCTCACCTGTAGTTAGTTCCCCCTATGAAGTCCTCCCCTGTAGTTAGTGCCACCTATATAGTCCTCCCTTGTAGTTAGTGCCCCCTATATAGTCCTCCCCTGTAGTTAGTACCCCCTATATATTCTTTCCCTGTAGTTAGTGCCCCTATATAGTCCACCCCCATAGTTAGTGCCCCTATATAGTCCTCCCCTGTAGTTAGTGCCCCCTATGTAGTCCTCCCCTGTAGTTAGTGCCACCTATATAGTACTCCCTTGTAGTTAGTGCCCCCTATATAGTACTCACCTGTAGTTAGTACCCCCTATATAGTCCTCCCCTGTAGTTAGTGCCCCCTATATAGTCCACCCCCATAGTTAGTGCCCCTATATAGTCCTCCCCTGTAGTTATTGTCCCCTATATATTCCTCCCCTGTAATTAGTGTCCCCTATATAGTCCTCTCCTGTACTTAGTCCCCCTATATAGTCCTCCCCTGTGGTTGGTGCCCCCTATATAGTCCCCTGCTGTAGTCATTGTCCCCTATAGTTAAGGCCTCCAACACTGCCCACAGTCAAATGAAAAAACAAACATATCCTTACCTGTCCCGTTGCCGTGCCATCCTCCAGCGAAGCCAGTCCTCCTCCTGCTGAATGACGCAATGTCATCACACGGACTGCATCATCACTAAAGTACAGAATGGCGAGGCATCATGTGCCTCGCCAGCGCAGCTATAGTCAACTCAATTGTATCCCAAGCACGCAAATACAATTGCGTGCAGGGGACCGGCTTCGGTTTCCTGCTTCACCCCGGTTCTGCGAACTGGCTGTCATTTTAACAACCGGTTCGGGAGAACCGGGGCGAACCAGCTGGATCTCACCTCTGTGTACATGTTCTGTATAGATAGAGATTGGGCCTTCAGGATTATTTCCTCTGATGGGCCCAAGGAACCCCAGTCCGACACAGCATTTAAATCACAGATAAGTGAGTGATTCTAAAAATAATGTTCTGTTATGGTACTGACCATGATGCATTATCAATGATAGATCTAAAAATGTTATTACCTTGGCCACCACCATCTATTACGAGGAAAGGGAGCAGGCAGAGGATCCAGATCATTGTTCCAGCATGAGTGTCCTATAAACAGAGAGAGGTGTATGTAGTCATGGTAAAGTATTTTGTCACAGCCTCCTATATATTTTCTCTATAATCCTACTGCTACCCCTAAAAACTATTTTTTTTTAATGCCATGCACTGTGAGTAAATGTATACACATAGACTGATGTACTATCCTCTAAATGTCCAGGAATTCATAACTATGTGTATTACTTTACTACAATAATGTGTGACAAATGTAAAAAAAAAAAAACAACATGTAGGAAAAGTTATACATATACAATATCAATGCAGTACTACTTTTATGCTAAGATGTCCTTAGCTTGAGGTTCAATAAATAAAGACAGTATGCGATAGAGAGAAAAGTTGCAATGCTGACACATATGAGCGCTATGACTGAGGGACCTGCAAATTTTATTTCACATGTGATAGATGACAGGACCCTGCTGCTGGGACCCACGAGTGCCCCTGTCAGTAATATACAAGTAGAGGAGTTGTTGTCCTTAAAGAAGCATTCTGGCAATTTTTTTTGCAAGTATCATGCCAACTCACTAGCAATATTCTAGCAGTGTAATTTGTTTCTTCCCAGCTCATTTGCATCCATATATTTTAAACCCTTTCATTATGAACAGTGGTGTCATATTATCTCAGGATGTTACTCTCCCCTGTGTGGATGACCTAGTGAACTACAAGATTACATCATCACCTATCAAATCCCTCCTGGAAGCTCTGAGACACCTCCCAATCCAGCTCTACCCTCCTTGTTTTTCTGTATCCCCCCCCCCCCTCTTATGCATATAGTGCTGCTGTAGAAATTATTTCTGCCCTATTTAAGGGATCAGGAGTGCAGTGATATAATAGGTGAGTCCCTACAATGATTAGCAGCAGTTATAAAACTTCCCTGACTCACACTGACTGTCTATACTATCTGTGTGTGCTTTGTGTAGAATCCAGTGTATTCCTATAAGATGCCGCTCCTCACTGCCTCATGTGTAAAAACTGACAGAAAAATCTTTCACTAGCAGGAGGCAGAGAAGACAGACGGAAGCTGCATCAGATAGGAATACACTGATAATGCAGTGTGAGGACAGAAGTTCTATGTCACTGATCTATCACTTGCAGAGCAAGTGCAGTGTGATGAGATTCCGCCCCCTCTGCAAAGCTAGAACTTAAGCACCATGGGAAATGTAGGCTGCATTAGGAAAACCATATAAGAGGGGAATAAGGAACCAAGATGGCAGACAACCCATAAATTGCACATTAACTAAAAGAGGTATACACAAGGCGTACACAAGAGCCTATGCTGCACTTTATGGGCAAAAACAATTGCTGGAGTGCTTCTTTAGGCGCAGTTATGTTTCCAGTTTGAGTTTACTACCAGACTAGAAAAAAAACAGGTAGTATGACACCAGAGCACATAAAATATGTACCACCATAAAGTGCCAACTACAGTTTCCCTCTTAATTTGCTAGCCACAATTCTCCTATAACATAGCCAACTACACTGTCCTATAATAAAGCCAGCCATCCTGCCAATACAAGTGACAGTAATGGGACCCCCAAAACAATGTCCAGCACAGTATCCCAAAAACAGAGCCAGCCACAGTGCATCAAATTATACACTTTTGTTCTTCATGGTCCTAATTTATTTCCATACTTAACTACCAAGAAGTTGCATGTGAATGGCCTGTCATTGGCCTCTCACATCATGTTCCTCTGGGACAGATGCAAGGTCTCCAGGGCAGAGGGAGTATGCCAGTAATGTGGGATTTATTTGCTATACTCAAAGCAATTCATAACCTGCCTCTTCCTTTTCTGGACACCAGAGAATATAAAATATCCTTGCTCTTCACCCAATGGAATAAGTAAAAATAATACAAATTGAAAGCAGAAATTGAAAATACATTTAGACACATATAATGCTTACTTCTTAATACATGGGTTCTTAATTTCCTCTACCCATTTCCTCTTCCTTGTACAAGGTAATGTTATTTGCAGAATGATCTAGACTAGTGGCTTATGTTTTACAAGAGCACTGTTACCTTGAATGTTTGTCAATGGAGAACTTACATTTTTCTTAGGAGGAGTCTTTGGTTAAGGGCCTGTCCACATGAGTGCCGGCCTTCCGTTCATCGTTCCATTCGACCTTTCCATTGGAGGAACTGATGAACGGAAAGCCAAACGGAATCCACAGCTTTCTTTTGCATTACCATTGATTTAAATGGTAATGCTTCCATTGCAATTGGTTTACATTTGTTTCCGTTCCGTATGGTTTTCGGGTTTCTTTAGCAGAAACAATAGCACAGTCGATTACGCTATTGTTTCTGCAAAAAGAAAATGCAAACCTTACGGAACGGAAATAAATTGAAACCAATTGCAATGGAAGCATTACCATTGAAATCAATGGTAATGCAAACGGAAGCTATGGTTTCCATTTGGCTTTCCATTCATTGGTTCCTCCGATGGAAAGGTCGAACGAAACACATAAGTAGAAGGCTGGCGCTGATGTGAACAGGCCCTTATATACTCTTATTTAACCCAACAATCCTTGAAATTTGGCTTTGAATACTTAGATACACACGGAAACATAGAATTTATGTAGCGTTTACATATTTATGTAAGTTTGGTTATTAATCTAGCTAAAACTATGCATACTTGTAGAAGCAAAAAAAAACAAACAACCTATAGTTTACTGAGTGTTTGGTTTATAAAGCCATGTGCCAAAGACATCCATTGTGATCAGCAAAATGTTTATCATGTACCAACATGGGATAAATGTAGATGCTATACTCCATATACTTTTTTAAGATATGGTTGATAGCACAGGGCCCAATAATATAAGTTTACCTGGCACAAATGTCATAGTGTGACATTGTAATTTTATTCCCAATTAAATTCCCAATGTTAAGATTGGTTAAAAAAAAAAATATATATATATGCAAAAGATATCAAACTTGTGCACCCTAAATAACATATTTGGAACGACTCACAACATTCTAGACACTCCTTCACCCTCGCTCACACCACATACCGTATCATGGCTGTTACACCTACATGCCAGTATTTTGTGTCCAAACATAGGACAAGTCACTAATAATTTTGCCCAACCATCGCAAGTTGCCAAAACTGCCATAGCAAAACATGGAATAGAGTCCTATTCCATTATGACTACATCTGCAGCAAGTGTGTTCAGAAAATAGAAAGATTATAGGGAGAATTTATTCAGACTGGCATTTCATACTTCAGTTTTAATATAAAGAAAGTTGGAGTAAAATGTGAGACATCTATTTAAAGGCGAACGCCTTTAAATAAATGTGTCGCATGTTTCGACTGGCCGCGAGCCACTATTGTGGTGGAACTATCGTCGCCATGCTCCATCCATTCCACCGTGCCGATCAGGCATAAAAAAATAGGTATAATCACCTCACCGCTCCTCTTTACTTCTCCCTCCGGGTTTCCTAAGCGTGCCGCGGCTTATACAAGTTCCTGATGCCGAGCAGCATCTACATCATTAGTGCTGTGTCACATACAACGTCCTAACATTTGTCCGGCATCCGGACCTTGTATGAGCTGCATTGGTGAGGTGAGCACACTTTTATTTTATTTAATTGTCCGATGGGAGTGGTTAGTCTGTTGGGGGGGTTGACCAATCTGGGGGGGCAAAGTATGGGCCTCTACCTTGTTACGCCCCACAGACTGAAATATACGGCAGCTAGGAGCTGCGTAGACTTTCACTATAATTTGTGGTTCTGCTCTATTTTGGGAAACCCCGTCCCTTTTCACAAAAGTGGCGAGGGCAGCTTAAAAAAAGGCTAAAAGTCACAATTTGCAACTTTTGGGCCCTTTTGTAACTTTTCTACACCAGATAACTGACGTAGAAAAAGTTGATAAATTCTCCCTATGACTATTATAGTCTCCAAACTGTCCCCTTTTCTTTTTTTCCTGTGTCTTTGAGTGCTTTTGCATTTCTTTGTCCACTTCGTCCCTCCTTTTTCTGCACATTAAGTTTCTCTTTTTCCCTTCATAATGCAAAGTGATTATAAACTTCCTCTCACTCCCCCCACCCTTAGCTGATAAGGTTCCATAGCACGGCCGCAGGATGGGTCAGTGGTTATACTTTTGACTTGCAACACTGGGCAACATCTGAATGGAGTTTTTATGTTCTTCCCATGATTTTGTGGGTTTTCTCCCATGCTCCAAAAAACATTTATATGTCTGAGATAGGGAAATTAGGTAGTGAGCCAAATTAAGGACAGCGACTGATGTGAGTGATGACAATCTCGGCACAGCGCTGCAGAATATGTTGGCACAACAGGAAATAAAAAAATAAATAGCAGCTGATAGCTATGCCAATTACTGTACTGCAAGGGTCTATATACTGTATACCAATGGCGTAAATACCGCTGTAGCAGCCATAGCGTGAGGGGGCCCGTGCCGCCCACCAGCACGGGCCTATCCTCCAATGGGTGGAGGCTCCGCTAGCAGCCGCTACGGCTGCTACAGTGCGACGCCACTGACCACTACGGCAGAGCAGGGAAGTATCTCCCCGCTCTGTCATTAAAGGGGTTTTTCCACAGGATAGGTGATACATGTGTTATCGCTTGGACGCCCAGCAATAAGGAGAATGGGGGACCGAAAGTCCCTCGAAGTTCTCCATGAGAAACCTAGGACTTCCGGGATCTGTGTCAGCAGCTCAGTAAAAATAAAAGGAGCGCTGGTCACGCATGCGCACAAGCGCAACCGGTGCTCCATTCATTTCTACGGAGCTGCCGACACAGACCCCAGAAGTCCGAGGTTTCTCATGGAGCACTTTGGGGGACTATCGGCCCCCCGTTCTCCTTATCGCTGGGGGTCCCAGCGATCACACATACATCCCCTATCCTGTGGATAGGGGATACATGTCTTTTGTGGGACAAACCATAGGCTATAAGCCTTTTTTTTGGGGAGGTGGGGGGTTGGGACTGTATGGCATTATCTACAGGGTGGGGGGTTGGGACTGTATGGCGTTATCTACAGGGGGGCTGTATGGCGTTATCTACAGGGGGCTGTATGGTGTTATTTACGGGGTACTGTATGGCGTTATCTACAGGGGGCTGTATGGCGTTATCTACAGGGGGGACTGTATGGTGCTATCTACAGGGGGCTGTATGGCGCTATCTACAAGGGGCTGTATGGCTCTATCTACAGGGGGCTGTATGGCGCTATATACAGGGAGGGGGCTGTATGGCTCTATCTACAGGGGGCTGTACGGCGCTATATACAGGGAGGGGGCTCTATGGCGCTATCTACAGGGGGATGTATGGTGCTATATACAGGGAGCTGTGTATGGCGCTATCTACAGGGAGGAGGCTGTATGGCACTATCTACAGGGAGGCACTATCTACAATGGCAGGTTGTGTGGCACCCAAGGGAGGGGGGGGGCCCAGTCAAAGTTTGCTATGGGGCCTAGTCTTTCCTAGTTACGCCCCTGCTGTATACATTTAATGGAAACTAAGATGGCTCTCTCAAAAGAGAGGACATAGATCAGATAGAATGAGGGTTGTATCTTTGGAGTGACACAGGCAGTATAATAATGTGGAACATGATGTAGAAACTCCTATATAGTTCTCCGTCGTGAGGTGGAGATACATATTAGATAAATGTTTACCAACCCGCCAATTTCAGCAGGATCGGGCAACTATCTAATGTGTATGTGGGTTCTTGACAGATGTTTGGGACAGAAGGATTGGGCATGTCAGTTTTCAACATGCTGATTGTTTGGGCCCACAGAAGATAAGCCGCAGCCATACTCCTCTCCCCATTTAAAAGACATTCATGATCAGTCATCTTAAATGTATGGCCAGCATTAGATATATCTGTTTCCATGACAACCATTATGGTTGTCCTGCTCTTTTAACCTGTTAAATGCCACGGTCAATAGCGACCACGGCATTTAAATGACTAAAAACGGGGGCAGCCTCCTGTAACGTTCCAACGGCCACCGCGTCACGATCACGGCGTGCCGTTGGTTGGCATGGCAGCCTGATGAAGGCCCCCAGGTCTGCCATCTTTGTTTTCCTATGAAGCCCCGGCTCCAGAGAGTGTCAGTATCACGATATACTGCAATACATTAGCGTTGCAGTATATCATGCATAGATTGCTGGTTCAAGTCCCCTAGGGGAACAATTAAAAAAAAGTAAGACAAACTTAAAATAAAAAAACGATTTAAAAGTTCAAAAAAATACCTTTTCCCATTTTCCCTCAAGCACAATGTAAATTTTTTATTTTATATAACTGGTATCGATGCATCCGTAAAAGTCTGAACTATTACAATATATTATTATTTCGTCCACATTGTGAACGCCGTAAAAAAAAATAATAATAAACACGCCAGAATCGTTGTTTTTTGGTCACTTAATTCACACAAAAAATGTTATAACAAGTGATCAAAAAGTCTTATGTACCCTAAATGGTACCAATAGAAACTATAGCTTGCCTTGCAAAAAATAAGCCGTCATACCGCTCAATCAACGGAAAAATAATAGTTATGGCTCTCAGAATGTGGCGACAGAACTCAAATGTTACTTTTAACAATCAGTTTTTTCCTTGTAAATGTAGTAAAACATAAATAAATAACTATATAAATTTGGTATCACTGTTATTGACTCGCAGAATAAAGTTAACATGTAGTTTTTACCGCATGTTGAACGCCGTAAGAACAAAACCTCAAAGATTGAGGAATCGCAAATTTTTTCCTATTCCGCCCCACAAATATTATTTTTTCCAGTTTCCCACCACATTATATGGTACAATATATGGTGCCGTGGAAATCTGCAACTCGTCTCGCAAAAAACAAGCCCATATATGCCAATATTGACGGAAAAATAAAAAAGTTATTGCTCTTGGAATGCGGGGAGGAAAAAACAAAAGTGAAAATCCCAAAAATGGCTGCGGCGGAAAAGGCTTAGGGTATGGTCACACGGTTAATCAAAAACGTCTGAAAATACGGAGCTGTTTTCAAGACGTTTTTTAAGCCACTCACTCGCGATTTTCGTGGCGTTATTTATGGCCGTTTTTGGAGCTGTTTTTCTATAGAGAGATGCACTTCTTTTTCGCGGCTGTTTCTTTTTTACAGAAGGGCCGCGTAAAAAAATGGCCTGTCGGAAAAGAACGCCATTTTTCCCATTGAAATCAATGGGCAGATGTTTGGAGGCATTCTGCTTCCGATTTTTCGGACGTTTTTCGGCTGTTTACGGCCCGAAAGACGGCCGAAAATAAGCCGTGTGAACTTACCCTTAATGAAAAGCATGAACACATTCTGTTAAATGAGCGAACAGTGATAGGTTTATTTTAAAAATTAATTTTTTACAATATTAACCCATAAATACTAAAAGTAGCTGTGTACAGGACATTATTGCCTATGACATATGTGCTTTTACAATACTTAGGCATACATACTTTGTACTTCTGTACAAAGTATGTATGCCTAGATTATTCTACCACAATATATGTTACACAAGCAAATTATGATTATATGCCATTAAAACTGTAACATAAAGAAAAAGAACAAAATTACAGAAATTATTTACGGTAATTGTTCTAGTTTTTAACTTTTTGCACAATGAGGAAAATCGAACGAGCTCTTGATATACACAAGCTTCACGACATAAACTCTCAACGTTTCATCCACAAGAGTTGAACTACGGAACCATGGCTGTAGGAGTTTTATTATTTCCATAGGTTGCTATAAAACAGCAATACGCATATGAGGATCAGACGTACATGTCCCTGTACCCAGTGGCGGATTAAGTTTACAATGGGCCCTCGGCTGTTGACACAACTTGGGCCCCCTCCTTCCCCCTCACATGCAATCCAACCCCCCCCCCAACCTGCTGACACTGTACCCGTCAGTGCCACTGACCTAACGGATACAGGTTTTAGCACTAGATACAGCTGCTCTGTATTCAGGATATAAAACAGCTGTATTTCAAAAAGTAAAAATAATTTTTGTATATGATGCCACACACCTTCCTGTATATGATGCCACACAGACCCCCTGTATATGATGCCACATATCTCCCTGTATATGCCACACAGCCCACTGTATATGATGCCACACAGCCTCCCTGTATATGCCACGCAGCCCCCTGTATATGATGTCACACACCTCCAGGGCCGCCATCAGGGGGGTATTAGGGGTACTACTGTAGGGGGCCCGGCCAAACTTAATTGAAAGGGGGGCCCGGCAACTGCCGCGTCTTGCCTTTGGTAGAAAAAAACAGGCCCCTGCAATGGGGCCTGTTCTTTTCACCAAAACAATGTCGTGAGCTGCGGGCCCCCCTCTCGTCAAACACCGCCGTGAGCTGCGGGCCCCCCTCTCATCTTACACCGCCGCGAAACACCGCCCGCTTGCGCACGTACGAGCGCGCGCGTAACCGCGCGCGAACGACCGCAAGCGCGCGCATGACCGCAAGCGCGCGCCCACACGCGAACGACCAGGTGCGCCGCAGAGAGAGAGGCGGGGCGCCCGCAACACAAGTACATCGACCGATCTACGAGGAAGGACAGCCACACAGGGACAGCGGCGCACAGTCTAGTTACCTGCTGGCCTGCCTCCGACTCCGCCTCCTCGTCCTCCTCCTCCGCCTCCTCCTCGTCCTCCGCCTCCTCGTCCGACTCCGCCTCTGCCTCCTCGTCCTCAGCCTCCTCGTCCGACTCCGCCTCCTCCTCCTACTTCTTCTCCAGAGCGTAGCTGCGTAAGGAGAGGGGGAGGAGTCTAGTTGTTGCGCGGCGGCAGGAGTTCTACGATCCCCGCCATTTTCTGGAGCCTGGAGGTGAAGGACTGGACGTCTGGACCGAAGACATCACCTGAAGAGGACTGGAGTGGGAGCCAGCAGCTCTTCTGACACGGTGAGTAAAGTGTCTCAAAGTGCTGTTTATGTATGGCCCTGTTCACACAGAGTATTTTGCAGGCCGAAAAAATCTGCCTCAAAATTCCTTAAAGAATTTTGAGGCAGATTTTGACCTGCCCACACTATCTTGCCGCGTTTTTTGCTGCGTTTTTTGCCCGCTGCGATTGAGGACAGCAGACAAAAAACGCAGCGAAAAATGCATTTTCTGCCTCGCATTGATTTCGATGGGAGGTCAGAGGCGGAACCGCGGCAAGAAAGGACGTGCTGCTTTTTCTTTTTTCCGCGACTGGCTCCTATTGATTTCAGATTAAATCAATGGGAGGCGGTTTTGGAAGTTGTTTGGTGCTGATTCTGACGCAGTGTCCGAGTCAATATCAAGGCTCAAAAACTCTGTGAACTGGGCCTTATTGTTAGGGCTTATTCAGACGAACGTGTAATACATCCATGCAACGCGCGTGTCCGCTGCGTAAAACTCACGACATGTCCGATATTTGTGCATTGTTCGAGCATCACGCACCCATTGAAGTCAATGGGTGCATGAAAGTCACGCCCAGCACTTCCGCAGCAGTATAAACTATGAATGAAAACAGAAAAGCACCACGTGCTACAAACATACAAACAGAGTGTCATAATGATGGCGGCTGCGCGAAAATCACGCAGCCACGCATCATACGCTGCTGCCACACGGAGCTGTTATGGACCTTTTGCATGCGCAAAACGCCACGTTTTTGCGCGCGCAAAAAGCACACGCTCGTGTAAATCCGGCCTTAGGGTAGGAACACACTAGGCATGAACACTGCAGATTTTATGCAACACATTTTATTGTGGAAAATCCGCAGCGTATCACAGTGGCAGCAGAGTGGATGAGATTTGAACAAATCTCATCCACACGCTGTAAAGAAAATTGACCTGCAGTGTGGCTTTTTAAGCCGCAGCATGTCAATTTATTCTGTGGAATCGCCGCTCCTCTGTTGCGGAAATGCTGCGGTTCTGCCGCAAAAATCACAAATGAGATGACACTGTAGACCATGTGACCGCTGTAGCAGTCACATGGGATGAAACGTCATGACAGGAGGCCGAGCTGCGCTAAGAATAGAGGATCGCGTCACCAGGACTACGGCCGGGGCAAGTCTAAACTTTTTTATAAATTTAAAAAAGTGCCTTTTTTTTTTTCTCATGTGTGATTTTTGCGGCAGAATCGCAGCATTTCCGCAACAGAGGAGCAGCGATTCCACAGAATAAATTGACATGCTGCGGCTTAAAAAGCCACACTGCAGGTCAATTTTTTTTGCAGCGTGCGGATGAGATTTGTTCAAATCTCATCCACTCTGCTGCGACTGTAATACGCTGCGGATTTTCCACAATAAAATGTGTTGCATAAAATCCGCAGTGTTCATGCCTAGTGTGTTCCTACCCTAAGGCCGGATGTACACGAGCGTGTGCTTTTTGCGTGCACAAAAACATGGCGTTTTGCGCATGCAAAAGGTCCATAACAGCTCCGTGTGGCAGCAGCGTATGATGCGTGGCTGCGTGATTTTCGCGCAGCCGCCATCATTATGACACTCTGTTTGTATGTTTGTAGCACGTGGTGCTTTTCTGTTTTCATTCATAGTTTATACTGCTGCGGAAGTGCTGGGCGTGATTTTCATGCACCCATTGACTTCAATGGGTGCGTGATGCGCGAACAATGCACAAATATCGGACATGTCGTGAGTTTCACGCAGCGGACACACGCTGCGTGAAAATCACTGACAGTCTGCACGGCCCCGTAGAGTAACATAGGTCCGTGCGAGGCGCGTGAAAATCACGCACGTTGCACGGACGTATTACACGTTCGTCTGAATAAGCCCTAACAATAAGGCCCAGTTCACAGAGTTTTTGGGCCTTGATATTGACTCGGACACTGCGTCAAAATCAGCACCAAACAACTTCCAAAACCGCCACCCATTGATTTAATCTGAAATCAATGGGAGCCAGTCGCGGAAAAAAGAGAAAGCAGCACGTCCTTTCTTGCCGATGTTCCACCTCTGACCTCCCATCGAAATCAATGGGAGGCAGAAAATGCATTTTTCCCTGCATTTTTTGTCTGCTGTCCTCAATCGCCGCGGGCAAAAAACGTGGCAAGATAGTGTGGGCAGGTCGAAATCTGCCTCAAAATTCGGTGCGCGGTTCCAGGCGATCGCGGGTACGCATGCGCGGGAGTTTGCGGGTGCGCGCGATCGGTCGCACGGGCGGCGGTGTTTGACGGCCCCCATGACGACCCCCATGCTACCCAGGGCCGCCATCAGGGGGGGTATTAGGGGTACTGATGTGAGAGGCCCGGCCAAACCTAATTGAAAGGGGGGCCCGCAGCTCACGACATTCTTTTGGTGAAAAAAACGGGCCCCATTGCAGGGGCCTGTTTTTTTTCTACCAAAGGCAGTTTGCCGGGCCCCCCTTTCAATTAGGTTTGGCCGGGCCTCTCACATGAGTACCCCTAATACCCCCCCTGATGGCGGCCCTGGGTACCATGATATAGTGCTGGACAGAGTACCGTTAACAGGCGGTGCCACAGTAGGGGGGCCCAGAAAATTTAGCTGTAGGGGGCCCTGAAATTCCTGATGGCGGCCCTGCACACCTCCCTGTATATGATGCCACACACCTCCCTGTATATGATGCCACACACCTCCCTGTATATGATGCCACACACCTCCTGTATATGATGCCACACACCTCCCTGTATATGATGCCACACACCTCCCTGTATATGATGCCACACACCTCCCTGTATATGATGACACACACCTCCCTGTATATGATGCCACACACATCCTGTATATGATGCCACACAGATCCTGTATATGATGCCAAACACCTCCCTTCTATATGAATCCACACACCTCCTATATATGATGCCACACACCTCCCTGTATATGATGCCACACACCTCCTGTATATGATGTCACACTCCTCCTGTGTACGATGCCACACACATCCCTGTATACGATGACACACACTCCTGTATATGATGCCACACACTTCCCTGTATCTTAAATCTTAAATGGCATGGGGGGTCGAGTGGGGGCTCATTTGAAAGCTCTTTTCAATACAAAAATGATGCGCTGAGATATTTAACATTAAAGTTATCATCTTCATTATCGGCTACCGCCGGTGTTAGCATTACCCAAAATGTACCGCGCGAGTAAAATCCTAAATGTGTGTGGGCGCGTGTGCATGTGAGCTTGGGAATGTCACATCAAGGTGACTTTAAATTACGTATTATTACAATCAGCCCCGGCGATACAAAATTGACCTTGTCTACGATTGTAACATGATTTCATGTGTAGACATTTCGGTAGTCGCTTGTTATGCTACACTCGAGACAGATGATGAGGATTATCATGTACACTGAGCAGAACATCTAAAGCTTTTTCATCATTACTAGCATGTTTGGGTCTTCCGGATCTTGGTGCGTTTGTAATTGAACCGGTTATTTCGAAACGATGAACAGTTCTTTTAACAGTTGGCAATGAAATTGGATCATGGATAGGATTAGTGGCATTGAATAAAGCCGCTACTTCTTGATAGGATCTTATTTTTTCTTCGCCATACCCTCTCATCATTAATAAAGTGATCCTTTCTGTTTCGGTCAAATGCATTTTGTGATATGACAATAGAAATGTACAAAAATGAAAATTACTCTCCTAATTAGCACACTCTGAAATTCACAAGCGACTACCGAAATGTTTACACATGAAATCACGTTACAATCGTAGACAAGGTCCATTTTGTATCGCCGAGGCCGATTGTAATAATACGTAATTTAAAGTCACCTTGATGTGACATTCCCAAGCTCACACACACATGAATATGCGCCAACACACATTTAGGATTTTATCCGCACGGTACATTTTGGGCAATGCTAACACCGGCGGTAGCCGATAATGAAGATGATAAATTTAACGTTAAATATCTCAGCGAAAAAAATCCTATCGTTTGCAGCATTGTTTTTGTATTGAAAAGGCCTTTCAAATGAGCCCCCACTCGACCCCCAGTGCCATTTAAGATTTTGCTGCCCCCGCCCACCCGACTGCCCAAGGGGGTGGTTTTTTTTTTGCGTTAACTGGTAGATTTTATGACCCCATTAAATCTCACCAAATTTCAACCCTCTACCTCGAGCCGTTCAAAAGTTATGGAGGGTGTTCCGGGTGTTATACAGTGTATTGTGCAAGTGATCAAATGATAGTCCCATAGTGGAACTAAAGAAAATATTAACATTTAAATAAATAAAGATTATAGTAAAAAAAAATGTGAAGTTAAAAAAAAAACTTTTCCCATTCTTCCCCTTATGTACTGTAAGCAATTTAAAAAAAAAAACATAATTGGTATCGCCATGTCAGTAAAAGTCCAAACTATTACAATATAAAATGTACCCAGCACAGTTAATGAAGTAAAAAAATAAAAAAAAAATAAAAAGACTCCAGGATTGCTGTTTTTGGTCGCCTTGCCTCCAAAATAAATGGAATAAAAAGTGAATAAAACGCTGCATGTACCCCAAAATTTTATTAATAAAAGCTACAGGTCACTCCACAAAAATAAAGCCCTCACATTTTCATTGACAGAAAAATAAAGAAGTTATTGATCCTGGAATATGGCATCACAAAACAATTTATTTTAACAAACTGTATGAAAGTAGTAAAAGAAAGTTTAAAAAAATTTATACATTTGGTATTGCCGTAATCATATTGACCTGCGGAATAAAGTTGACCATAGGATGAATGGCGTAAACACAAAATGCAAAAAACAATAGAGGATTTGCTGATTTAAATTTTTTTTTCTTTTCACTCCACAAAATTATTTTTAAAAGTTTCCCAGTACATTATATGGTACAGTAAATGGTGTCATAAAGACTACAACTTGTTTCCGCAGAAAAAAAAAAAAGCTGTAACAAAGCTATGTAGAAAGAAAAGTAGCTTTGGAAGGCATAGAGGAAAAAACTGAAATTAAAAAAATTAGCTGCGGCGGGAAAGGGTTAAGGTCCCCACATTTAATATATGTAGAAATGTTCCCTTCTACTTGTATTTTTGTGTTTATTATGTCTGTAGCTTATATGTAACTTATTTAAATTCCAATTTAACTCTTTGCTAAACAAAAAATTTCCACTTCCTATTTCTTGGTTTTACTTTTATTTACATTCATTGGCAAGTTATATTAAATCCATAACAAGAAATTACAGACACAAGTAAGATTTTAGTTAAGATTACCTATGAGGTGACCATGAGTGTGAGTCTATAAGAAGGGAGAATATCCATGATTTTGGCAAGGTCTATGTACAACAAGAATTATATAAGTGGAATAATCTAAACATTCTCTAATATATTCTGCAAATATATGCACATAGCTAGTATAGCTCTACTTACAATGTAAAGTATAGGTCTGTGGACTGGGTCTTCCTAATGTACCCTGGCACACCCTAATGCACAGACCAAGAATTTTTTTGATCCTCAAAAACGTGGGACTACAGTTGATATAAATAATTATATAAATGTTCTTGAACCGGAATACATCTTCAAAAAGGTTTTCCGACCTGTAACATTTATAATCTAGTACAGGGGTCAGAAACACATCGATCGCAATCGACAAGTCGATCACCGACGGTTCCCAAGTCAATCACATCCCTTTCCTTGTTGTGTACACATGCTCTCCTGAGCATGGGTCTGCAGTGCCCTCTCTCTCCTACACGTCGTGGAAGTTTCTCTTTATTTTACACCTCGTGTCAGGGCATTGGCGTCACCTGCACGCCCCACCAGTTGTCACCCTTTTTCCATTCATTAAAAGTTGTGAGGTATGATCATGGGGGCACTGTAATTGCTACAATTATTTTGTGGGCATTTTGTGGCCACTATTACTGATTTAATTTAATATCTGCATAGACAAGTATAGGCTGGAAGAAGTTGTTATGACAGCCAGAGCCGAAAGGAGATGAGGAAAGCGAATGACTACAATCAGAGAAGACGTCACTGACTGTAATTGTGTGTTCTACCTGATTGATCAGTGCTGGATTCTCCTGTATGTTCTGCTACACTGAATTTAATTTATAAAGTAATATCCAACCAGGGACAGTATCTTTTAAGACCCGAGCAACCACCTGATAACTTACACACCATTCCCGCCATGGCCCGGTCACAACTTTGTACGAAGTAGATATCAAGACCCTCTCAAATTACTACAGTAGATCTCCACCTCGGTAAGGCTGCCTACCCCTGATCCATCTAGTACTTGGACCCCACCTTATCCTATGGCTATGAGATAAATGTTACAGTGGGAAAACATCTTGAAATATTTAACATTTACAAAAAAAACGCCTCAAACCTGTTACTCTGAGAAAGTTGTTCCTCTTCTTGAAGCCAAGACAAGTAATAATATCAAGACCTTTGTATCCTTCGCTCACTCCATCTCATCCTGCATACATCAATCATTAACTGTAGATAATGAGCAAGAATAATTTCCATCTCCACCCACTTGTACAGAAAACAGCTTGGCCTCTATGAACAGACAGGCCAGAGAATTCTCCTATATCTGTAAATATGACATATTGTCCTAATGTAGAACTAAACACCGCTCATTTCCACACTTAGTCATCAGATGAGAACTAGACATTGTATAGTAGGTTTATCAGGGACACTTTTTTGCACTTGCACTTTTTCAGCTTAGAAAATACTCTCAGCATTTTCAGCAGTTTTGCAAGTCAGCTTTTAAAAAAGTTGTCTACAACTTTGGCTCTTTAGCTGTAATAGTACTACAACTCCTACCATAACCTAAAATTTACAGTTGTCAGGGCATGCTAGGAGTGGTGCTTCACAATGGCTGGGGATAGATTAACATGGAGACCACTAAAGGATAGACTTGTTGAGCTTGTTTATTTGGTAACTACATATGGTGGTATTATAAGATTAGTCACTTTGTGAGTGGGAGCAATGTTATAATAAAGTACAAAAGCCAAGGGGGAAAAAAAATTCCCTGCAGTTTCACTGTAGCCCATCAACAGACAGTCACAGAATATCGACTTGTGTCTATTGAGCCATATACACAATACAGTCCTGCACACACAATGGAGCAGATTTACTACTGTGTATGGGTCAAGTTAGTGTCAACAAATGTGGCAAATTGGCGCAAATTGGCACAATTTTGATGTTTACATCTCACTAGACACTTTTTAAAATTGTTCCGAAAGTAAAGCAGGGTGTTTTTTCATATGATTGCATTTCATGATTTGCAATGTGAAAAACGGCACACAAAAAAAATAAAAAAAATCTAAAAACGCAAATACTAAAACATACTTCTTTGAAAAAAACGCCACAAAAAACACCATAAGAAAACGCATGTACCATTTAAAAAAAAAAATTCTTGCCATGGGAGTCTAAGTGCGATGGATGGCATCAGTCAGAGGCATCACTGACAACTGGCGATTTTTAGATGCGTTCGTAGCGACAGTGTAATGACGGGGTAGGGAGACAGACAGGTGAGCCCTAATCTACCCGCCACTCAGTCCCTGCCTACTTGCAACGACCCGTCCTAGGTGATGGGGTACAACTGGGCGACGGTCCCTACGCTCAGTAAGTGCACGACAGACAAACAGACAAGGGTACACAGAAGCTAGGGAAACGGGGCAGCTGCCCACGGAGACACCGTGAGCAACGAGAGTAGTGAACGAGCCGAGTCAAACCAGGAGTGCAAGAGGTACAAAAACGCTGAGCAGGAGAGTGGTCAGTAAGCCAAGGTCAATAACAAGCAGAGGATCAGTAGTTCAAGCAGCAGCAGCAGAGCCAGGAAACAAGCAGAGCAGAATCACAGGCAAAGGAGGAACAGGAAAGGCAGGTATAAATAGACAGAGGGCGGGAGCTAGCTCCGTCTGGCCAGGCTGTGATAGGCTGTCCCACTCCTAAGCCTGCCATCCTGAGTGGTGGAAGATGGAGTCAGTCTCACAGACATAGAAGCAGGTGCAGACTGATTACCCACGGGCGTCGACACAGAAGATGTGTCTGGCAGATCCTTTACAGTACCCCCCCTTTTATGAGGGGACACCGGACCCTTTCTAGGTGGACCTGGCTTATTGGGGAAACGAACATGGAACCTCCTGAGCAATACCCCAGGGTGAACATCCCGGACGGGTACCCAAGTCCTCTCCTCAGGCCCGTATCCTCTCCAATGGACCAGGTACTGGAGGGAGCCTTGGACCATCCTGCTGTCCACAATCTTGGCCACCTCGAATTCTACCCCCTCAGGGGTGAGAACAGGGACCGGAGGTTTCCTCGAGGGAGCCAAGGACGGGGAGCAGCGTTTAAGGAGGGAGGCATGAAACACGTTGTGTACTCGAAAAGACGGGGGCAACTCCAGTCGGAAGGAAACAGGGTTAAGGACTTCAATGACCTTGTACGGCCCTATAAACCGGGGAGCAAACTTCTTGGACGGGACTTTAAGGTGCAAATTTTTTGAAGATAGCCACACCAGATCCCCGACCACAAACAAGGGGTTAGCAGAATGTCTTCTATCTGCCTGAGTCTTTTGTATGCTCTGGGATGCCTCTGGGTTCTTCTGAACCTGGGCCCAGACTGTGCACAGTTCCCGATGAACGACCTCTACCTCGGGATTGTTGGAACGACCAGGAGAAATGGAGGAGAACCGTGGATTAAACCCAAAATTACAGAAAAAGGGGGAGACCCCTGACGAGTTACTGACCCGGTTATTAAGGGAAAATTCGGCGAGGGGAATGAATGAGACCCAATCATATTGACAGTCAGAGATAAAACACCTTAAATATTGTTCTAGAGACTGATTAGTCCTCTCAGTTTGGCCATTAGTTTCAGGATGGAAGGCAGAGGAGAAGGACAGATCAATCTCCAACTTTTTACAGAAGGCTCTCCAAAACAATGAAACAAATTGTACCCCTCTGTCCGAAACAATATTGACAGGAACCCCATGGAGACGCAGGATGTGTTTGACAAACAAGGTAGCTAACGTCTTAGCATTGGGTAGTTTCTTGAGGGGCACAAAGTGGCACATCTTACTGAAGCAGTCTACTACAACCCACACCACCGACTTGCCTTGAGATGGAGGCAAATCGGTGATAAAATCCATGGAGATATGGGTCCAAGGTCTCTGGGGAATGGGCAAAGAACATAGTAAGCCCGCTGGTCGGGACCTGGGAGTCTTGGACCTAGCACAAACTTCACAAGCAGCGACGTAGGCATTAACGTCTTTAAGCAACCCAGGCCACCAGTAGTTTCTGGCAATGAGGTGATTGGTACCCAGGATGCCTGGATGGCCAGATAGTGCAGAGTCATGATTTTCCCTAAGTACCCTTAGCCGGAATTGCAGGGGAACAAACAGCTTGTTCTCAGGAAGGTTCCCGGGAGCTGAACCTTGATCAGCCGTAATTTCGGAGACTAAATCAGAATCAATAGAGGAAATGATTATACCTGGAGGCAAAACACAAGCAGGATCTTCCTCCGAAGGAGGGCTGGCCATGAAGCTACGCGACAGTGCATCAGCCTTAATATTTTTAGACCCAGCCCTATAGGTGAACAAAAAGTTGAATTTGGTAAAAAATAACGCCCATCGAGCTTGTCTCGGGTTTAGCCTCCGGGCAGATTCTAGGAAAACCAGATTCCTGTGGTCGGTAAAGACCGTTACCTGGTGCCTAGCCCCCTCCAGGAAGTGGCGTCACTCTTCAAATGCCCATTTAATGGCTAAGAGTTCGCGGTTGCCAATATCATAGTTACTCTCAGTGGGCGAAAACTTCCTGGAGAAGTAGGCACAGGGACGGAGATGGGTGAGGGACCTGGTACCCTGGGACAAGACAGCACCCACTCCCACCTCGGAGGCGTCAACCTCCACGATAAATGGCTCCATTTGGTTGGGCTGAACCAGCACTGGGGCTGAGATAAAGCACTTCTTAAGGACCTCAAAAGCCTGGACAGCCTCAGGAGGCCAGTGTAGGAGATCAGCACCTTTGCGAGTGAGAACCGTAAGAGGCTTAGCGATGACCGAGAAGTTAGCAATAAATCTCCTGTAATAATTAGCGAACCCCAGGAAGCACTGTAACGCCTTCAGGGAGGCAGGTTGGACTCATTCCGCCACAGCCTGGACCTTGGCGGGGCCCATGCGGAATTCATGAGGAGTGAGGATTTGACCCAAAAATTGTATCTCCTGCACCCCAAACACACATTTTTCGGTCTTAGCAAACAGTTTGTTTTCCCGAAGGGCCTGGAGCACCTTCCTGACATGCTCAATGTGGGAGGACCAGTCCTTGGAAAACACAAGTATGTCATCAAGGTACACTACAAGAAATACCCACAGGTAGTCTCTTAAAATCTCATTTATGAAATTCTGGAAGACCGAGGGAGCATTACACAACCCAAAGGGCATGACGAAGTATTCGAAATGACCTTCGGGTGTGTTAAACGCAGTCTTCCACTCATCCCCCTCTTTGATGCGGATAAGGTTATAAGCCCCCAGTAGATCAAACTTAGAGAACCATTGGGCCCCCTGAACCTGATTGAAGAGATCAGGAATCAAAGGAAGGGGGTACTGGTTCCTTACAGTGAACTTATTCAAGTTCCAGTAGTCAATGCACGGCCTAAGACCACCATCCTTCTTCCCTACGAAGTAGAAGCCAGCACCTACCGGAGAAGTAGAGGGGCGAATGTAACCCTTGGCCAGGCATTTCTGGATATACTCTCTCATGGCTTCACGTTCGGGACAAGAGAGATTAAATATCCTACCCTTAGGGAGCTTAGCTCCTGGTACCAAATCGATTGCGCAATCGTATTCTCTATGAGGAGGTAACACTTCGGAGGCCTCTTTAGAGAAAACATCAGCGAAGTCCTGAACAAACTCAGGTAGAGTGTTCACCTCCTCAGGGAGAGAAATAGAATTAACAGAAAAACATGACGTCATGCATTCATTACCCCATTTGGTAAGATCCCCAGTATTCCAGTTAAACGTGGGATTATGCAACTGCAACCAGGGAAGGCCTAAAACCAAATCGGACGATAATCCCTGCATCACCAGTACAGAGCACTGCTCCAAATGCATGGAGCCAACAAGGGGTTCAAAAACAGGGGTATGCTGTGTAAAATAACCATTAGCAAGAGGAGTGTAGTCGATACCCACTACCGGGACAGGTTTAGGCAAATCAATCAATGGCATAGCTAGAGACATAGCAAATTCCATAGACATAATATTAGCAGAAGACCCTGAATCCATGAAGGCACTGCCGGTAGCAGACATACCACCAAAAGAGACCTGAAAGGGAAGCAAGATTTTATTAGGTTTCATATTTACGGGAAATACCTGTGCTCCCAAGTGACCTCCCCGATGATCACTTAGGCGTGGAAGTTTTCCGGCTGCTTATTCTTACGCCTAGGACAGTTGTTCACTTGATGCTTGTCATCCCCACAGTAGAAGCAGAGACCATTCTTCCTGCGGAACTCTCTACGTTGTTGGGGGGACACGGAGGCCCCGAGTTGCATAGGTACCTCCGAGTCTTCCGTAGAAGAACGAAACAATGGCACCTCGGGAGCCATCATGGGGGAGTCAGAGGAGAAGGCACAAAAACGTTCAAGTCATCATTCCCTGAGACGTCGGTCAAGTCGTACCGCTAAAGCCATAACCTGATCTAGGTTGTCAGAAGAGGGATAGTTAACCAGCAGGTCTTTCAGGGCGTTCGACAGCCCCAATCTAAACTGGCACCTTAAGGCAGGGTCATTCCACCGAGAAGCTACACACCACTTCCTAAAGTCAGAACAATACTCCTCAACATGTCTCTTACCCTGACGTAAGGTCACCAGCTGACTCTCGGCAAAGGCAGTCTTGTCGGTCTCGTCATAAATGAGCCCAAGAGCAGAAAAGAAACGATCAACGGAGGAAAGTTCAGGGGCGTCAGGAGCCAAGGAGAAGGCCCATTCTTGGGGCCCGTCCTGGAGCCGGGACATAATTATACCCACCCGCTGGCTCTCAGAACCTGAGGAGTGGGGCTTTAAGCGAAAATAGAGCCTACAACTCTCCCGAAAGGAGAAAAAGGTCTTCCGGTCCCCTGAGAACCGGTCAGGCAACTTGAGGTGGGGTTCAAGAGGTGAGGGGCACTACCAGGGTAGCATCATGCTGGTTGTCCCTCTGAGCCAGGGCTTGGACCTGTAGGGAGAGGCCCTGCATTTGCTGAGCCAGGGTCTCAAGGGGGTCCATAGTTGTGTCAGGGACCAGGGTAGACCAAGTATATGGGCCTGTGATTATGTAATGACGGGGTAGGGAGACAGACAGGTGAGCCCTTATCTACCTGCCACTCAGTCCCTGCCTACTTGCAACGACCCGTCCTAGGTGATGGGGTACAACTGGGCGACGGTCCCTACGCTCAGTAAGTGCACGACAGACAAACAGACAAGGGTACACAGAAGCTAGGGAAACGGGGCAGCTGCCCACGGAGACACCGTGAGCAACGAGAGTAGTGAACGAGCCGAGTCAAACCAGGAGTGCAAGAGGTACAAAAACGCTGAGCAGGAGAGTGGTCAGTAAGCCAAGGTCAATAACAAGCAGAGGATCAGTAGTTCAAGCAGCAGCAGCAGAGCCAGGAAACAAGCAGAGCAGAATCACAGGCAAAGGAGGAACAGGAAAGGCAGGTATAAATAGACAGAGGGCGGGAGCTAGCTCCGTCTGGCCAGGCTGTGATAGGCTGTCCCACTCCTAAGCCTGCCATCCTGAGTGGTGGAAGATGGAGTCAGTCTCACAGACATAGAAGCAGGTGCAGACTGATTACCCACGGGTGTCGACACAGAAGCTGTCAGGCAGATCCTTTACAGACAGATAGTGTAAATTTATAGCGTTATAGTCAGCGTTCATTTAGTGACGGACATTCCGTTTTTCTTAACTGAAGTTCGTTCACTAAATTTGTGATAGCATAACGACAGTTTTAGTATAAATTTACAGCTTATAGTTAGCGTCCGTTTAGTGACCGACATTCAATTTTTTTTAACTGAAGTTCGTTCACTAAATTTGTGGTAGCTGAGTGACAGTTAGGCTGGGTTCACACGTGGCGGAATTTCACTTGAATTCCGCTGCGGACACTCCGCAGCGTTAATACGCAGCGGAGCCGTTTCTCCATTGACTTCCACTTCTATTTAGAAGTGTTCGTTTAGACGATGCGTAAACCTCCGCTGCGGAGCATAGGCTGCGGAGCGGAATTTGGTGTCCGCAGCATGCTCTGTCTGTTGCGGACCAGTGGTGGACTGGTTGCGGACTCATTGCGGAATTTCTCCATTGACTTCAATGGAGATTCTAAATTCCGCAATGAAGTCCGCAGCTGTCATGCACATGTTATGTGTGCTGCGGATGAGTCTTGCTTTTTTGACATGACATTTCTTCATTCTGGCTGGACCTATGTATTTCTAGGTCTACAGCCAGACTGAGGAAGTCAATGGGGCTCCCGTAATTACGGGAGCGTTGCTAGGAGACGTCAGTAAATAGTCACTGTCCAGGGTGCTGAAAGAGTTAAGCGATCGGCAGTAACTGTTTCTGCACCCTGGACAGTGACTACCGATCCCAATATACAGCAACCTGTCAAAAAAATAGAAGTTCATACTTACCGAGAACTCCCTGCTTCTGTCTCCAGTCCGGCTTCCCAGGATGACGTTTCAGTCTAAGTGACGGCTGCAGCCAATCACAGGCTGCAGCGGTCACATGGACTGCCGCGTCATCCAGGGAGGTCGGGCTGGATGCCGAAAGAGGGACGCGTCACCAAGACAACGGCCGGTAAGTATGAAATTCTTTTACTTTCACTAGGGAAAGTGCTGTCCCTTCTCTCTATCCTGCACTGATAGAGAGAAGGGAAGCACTTTTACCGCAGTCCGCAGCAGCTAGTCCGCATCAATTTACTGCACATTTTGGGCAGATCCGCCGCATAATCTGCAACGCAGATTCTGTGCGGCATTGATGCGGACAGTTGCGGAGGAAAACCACCACGTGGGGGCATGCCCTTAGTGTAAATTTATAGCATTATAGTCAGCGTCCGTTTAGTGACGGACAATCAGGTTTTTTTAACTGAAGTTCGATGACTACATTTTTGATAGCGTATCGACAGTTAGTGTAAATTTATAGCGTTATAGTCAGCGTCTGTTTAGTGACGGACATTCAGTTTTTTTTAACCGAAGTTCGTTCACTAAATTTGTGATAGCGTAGCGACAGTTTTAGTATAAATTTACAGCTTATAGTTAGCGTCCGTTTAGTGACAGACATTCAGGTTTTTTTAACTGAAGTTCGGTCAATAAATTTTTGATAGCGTAGTGACACAGTTGTAGCTCAATTTTTCTTACAGTTCTATATTCAACGTGCAGTAAATTTCTTTCTCCTACATTTTTTTTAATTCTTTCTTTTGTTCCCTATAAATTTCATATACACGTGTAAAAGCACAACATACACAACCACCTCTATAAAAATAAATTGAGTATTACACGTGTTGAAGCACTACATACCCCCCTAATTAAAATGTCCCAATCATCTCAAAGGGTCTATTCAGCCGAAGAGGCATACGCCATCCTGCACTCTGACACTGAATCAGCTAACGAGGGAGAAGAGGAAATTGCCCCATTTCTATTGACCTCCTCATCATCATCCTCATCCACTGATGAGGAACCCCCGCAAAGACGCCCCAGGACATCAGCTGAGGCAACCCCCCAAATGAGTGATACCATGTGGAACCAACCCCCTGATAATTATGAGCCTCACATTCCGGATTTCACAGGGAGCTCAGGAATTTGAGTTGAGACTGTAGGCCTCGCAGAAATTGACTATTTCAAGCTCTTTTTCTCTGAGGATTTTGTTAATTTAATGGTGGCCCAGACAAATATATACGCCCAGCAATTTTTAGCCCAAAACCCCACATCATCATTTGCTAGGTGGACCCCCATAGAGGCAGCGGAGATGATGAAATTTTGGGGCCTTGTCCTACATATGGGCTTAGTAAAAAAGCCAAAGATTAGGCAATACTGGAGTGCGGACATTTTATACAGCACCCCATTTTACCGCATGGCAATGCGGACACGTTTTGAAATAATTCTGAAATTTTTGCATTATAATGATAATGCACAGTGCCTGCCCCGTGATGACCCCACATACGACCGCCTATTCAAAATCAGGCCAATGATTGATTATTTCTGCACCTAATTTCAAGAAGTGTAGACCCCCGAAAAGAACATAGCAAAAGACGAGTCCCTTGTACATTTTAATAGGAGACTAAAATTCCACCAATACCTGCCAAGCAAGAGGGCGAGGTATGAAATTAAAATGTACAAGCTGTGCGAGAGTAGCTCAGGGTACACCTACAAGTTTAGGGTTTATGAAGGGAAGGCCACCAGAATAGAACCCCCAGAATGCCCCATCATCCTGGGAGTTAGTGGAAAAAAACCAGGGTTATCACCTTTACGTGGATAACTTCTATACCAGCATCCCACTATTTAAATGCCTCTCCACTAGAAGTACTGCAGCATGTGGCACCGTGCGCAAAAACCAGAGAGGTTTTTCTAAAAATCTGATTGGGCAACCCCTAAGAAAGGGACAAAGCAGGGCACTACACAGCGATAACATGTTGCTGGTCAAGTATAAGGACAAGAGGGACATCCTTATGTTGACCACAATACACGGTAGCAGCAGCTGTCCGAGGTCGCACTACAAATGACCCCCAAGCCAGATTGCATCCTCGGCTACAATAAGTACATGGGAGGGGTTGATCTCTCTGATCAAGTACTGAAGCCGTACAGTGCCATGCATAAAACAAAGGTGTGGTACAAAAAGTTGGCCATGCACATGGTACAGATGGCATTGTATAACTCTAACGTGCTATACCAATGTGCAGGCCGGACAGGGACATTCCTTCAGTTTCAAGAGGCGATTATCAAGGCCCTTGTATTTGGGAACCAGGACGGGGAGAGCCCCAGTACTTCTAGAAGCAATGGTCCATGTATTGTACCAGGGCAACGCTCTCCTGGCGAAATCCCCATCACTGGTAAAAAGGGAAGGACCCAAAAAAGGTGTAAAGTGTGTTACAAAAGGGGGAAAAGATGGGACACAACTAATCATTGTGAAACGTGCCCCGACAAACCTGGCCTGTGCATAAAAGAGTGTTTCAAAGTTTATCACACATCCATGGATTTTTAATTGACACATTTTTTTAAATGTTCACTATACCCCTAGATAAATTCCTTGAGGGGTGTAGTTTCCCAAATGGAGTCACTTTTGGGGGGTTTCCACTGTTTTGGCCACTCACTTGCAAATGTGACATGGCCTCCGCAAACCATTCCAGTTAAATTTGAACTCCAAATGGTACTCTTTCCGTTCTGAGCCCTGTCGTGTGTCCAAACAGCCGTTTATGACCACATATGGGATATTGTTTTGCTCGGTAGAAACCGCTCTACAAATGTTGTGGTGCTTTTTCTCCTTCATTTTATGTGGAACTGAAAAAAAAATTAGCTAAACCTACATTTTATTTGAAAAAAATTTAGATTTTCATTTCACGGCCTACTTCCAATAATTTCTGCAAAAAAACCTGTGGGGTCAAAATGCTCACTATAACCCTAGATAATTTCCTCAAGGGGTCTAGTTTCCACTTGTGGGGGTTTCTACTGTTTTGGCACCGCAAGAGCCCTTCAACCCTGATATGGTACCTAAAATATATTCGAATAAAAACAAGGCCCCAAAATCCTCTAGGTGCTCCTTTGCTTCTGAGGCCTGTGCTTCAGTCCAGTAGCACTCTAGGGCTACATGTGGGATATTTCCTAAAACTTCAGAACCTGGGCAATAAATATTGAGTTGCATTTCTCTGGTAAAACTATCTGTGTTACAAAAAAAATTGATTCAAAATGAATTTCTGCAAAAAAAAAAAAAAATTTGTACATTTCACCACTACTTTTCTTTAATTCCTGTGAAACGTCTAAAGGGTTAAGAAACTTTCTAATTGCTGTTTGGAATACTTTGAGGGTGCAGTTTTTAAAATGGGGTGACTTATTGGAGGTTTCTAATATTTAAGGACCTCAAACCACTTCAGAACTGAACTGGCCCCTGTAAGGCCCCATGCCCACTTCAGTTTTTTCCTTCAGGGTGCTAGCTGTTTTTCTGACAGCTAGCACACTGACCCATTCATTTCAATGGGGCCATGCATACTTCAGTTTTTTTGACTGTCCCGTTGCTCCGTTCCGATCCAAAGTAGAGCATGTCCTACTTTGGTCCGAGATTCCGTGACCATGAGGCCCATGCAACTCAAAAAAACTGAAGGCACACGGAAGGCATCCGTGTGCCGTCCGTGTGTGACGGAGCCGTTGCCTAGCAATGGCCGGGCGGGCAGAAATACATTACAGAAATATTACACTAATCGGCAGCCTCTTGTCTCTATCAATCACTGATAGAGAAAAGAGGCTGCTGATTAAAAATAAAATAAAAAGCAGTTCATACGTACCCGGTTGTTGTCTTGGTGACGAGTCCCTCTTCTTCCTCCAGTCCGACCTTCCTTTCTGACGCGGCAGCCAGTGATTGGCTGCAGAGGCAGTCACGTGGGATGAAGCGTCATCCCTGGAGGCCAGCCTTCTGACGTCATCCTGACGTGCATGACCGCCACTACAGCCTGTGATTGGCTGCAGCGGCGACATGGATGAAACGTCATCACTGTAGGCCAGACAGGAGGAATGTAAGTATGAACTTATTTTTTTTATTTTTATTATTACATTAAAATTGTATTTACCAAGCGCCGAGCATGGTACTGTCCAGGGTGCTGAAAGAGCTACCGCCGATCAGTGCAGCCCATTAACTCTTTCAGCACCCTGGACAGTACCATGCTCGGCGATCGGAAACGGAAACACGGAGTGCACACACGAGTGCACAAGGCCGCTAAAACGGGCACACGGATCCGTCACAAACGGCCGTGAAAACTGTGTCGGAAGTGTGCACGAGGCCTAAAAATAGCCTTTTGAAATTTTCTTGAAAATGTGAGAAATTGCTGCTAAAGTTCTAAGCCTTGTAACGTCCTAGAAAAATAAAAGGATGTTCAAAAAACTATGCCAAACTAAAGTAGACATATGGGGGATGTTAATTAGCAACAATTTTGTGTGATATACACTACCGTTCAAAAGTTTAGGGTCACTTAGGGATTTCCTTATTATTGAAAGGAAAGCACAGTTTTTTCAATGAAGATAACATTAAATTAATCAGAAATGCACTCTACACATTGTTATTGTGTTAAATGACTATTCTAGCTGCAAACGTCTGGTTTTTAATGCAATATCTACATAGGTGTATAGAGGCCCATTTCCAGCAACCATCACTCCAGTGTTCTAATGGTACATTGTGTTTGCTAACTGTGTTAGAAGGCTAATGGATGATTAGAAAACACTTGAAAACCCTTGTGCAATTATATTAGCACCGCTGTAAACAGTTTTGCTGTTTAGAGGAGCTATAAATCTGACCTTCCTTTGAGCTAGTTGAGAATCTGGAGCATTACATTTGTGGGTTCGATTAAACTCTCAAAATGGCTAGAAAAAGAGAGCTTTCATGTGAAACTCGACAGTCTAATCTTTTTCTTAGAAATGAAGGCTATTCCATGCGAGAAATTGCCAAGAAACTGAAGATTTCCTACAACGGTGTGTACTACTCCCTTCAGAGGACAGCACACACAGGCTCTAACCAGAGTAGAAAGAGAAGTGGGAGGCCCCACTGCACAACTGAGCAACAAGATAAGTACATTAGAGTCTCTAGTTTGAGAAATAGACGCCTCACAGGTCCTCAACTGGCAGCTTCATTAAATAGTACCCGCAAAATGCCAGTGTCAACGTCTACAGTGAAGAGGCGACTCCGGGATGCTGGCATTCAGGGCAGAGTGGCAAAGAAAAAGCCATATCTGAGACTGGCTAATAAAAGGAAAAGATTAATATGGGCAAAAGCACACAGACATTGGACAGAGGAAGGTTGGAAAAAAGTGTTATGGACAGACGAATCGAAGTTTTAGGTGTTTGGATCACACAGAAGAACATTTGTGAGACGCAGAACAACTGAAAAGATGCTGGAAGAGTGCCTGACGCCATCTGTCAAGCATGGTGGAGGTAATGTGATGGTCTGGGGTTGCTTTGGTGCTGGTAAAGTGGGAGATTTGTACAAGGTAAAAGGGATTTTGAATAAGGAAGGCAATCACTCCGTTTTGCAACGCCATGCCATACCCTGTGGACAGCGCTTGATTGGAGCCAATTTCATCCTACAATAGGACAATGATCCAAAGCACACCTCCAAATTATGCAAGAACTATTTAGGGAAGAAGCAGGCAGCTGGTATTCTATCTGTAATGGAGTGGCCAGCGCAGTCACCAGATCTCAACCCCATAGAGCTGTTGTGGGAGCAGCTTGACCGTATGGTACGCAAGAAGTGCCAATCAAGCCAATCCAACTTGTGGGAGGGCTTCTGGAAGAATGGGGTGAAATTTCTCCCGATTACCTCAGCAAATTAACAGCTAGAATGCCAAAGGTCTGCAATGCTGTAATTGCTTCAAATGGAGCATTCTTTGACGAAAGCAAAGTTTGAAGGAGAAAATTATTATTTCAAATAAAAATCATTATTTCTAACCTTGTCAATGTCTTGACTATATTTTCTAGTCATTTTGCAACTCATTTGATAAATATAAGTGTGAGTTTTCATGGAAAACACAAAATTGTCTGGGTGACACCAAACTTTTGAACGGTAGTGTAACTGCCTGTCTTACAAGCAGATACATTTAAATTGAGAAAAATTTAATTTTTGAAATTTTTCGCTAAATTTTGGTGTTTTTCACAATTGAATACTAAACGTATTGAGCACATTTTACCATTAACATAAAGTCCAATGTGTCACGAGAAAACAATCTCAGAATCGCTTGGATAGGTGAAAGCATTCTGAAGTTATTACCACATAAAGTGAAACATGTCAGATTTAAAAAATGAGGCTGTCAAGAAGATCAAAAGTGGCCAAAGAGGGAAGGGGTTAAGGAAGCCTAAACATGTCCATCTTTAACTTCTCTTGAATTGCAGTAAGTTATACAAATTGTCATGATTGCAATTCAATACAATCTTGCGCCATCCAGTAAAAAAAATGTATATGTTTAATGTATGTTTTTTTAACATGGGTAACGGATGGCCGATGGAAAACATCCATCCGGGGCATCCCTAAGAGGTATACGTGTGTGTTTACATGTTTGTTTAACCCGTTAGTGACCGCCCCATAGTGTTTTTACGGCGGCCACTAACGGGCTTTATTCCGATGCATAGGCCTATCAGTATCAATCTCACCCGTTTAACCCCTCAGATGCGGCGCTTAATAGCGAGCGCCGCATCTGAGCTGTTTTGGAGAGAGGGAGGGAGCTCCCTCTCATCCCACCAGCACCCGGCAAAAAGAACGCCGGGTGCCGGTGTCTTCTATGGCAGCCGGGGGGCCTAATAAAGGCCCCCAGTTTTGCCTGTAGTGTAATAATTTTGAAAAAAAAAAGTGTTTTTACTGTGTAAACGTAGTAAAACATAAAAAATGTATATAAATTTGGTATTGTTGCAATCGCAACAACCCATTGAATAAGGTTATTGTGTTATTTATACCATACGGTAAAGGGGCGTAAATTTAGGACGCAAAAAAGTGTGGCAAAATTGCAGGTTTTTTTTCTATTGCCCCCCCAAAAAAAGTTAATAAAAGTTAATCAATAAATTCTATGTACCCTTAAATGGTGCTATTAAAAATTACAACTTGTCCCGCAAAAAACAAGACCTTATATAGCTATGTTGATGCAAAAATAAAAAGTTACAGCTCTTTGACTGAGACAATGGAAAAACGTAAAAAATAGCTTGTCATTAAGGTCTAAAATAGGCTGGTTATTAAGGGGTTAAAGAGTGACTGCAGTTTTAACAAACTTTTTTAGTTACTGATAGAGACAAGTTTGGATCAGTGGGGGTCTGGGTGCTAAGACCCGCACAGTCACTATGACGCTCAGCTGAGCACCCGGCACATTCGAATTTGATCGGTACTCCTATGGACATTCTATATGAACCGTCTTCAGCCCAAGAAGGTGCACTATACTTCTCGGGATATTTTGGGTTTAGAAATAAGTTAAGGAAGGACACATCTGTATCTTCAAACAATGACTATTCATTGATAACTAAGAGGAACATCCATGGATAACAATATGCATTCAGTATATTCAGCCTGCAAAACATGAAGAAATGGGTATTTTTTTTTTTCTCTCTTTAAATAATAGGTTAGAACGTGTATGCAGGGGTAATTTACATTGGCTGTTTGTTGATGAGAATGCAGAGGTTAAACATGGATATAAAATAAATATGCACACCAGACATTAGCAAATCAGATGATCAAACTTTGACAAAGACATGTTTTGCTATCCACACAATTTTTGCATCTATATTTGTGACATTTTATGTAAATATTATTTTCTTTTTCCATGTTATTAGGGTCAAATGAGCAAAATCTTAAAATTTTTACTCCTACAGTTTTTAGTAATGTAGTGTTACTTTAAGGCTAGGCTCACACCATGTATGGAGTCAACGTTTGGCATGCTTGTACTGTATTATGTGCCAAAGGCTATTTTTAGCCAGATCTAAGCCAAAAGAATGTACTTTGTGCAAACATTTGTCCTCTATACGTCGGTATACCTTTGCCTTCATGCTGTGCACCCTCAAACGGTTCAATACCGTTAATTCATGTATTTCGATACTAAGCTGTGCGGCCGCACAGCTTAGTATTGTAATACATGAATGTAGCCAGAAAAGGGCTGCGGCTGTGTAATAAAGCCATTGCAGTGCTCCTGAGTCCTGACAACTGTGTGCGGGCGGTTAGTATGAGGTGAGGCAGCCACACTGCACTAATGGGTGCCGGCACTGAAGACAGAACATGGCGGGCACACTGCAAAACACCCCCATGTTCTCTGTCTTCACAGTTCCTGTGCCACCGCTCATTATTGCAGTGCCGGCCACATCACCTCAGGCTGACGGCGCGCGCGCACTGGTCAGGAGCAGGGCGATGGCTGTATTGCACAGCCGCAGCCCCACTCGGCGGAGATCTGAAAAACCTATCATCTCCGCCGCTGTTCCCCTGAATGCTACGATCAAAGCTGACTGCAGCATTCAAGGAGTAAATGAGAAGGGGGGATGCCCTTTGGATCACGTCACAGAGAATCCCCGTGGCACGATTGAGGGACATACTACATATGGGCAGACAGCCCAGGGTCCATTGAAGGACCCCAGGGCTGTCTGACCATATTTCTTGTTGTTAGGGCATACTGAGGTATGTCCTAACAACTGCCTGTGTACTATCAGTGCACAGGATAATGTACTGGCATATAGATATATGACAGTACATTAAAGTTTAAAAAAAAAACAGTAAAAAAAAGTAATGTTAAATCGAAAACAAATAAAAAAACACTATTTTTTTTTACAATAAACATTAAAATAAAAATCTCAATACATAAATAATATACACATATTAAGTATCGTCGTGACCGTAATAACAAATTTGTAGCGTCATTTATGATATGTACGCTGTTAAAACAATAAAATAAAAACTGCTTTTGTTCACTTATTAATGTGAGGCACATGGTATTATGAATTTTGAACCTCCATGTGCCTCACATTAACACTAATTAACCCATAATGTACCTCACATATTAACCCAATGTTGTCCATTATGACTGTGAGAAACATGATGGGGTTAATTACTATTAATGTGAGGCCAAGGGCGTAGCTAGGGGGGGCAGGCGGGGCCCCGGGCGCAACTAAGGGGGAAGGTGGGTGGGTACCAGGGCCACACCATAAATGACGGTGGCCTGCTGCCTCTCTGAGGGGGCGGCGGCGCCACTGAAACCAGCCGCCGCCACTCCCTCCTGCACTATAGGCGATGAATGGCCGGGTACGTTCCATGCCCGGCCATTCAGCGCCTTTCAACGACTCAAGTAGTGCAATTATTTATTTGCGCCACTTGTGTCGTTGAAAGGGCAAGTCATAGTGCCCTGCCAATCAGCGCCTAGATGCAAGCGGCGCGATGACGTCATAAATGTTATAGGTAAATTAACTATTAAAAAATCTTCCAGTTTTTGGTTAAATATTCCCATGCTTCAAAAGGTGTATAATCCTATTAGATACTGAGACTGGAAGGAGCGTATGGTCCTACGTTTAGATATGATGTCCTTTACATTTATTAAATAATACCCCAGCGTACATATACAATTTTAATTAGTCTTTGTTATGTTTTTTGCCACAATGAGCTGTGTTTGGGCCTTTATAGTTTTAAATACACATGCTTGCAATCATGTTGTATGCTATGATTTATAACAAGCGTGTTTTAAACGCGTAAACGTTTGAAATTATGGACCCTCTACTACAGCATGTTTTAATGGATCTTCAATAATAAATTAATTTATTTTACTTTAAGAGGTTTTTCCTTTTTTCCTGACGTTGCCTTAGAAGGGAGGCCCAAGCTAGAGCCTCTTCAGCAAGCAAGGATATTATATGTTACTTTTATTCGGTCTGAGTAGAACTTTTGAGAACAAAGTTAAAAATGTATGGTGTACTTGATGATACCTTGACAGTCCCAATAAACCGGGAAGGAGCAGGTAGATGCAGTGTCAGTACCGAGATGACAGGTACAGGAGAGGTAGTTACAGTAACAGGGCTGTCTGCTGGAATGCAAATTCTACAGATAAGGGTTGCAAAGAATCCTGTCACATGCACGGTGGCGGACCGTCGGGTCTACTCACCCCCCGACGGCCGCAGCCATGGACTTGTGAGCGCTGGTCCGCATCTCCTCCCCAGGAGACACCAGCACTCACTTCCGCTCCACTCTGCTGTGTCCCGTAGGGTGCGCAGACACTGCTACACCTCCTGTCAGTGGCAGTGCCAACTTCCGATTCCCGCTGCCACTACCTCCTCGCTACGATGGAGACGCGAGGTCCTGCAGGGGATTTCTAAAACAGTGCCAGATCCACTTCAGCCTACATGCCTGAGCATTTCCTTCCAATGGTGCTAGGATTGCACTCATAGTCTCTCTCCTGGCCGGCAAAGCCCTGGCATGGGCGAATCCCATCTTGGAATGTCGGGGACCAGAGACCCGTGACTTACAGTGCTTCCTACAAACTTTCCGCAAAGTATTTGAGGAACCTGGACGAGTCTCTTCAGCAGCTGCATCCCTGCTGGCCCTGCACCAAGGAGACACCTCTGTGGGCGAGTACTCCATTCTGTTCCATACCCTGGCGGCCGAGCTGACCTGGAACAATAACGCATTAGGGGCAACATTCTGGCCGGGTCTATCCTCTGAAATCAAAGACGAGCTTGCCGCTCAAAACCTGGAGAAGTACCTCCTTGAAAAAAATTCTCTGCCCTTCATGGGCTACATCATCTCGGATCAAGGTCTCAAGATGGATCCTGAGAAAGTAAAGTCCGTCATGGAATGGCCACGTCCTCAGGGCCTGCGGTCCATACAGTGTTTTTTGGGATTCGCCAACTTCTACCGGAAGTTTATCCCAAACTTCTCATCACTGATGGCTCCCATCTCTACCCTTACCAAGAAGGTTGTGAACGCCAAGGTGTGGACCCCAGAGGCAGAATCTGCATTTAATAGCCTCAAGAATGCCATTACCTCAGCCTCGATCCTTCATCATCCTGACGTCTCTCGACAGTTCTCTTTGGGGGTGGACACTTTCCTCTGTTGGTGCAAGTGCACTTCTGTTCCAGAGAAGCTTCAAAGGAAAGGCACTGGTGTGTGGCTATTACTCTAGACCAGGGGTCTCAAACTCGGCCGGGTAAGTGGGCCGCATATAGAAAAAATGGGAAGTTGACGGGCCGCATTACTTTCAAATTTGATACAATACAAAATTATTGTTAATCAATTAGTTATTTGAACTACTATAACACTATATTACTAGAATAATAATACTACATTACTATAATAATAGCGCTAGGTTTACAATTTGAGATATTTCTCCACGTGCTTATTTCAACAATCCAGCTTTCCAGTTTAAGTGTCGCTAAATGCAGTCCGGCGGCTCAGTTAGCACACATGTCAAGACTGGGCAGCCCTTTTTTAGATAGTGCCGCAGTGCCCTCTGTGGATGCTGCCGCAGTGCCCTCTGTGGATGCTGCCGCAGTGCCCTTTGTGGATAATGCAACACACCCCTAGATAAGGCCACAGTGCCCTCTGTAGATAAGGCCACAGTGCCCTCTGTAGAGAAGGCCACAGTGCCCTCTGTAGATAAGGCCACAGTGCCCTCTGTAGATAAGGCTACAGTGCCCTCTGTAGATAAGGCCACAGTGCCCTCTGTAGATAAGGCCACAGTGCCCTCTGTAGATAATGCAACACACCCCTAGATAATGCCAGTGTCCTCTTCAGATACTGTCACACACCCACTTGTAGATAACGCCACAGTGCCCTCTGTAGAGGCTGCCACAGTGCCCTCTGTAGAGGCTGCCACAGTGCCCTCTGTAGAGGCTGCCAAAGTGCCCTCTGTAGAGGCTGCCAAAGTGCCCTCTGTAGAGGTTGCCAAAGTGCCCTCTGTAGAGGCTGCCCCAGTGCACTCTGTAGAGGCTGCCCCAGTGCCCTCTGTAAAGGCTGCCCCAGTGCCCTCTGTAGAGGCTGCCCCAGTGCCCTCTGTAGAGGCTGCCCCAGTGATGTCAGGGGCTTGCCCAGAGCTGGAGTCCCAGGCAGAGCGCTAGTAGGCTCTTCCTGGGACTCCAGCTGTGCTCCTGACATCACTGGGACTCCTGCTCTGGGGAAGCCCCTGACATCATTGTCGATGTATGGACAGCGATGTCAGAGGCTTCCCCAGAGTCCCGGAGCAGAGCCAATAATAGCGGTCTGCCCGGGACTCCGCTCTGGGGAAGACCCTGACACACTGTCCATATATGGGCAGCGATGTCAGGGAATTCCACAGAGTCCCGGAGCAGAGCCGACACCAGCGCTCTGCTCGGGACTGCGGCACTTGGGAAGCCCCAGACATCGCTGTTCATATGTGGACAACGATGTCAGGGAATTCCACAGAGTCCAGGAGCAGAGCTGACACCAGCGCTCTGCTCCGCTCTGGGAAAGACCCTGACACACTGTCCATATATGGGCAGCGATGTCAGGGAATTCCACAGAGTCCCGGAGCAGAGCCGACACCAGCGCTCTGCTCGGGACTGCGGCACTTGGGAAGCCCCAGACATCGCTGTTCATATGTGGACAACGATGTCAGGGAATTCCACAGAGTCCAGGAGCAGAGCTGACACCAGCGCTCTGCTCCGCTCCGGGAAAGACCCTGACACACTGTCCATATATGGGCAGCGATGTCAGGGAATTCCACAGAGTCCCGGAGCAGAGCCGACACCAGCGCTCTGCTCGGTACTCCGGCTCTGGGGAAGCCCCAGACATCGCTGTTCATATGTGGACAGCGATGTCAGGGAATTCCACAGAGTCCAGGAGCAGAGCCGACACCAGCGCTCTGCTCCGTTCTGGGCAAGACCCTGACACACTGTCCATATATGGGCAGCGATGTCAGAGAATTCCACAGAGTCCCGGAGCAGAGCCGACACCAGCGCTCTGCTCGGGACTCCGGCTCTGGGGAAGCCCCAGACATCGCTGTTCATATGTGGACAGCGATGTCAGGGAATTCCACAGAGTCCAGGAGCAGAGCCGACACCAGCGCTCTGCTCCGCTCTGGGCAAGACCCTGACACACTGTCCATATATGGGCAGCGATGTCAGGGAATTCCACAGAGTCCCGGAGCAGAGCCGATACTAGCGCTCTGCCCTGGACTCCGGCTCTGGGGAAGCCCCAGACATCGCTGTTCATATGTGGACAGCGATGTCAGGGAATTCCACAGAGTCCCGGAGCAGAGCCGACACCAGCGCTCTGCTCGGGACTCCGGCTCTGGGGAAGCCCCAGACATCGCTGTTCATATGTGGACAGCGATGTTAGGGAATTCCAGAGTCTCGGAGCAGAGCCGATACTAGCGGCTCTGTGTCCCGCGGGCCGCAGATGACAGCCCCAGGGGCCGCATGCGGCCCGCGGGCCGCGTGCTTGAGACCCCTGCTCTAGACTATTTTCCTCCGCTGAGCGCAATTACTCTATTGGGGATCGTGAGTTATTGGCCATCAAATTGGAGCTGGAGGAGTGGAGACATCTGCTAGAGGGCGCAGCTCATCCCATCCTAATATACACCGACCACAAGAACCTCACCTATCTCCAGTCGGCTCAACGGCTAAATCCTCGTCAAGCCAGGTGGTCGCTCTTTTTTACCCATTTCCAATTTTTGCTCCACTACTGTACCTGCTGACAAGAATGTGAGTGCCGATGCCCTGTCCAGGTCATTTGAGACAGAGGATATTGTGTAGACCCCCCCCCCCCCAATGTATCATAGACCTATCCTGCATTATTAGGGTATGTTCACACGCAGTAGCAAAATACGTCTGAAATTACGGAACTGTTTTCGCCTGAAAACAGCTCCTGATTTTCAGACGTTTTTTAACAACTCGTGTTTTTCGCTGCGTATTTTAGGGACGTTATTGGAGCTGTTTTTCAATGGAGTCAATGAAAAACGGCTCCAAAAACGTCCCAAGAAGTGACATGCACTTCTTTGACATGGGCGTCTTTTTTTGCGCCGTCTTTTGACAGCGACGCGTAAAATTACATCTCGTGTGAACAGAACATCGTAAAACCCATTGAAAGCAATGGGCAGATGTTTGTAGGCGTAATGGAGCCGTTTTTTAATGCGTAATTCGAGGAGTAAAACCCCAGAATTACGTCTGCAAATAGTGTGTGTGAACATACCCTTACAGCTAATCCCCTGCAAGGTAGACATCCCTCCGGGGAGGACTTTTGTTGGCAGACAGGAGGAGAATCCTTCGCTGGGGACACAGCTCCAAACTGGCTGGACAGGCGGGTGTTCGTAAGACTCGAGACCTGATAACTCATCATTTCTGGTGGCCCACGCTGCCCAAAGATGTTATGGAATTTGTCTCTTCCTGCACTGTGTGTGCTTCAAACAAGGTTGCTCACTCCAAGCCTGCCGGTCTGCTCCAACCTCTGCCTGATCCCAATGCCCCTTGGCAGCACATTGCAATTGACTTTGTCACTGACCTCCCTCCCTCAGCTGGATACAATACTGTCTGGGTGGTGGTGGACCGGTCTTTGAACATGGCACATTTTATCCCGCTGACAGGCCTACCTTGTGCTCCCCGACTGGCAATTCTCTCCATTCAGCACATCTTCCGCTTTCATGGCTTGCCCCTTCACATCGTGTCCGATCAGGGGGTTCAATTACCTCAAAATTCTGGAGAGCCCTCTGTAAACTCCTGAATGTGAGATTTGACTTTTCCTCAGGCTATCACCCCCAGTCCAATGGGCAAGTGAGGATTAAGTCGAGAGGATTAACCAGATCATGGAAAATGATCTCCGCCACTTCATCTCCATGTAGCATGATGACTGGGTACAGCTTCTTCCAGCTTCTCGTATAACAACCACACAAGTGAGTCCACCACTTCCACACCATTCTACATTGTGTACGGTCAACATCCTAGTATCCCTCTTCCTGTATCGACTACATCTCAGGTACCCGCAGCTGACTCTGCATTTAAGGACTTTCAGCAAATCTGGCAACAGACCTGGTCCTCTATTCTGCTGGAGGTTGATCGCATGAAGCGAAAGGCGAATAGATGAAGAAGAAAGCCGCCCCAGTATCTTCCAGGTACCAAAGTCTGGCTGTCCTCCAGGAATATCTGTCTGAAGATGCCTTCATTGCTCCCAGGTTTCTCTGACCAATTGGCAGCAGGTGCAATGTAGTGGAGTCAGGTAATAGGTAGGAGAAGACCCAGCAGGCTGGCGGGCATTGAAATATCAAGAGAAAATACAATTTTGCGGTTAAGCAAAAAGAAGTGCCTTTATTACCAGCCAAGCTATAATAATATGTATGGGTTAAAACATAACTTTTATTAATTAGGGTTAAATATAGTTAGGACACACAAGAATGGATTTAAAATTTATCCAAAGTTCACTGACAGTTGTGAATTTTGCATCAGTCAGATGCAATCAGTATATGATGTAATCTTGTCTATGTATGTGTCACCTACGGCGTCTGCAGAACGCCGGGTAACACAAATGAGTAGCGTCTGTGTCTATGTCAGTGAAAACTCTGAGGTTTTAAAAATATTAACGAAGCCCCCCCGACATGTTTCGCTGCATCCGCAGCGTCTTCAGGGGTAAATGGGGCAACTGAACGGCGCGCAGAGGGTCCGTCCCTCTTAAGACCTCGGGCCGCCATGACAGTGGGCGTAATTGATAAGGGACCAATCAGGAGGGTTGGTACAGTCCAGTCATAATACGTATGACGACCGGCTTGGTCAGCCATACAGAGACTAGGAGAGAAAGTGCCAATCACTCAGGAGCGGAGGCGCCTGCGCGGTCGGCATTGAACTACGGTAAGATGAAATTAAACTAAGTGTGAGGGGGCAAGGACTGCGCATGTCACCACACTTAGAGAATCGGAGGTGAAAAAAGAGAAAGAGTGAGTAAATATTATCGGCAAAATGCCTAAGAAAAACTGTGTAGTGATGTGTGTTGACAGTATCTCTGCACAATATATGGAAGAGACCGTATAATAGTTTTGGATGATGCTAAATATGATTAAAATAATAATGTTGGAAATAATAAAAATGAAAATAAATAGAAATAAATAGAAATTATGAAAATAAAAATAATAAAAAGAGGAATGGATATTGATGAATAAATATAATAAAGGTGCATAAAAATGAATTAAAAAAGTGATGAGCGATAAAATAGTGTTAGAGGACGCTCAATTGTAATAAGGGTGTGTATTAGGTCACTTCCAATATATATAGGAATGTGAAAGGATAAATTGTATAGAGTGAATAAAGAGGGAAAAAGGGGGGGGGGAATGGGGTGGGGGGGGGGAAATGTAATGTAGTGTGATGCTGAGAAAAATGATAATGAATGTAAAAATAAAATGTGATGCTTTTGAGTGAAATTGATGACTAATGTGAAAAAAAGTTATATTATAAAGATTATATTAATTAATAAAGGAAAGGTATAGGAATAGATATCCTACATTATGAATATAAGGTCCTCAAAAAGAGTCCCATAAATTTATTAATGGCATAAACAAGAGAACATTATAGATATAGGAGTAATAGTAACAAAGATTGAGAAGACGGACATTGTAAATAATCCATAGGGCTAGAATAGCATGTAGGATACGCCGTGTTAATAAAAATTCTGGAGTAGTGTCCATATTGTCTGAGTATTAATTTATAAATATCAATAATCATTAGCTGTAGAGTCACAGATATACGGGAATGTATATAGATGGCGATCAGAGGGGAATTTTCCCAAACAAAGGGGGAAAATGAAGAGAAGAAGAAAGGTAAGGGTTAGATTGAGGATATAGTGCCTATCAGAGAAAAGCTGTATAGTTAAAGCCTTCATTTAGACCAAGGGGGCTCAATGAGCTCAACCTGTGAATCCATCGGGCTTCTTCTTGAAGTAATTTCTTATCAAGGTTACCAGCTCTAGGTCCCAATTGTAATTGGGTAATTCCCCAAATTTGAAGGTTCTTAGTATTTCCATTATGTATGGATCTGATGTGTCTGGAGAGTGGAGTGTCCTCACCACTGACAACTGTGCTGAGATGTTTTGAAATCCGTCTACGTAGTTGCTGTATGGTTTTACCTATATACAGTTTGGGACAAGGGCATTGTATCGCATAAACAACACCACTGCTTTGGCAGTTGATGAATTGTTTGATGGTATAAGATTTACCATCAACAGGATTAATGAAGGACTTAGTGGTTGGCATAAGGGGGGCAGAACGAGCATCTGCCACAGGGATGAGACCCTTAAATGGGGGGAGGAAGCCAAGTACTTTTTGGAATGGATGGTTTGGAATAGTGACTGTGCACAAGGTACTCTCTTAGATTTTTACCCCTACGAAACGTAATATTGGGTGTGTTCGAAATAACATTAGCAAGATCAGGATCAGCCTGAAGGATCGGCCAATGTTTTTGGAGTATTCTGAAGACCTGTGGGGAACCCACGTCAAAATTCCCTATGCATCTAATGGTGGATGTAGAGATATCTTTTTCTTTCCTCCTTCCATGGAGTAGCTCCTCCCTAGTGGTCGCTCGGGCCCTAGCGTACGCCCTATGTAAAAACTTCTTGGGATATCCCCTCGCACGAAATTTGTGATAAAGCTCATCACATTCAGATTGAAATGATACCTCCTCAGAGCAATTGCGCTTCGCTCTGAGGTACTGTCCTATCGGTATGCCCCTTTTAAGGGCTGGAGGATGGTAGCTTTCCCAATGAAGAAAGTTATTAGTGGCGGTGGTCTTACGGTAAATATCAGTATGGACACTGCCACCAGGATCAAGGGAAATCCTAAGGTCGAGAAAATGAATCTCTTGTTCATGTATTTCAGATGTAAATTTCATGCCTATGTCATTGACGTTAAGAATCTCCATGAATTCTAAAAAGAGTGCTTTATCCCCATCCCAAAATATAAGAATGTCGTCAATGTACCTGCCCCAAAATGAAATGTGACAGGTAAAACGAGACAAATCCTCAGTGAAAACACAAGTATCTTCCCACCACCCTAGGAAAAGGTTGGCGTACGTGGGTGCACATACTGTGCCCATGGCCGTGCCTTTTATTTGCTGATAAAATTTACCATCAAAAATGAAATAATTGTGAGATAGAAGAAATTGGAGTAAAGAAATAATAAGTGCATTATGTGCTTTGAACTGAATTCCCTTGGTGTTCAAAAAGTGTTGGACAGCAATTAAACCCAAATCATGTCTGATATTTGTATATAGAGATTCAACGTCAATACTGGCTATTAGAGTGGAAGGTGTAACTGAAATTCCCTGGATCCTGGTGACAGCGTCCTTTGTGTCTCTAAGATATGAAGGTAAGGTAGAGACAAAGGGTACAAGCATCTCATCAACATATGAACTGATCCCCTGCGTAAGATTGTCGTTGCCCGAGACAATGGGTCTACCCGGTATAGGACGAGTTATTTTGTGGACCTTAAGTAAGGCATAAAAAGTGGACAGAGTAGGGTTGGCATCATACATCCTTTTGAACTCATCCATAGTGATAAGATCTTGAGATTGCGCTTGAGTTAGCACAGAATGTAATTCTTTAAGAAAGACTTCAGTGGGGTTCTTTTTGAGGATGATATAGGTAGATCTATCGTCCAAAAGTTTATGAACCATGTTTGTATAGTCTATCCTGTCCAAGATGACAATATTGCCCCCTTTGTCCGATGGCTTGATGATAATGGATTCATTCTTGTTAAGTTCAGACAAAGCGGCCTGCTCCATCTTATTAAGATTGCCAAGAATTTTAGATTTATTGAATTTTAATTTGTGTAAGTCTGCACTGACCATCTTAACAAAAATGTCTATGTGACCATACTGGGAGAAGGATGGTGTCATACGTGACTTTGGTCGCAGAGATGAAAAGGGGCCGGTGGCCGCAGTGGCTCCGAATTCATTCTCATCAAGAAGTGCCTCTAGATCAGTCAAGGTTCTCAGTTCATTATAAGTAGATGAAGAGATAGGAGAGGAGTTAGTCCCAAAAAGTTTGTGTAAGGCTAATTTTCGCGCAAATAAATTCACATCTTTAGTCCAGTTAAAGTCATTGAATCCAGGAGTAGGGGTATAAGACAGACCCTTCTGCAAAAGTGTCATTTGATGGGGATTCAGATTATAAGATGAAAGATTGTAGATTTGCATACCACCTTCACATGTGGTGGAAAAACTGGAGTCAGGATTATTTAATTCGTCTGACTCCAGTTGGTGTTGGGTGGTCCTAAAAAAGGAGAAGGAGTATTCAGGGCAGCTGATGTCCTCCCAATCCCACTTGATGTAGATGTGTTTATCCCCAATAGACCCATGTTTTTTCCCGCTGTTAATGGTGCAGCAAGAGCACTGGTAGTGAACATGGTGGGTAAAGCAAAGGATGAAGTAGAGGAGGGTGCCAAAACAGGTGCTCTGGATATGGTCTCTTGTCCTAATGGACCTGGACATATTTGTCTATTTCCCTTTGGTGGCAAAAAAGTCCTTTTTGTGGGGTTGTATCTCTTGTTATTAGTTTTACGCTTGGTCCCTAATCTCTTATCATCAAAAGAGGGTCTGGAGTCGTCGGTACCTGAGACGTCAGACTCAGAGTAGTCTGTAGATCTAGCCTCTCTATAGGTACCAGTGGAAATATGTCTGCGAAACGTATATGCCTGCCCTGTTTCGAAATCCTTGCGATCGCGTATATATTTGCGATGTTTTCGCTCTTTTATATCTCTTTGCAAATTTTCAATATTCCTCTGTAATTTAATTTCACAGTCGTTGAAATCAGATGTTGTACTGAAAATTTTTATGTCCTCAATCTCTTTAGAGAGCTGCAGTTTGATTTTTTCAAAGGCGCGTTTTTCAAAGTCAAGAAGATATTGTAACATGCGCAAGGAATTATCGGTCAGTAAATCTTCCCAACCTTTAAGAAAAATGCTATCATTACGAAGTGCATTAGGTATGATGTTAATACGTAAACCTCTGTAAACGATTTTTTGTTGAACATATGTATCCAAGCTAGCAATTTCCCAGTAGGATCTTATATATTGTTTGTATGTTTTTTGAAGGTCCTTGAAAGCAGTGTTTACATCAAGGTGGTGAAAAGGTAAGTTGTCAATAGAAAAAACACTAGCCACTTCCGCAGAGAAGTCACCAGAGTGTAGTTTCTGAGATAGAAAACTCGCCATCCCCTATTGATTAGGGAAATACAAGAAGTGACTTTATCCACAATGGGGAATGGGTCAGGAAAGGGTAATTAACCCAAATGATCTAACAGGTAATAGGTAGGAGAAGACCCAGCAGGCTGGCGGGCATTGAAATATCAAGAGAAAATACAATTTTGCGGTTAAGCAAAAAGAAGTGCCTTTATTACCAGCCAAGCTATAATAATATGTATGGGTTAAAACATAACTTTTATTAATTAGGGTTAAATATAGTTAGGACACACAAGAATGGATTTAAAATTTATCCAAAGTTCACTGACAGTTGTGAATTTTGCATCAGTCAGATGCAATCATTATATGATGTAATCTTGTCTATGTATGTGTCACCTACGGCGTCTGCAGAACGCCGGGTAACACAAATGAGTAGCGTCTGTGTCTATGTCAGTGAAAACTCTGAGGTTATAAAAATATTAACGAAGCCCCCCCGACATGTTTCGCTGCATCCGCACCACATGTGTAATGGCAGGAAGGAGGTGAAGGGAAAGTGAGCCCTAATCTACCCACCGCCCTGTCCCTGCCTACTTGCAACGACCCGCCCTAGGCGACGAGGTACAACTGGGCGGCGGTCCCTACGCTGGCTAAGTGCACTGGAAGACAAACAGGGAACACGCAAGGGAAGGGGCAGTAGCCACGGAACGCCACGAGGAAACGGGGCGGCGAACGAACAGTCAGGACCAGGACGAAGTGAGTACACCCGAGCGGGCACGGAGACAGGAGCAAGCCAGGGCAAGCAAAGCAGGTCAAGCAGAACTGCAGCAAGGCAGGAGCACGGCAGAAGCAGGCTGGAGCAAGCAGCAGTGGGGCCAGGAATCCAAAAGAATTACAAGCACTGAGGGAGAGCACAGAGCAGGTAATAAAGGGCAGGGGGCGGAGCTAACTCCGAGAGACCAGGCCGCGATAGGCTCTCCCACTCCTGAGCCTGCCACCCTGGTTGGTGGGAGATGGTGTCAGTCGAACAGGTCTGGCCTCAGGTGTGGATTGATTAATCCCAGGAGTATAGCTAGATGAAGTACCTGGCAGATCCCTAACAGTACTCCCCCTTTTATGAGGGGCCACCGGACCCTTACTAAGGGGACCCGGTTTAGTGGGGAAGAGGAGGTGGAACCTCCTGATCAATACCCCAGCGTGAACATCACGGGCAGGTACCCAAGTCCTCTCCTCCGGCCCGTATCCTTTCCAATGGACCAGGTACTGGAGGGAGCCCTGGACCATCCTACTGTCCATAATCTTGGCCACCTCGAATTCCACCCCCTCAGGGGTGAGAACGGGAACAGGAGGTATCCTCGAGGGGGACCAGGACGGGGAGCAGCGTTTAAGGAGGGAGGCATGGAAGACGTCATGTATGCGAAAGGATGGGGGGAGCTCCAGACGGAAGGATACAGGGTTGAGGACTTCAATGATCTTATAAGGTCCAATGAATCGGGGAGCAAACTTCCTGGACGGGACCTTAAGGCGCAAGTTCCTGGACGACAACCAGACCAAATCCCCGACGACAAACCAGGGGTTAGCAGAACGTCTACTATCCGCCTGAATCTTTTGTGCGCTCTGGGACGCCTCTAGGTTCTTCTGAACCTGGGCCCAGACAGTGCACAGTTCCCGATGAACCTCCTCTACCTCAGGATTATTGGAACAACCAGGGGAGATGGAGGAGAACCTTGGGTTAAACCCGAAATTACAGAAAAACGGGGAGACCCCTGACGAGTTACTGACCCGGTTATTCAGGGAAAATTCAGCAAGGGGAAGGAATGAGACCCAATCGAATTGACAGTCAGAGATGAAACACCTTAAATATTGTTCCAGGGATTGGTTGGTCCTTTCCGTTTGGCCATTAGTTTCGGGATGGAAGGCGGAGGAGAAGGACAGATCAATCTCCAACTTTTTACAAAAAGCTCTCCAAAATAAGGAAACAAATGGTACCCCTCTGTCAGAAACGATATTGACTGGGGCCCCATGGAGACGCAGGATGTGTTTCACAAACAAAGAAGCTAACGTCTTGGCGTTAGGTAGCTTCTTAAGGGGCACAAAGTGGCACATCTTGCTGAAGCGGTCGACTACCACCCACACCACCGACTTGCCCTGAGATGGAGGCAAATCGGTGATAAAATCCATGGAGATATGGGTCCAAGGTCTCTGGGGAATGGGCAAGGAACGTAGTAGGCCCGCAGGTCGGGACCTAGGGGTTTTGGACCTAGCGCAAACCTCACAAGCGGCGACGTAAGCCCTAACATCTTTAGGCAACCCAGGCCACCAATAGTTTCTGGTAATGAGGTGTTTGGTGCCCAAGATGCCAGGATGACCAGATAGAGCGGAGTCATGGTTTTCCCTGAGTACCCTCAGCCGGTATTGCAGGGGAACAAACAGTTTGTCCCCAGGGACGTTCCCGGGAGCTGCACCCTGATCAGCCGCGATATCAGAAGCTAAATCAGAATCCGTGGCAGAGACGATTATACCAGGGGGTAAAATACAAGCGGGATCCTTCTCGGAAGGAGGATTGGCCATGAAACTACGTGACAGAGCGTCAGCCTTAATATTCTTCGACCCAGCCCTATAGGTAACCAAGAAATTAAATCTGGTAAAGAATAGTGCCCACCGAGCTTGTCTAGGATTAAGCCTCCGGGCCGATTCTAGGAAAACCAGATTCTTGTGATCCGTAAGGACCGTTACCTGGTGTCTGGCCCCCTCCAGGAAGTGCCGCCACTCCTCAAAAGCCCATTTAATGGCTAGAAGTTCGCGGTTGCCAATATCATAGTTACTCTCCGTGGGCGAAAACTTCCTAGAGAAGTAAGCACAGGGGCGGAGATGGGTGAGGGAGCTGGTACCCTGGGACAAGACGGCCCCCACTCCCACCTCGGAAGCGTCAACCTCCACAATAAATGGCTCCTCTTGGTTGGGCTGAATCAGCACGGGGGCCGAGATAAAGCACTTCTTGAGAGTCTCAAAGGCCTGGACGGCCTCAGGGGGCCAATGGAGGACATCGGCACCCTTGCGGGTGAGGTCCGTAAGAGGCTTAGCGACGACCGAGAAGTTGGCAATAAATCTCCTGTAATAGTTGGCGAACCCTAAAAAACACTGTAACGCCTTAAGGGAGGCAGGTTGGACCCATTCCGCCACAGCTTGAACCTTGGCAGGGTCCATGCGGAATTCATGAGGAGTGAGGATTTGCCCTAAAAATGGTATCTCCTGTACCCCAAAGACACATTTTTCAGTCTTAGCAAACAGATTATTCTCCCGAAGGACCTGGAGCACCTTCCTGACATGCTCCACGTGGGAGGACCAGTCCTTGGAAAACACCAGTATGTCATCAAGGTACACAACAAGAAAATTACCCAGGTACTCTCTCAGGATTTCATTAATAAAATTCTGGAAGACAGCAGGGGCATTACACAACCCAAAGGGCATGACCAGGTATTCGAAATGACCCTCGGGTGTGTTGAACGCAGTTTTCCACTCATCCCCCTCTTTGATGCGGATAAGGTTATATGCCCCCCGTAGATCGAACTTAGAAAACCACTGCGCTCCCTGAACCTGATTAAAAAGATCCGGAATCAAAGGAAGTGGGTACTTCTTCCTTACGGTGACCTTATTCAGGTTACGATAATCAATGCACGGCCTAAGACCACCATCCTTCTTCCCCACGAAGAAGAAGCCAGCACCTACAGGAGAAGTCGAGGGGCGAATGAAACCCTTGGCCAGGCATTCTTGGATATATACCCTCATCGCTTCACGTTCAGGACATGAAAGATTAAATATCCTACCCTTAGGAAGCTTGGCACCAGGCACCAAATCGATAGCGCAATCGTAATCTCTATGGGGGGGCAACACCTCGGAGGCCTCCTTAGAAAACACATCGGCGAAGTCCTGAACAAACTCAGGAAGCGTGTTTACCTCCTCCCGGGGAGAAATAGAGTTAACGGAAAAACATGACATAAGACATTCATTACCCCATTTGGTGAGATCCCCAGTATTCCAATCAAATGTGGGATTATGCAACTGCAACCAGGGAAGGCCTAAAACCAGATCAGACGATAATCTCTGCATCACCAGTACAGAGCACTGCTCCAAATGCATGGAGCCAACCAGGAGTTCAAAAACAGGAGTATGCTGAGTAAAATAACCATTAGCAAGGGGGGTTGAGTCGATTCCTACTACAGGGATAGGATAAGGTAAATCAATACAAGGCATCTTTAGAGACATAGCAAATTCCACAGACATGATATTAGCAGATGAGCCAGAATCCACGAAAGCACTGCCCGTGGCAGACCGGCCAGCAAACGAGACCTGAAAGGGAAGCAAAATTTTATTGCGTTTCACATTAACGGGAAATACCTGTGCGCCCAAGTGACCTCCCCGATGATCACTTAGGCGCGGAAGTTTTCCGGCTTCTTATTCTTGCGCCTGGGACAGGTGTTCAGTAGATGCTTGTCGTCCCCACAGTAGAAGCAGAGACCATTCATTCTGCGAAACTCCCTACGTTGTCGAGGGGACATGGAGGCCCCGAGTTGCATAGGTACCTCCGAGTCCTCCGTGGAGGGGCGAGGAGACGGGACCTCGGGGGGAATCGCAGAAAAGTCAGAGGGGAGCACACTGAAGCGTTCTAGCTGACGTTCCCTGAGACGTCGGTCAAGTCGTACTGCTAGGGCCATAACCTGGTCAAGGGAGTCAGGCGAGGGGTAGCTAACCAGCAGATCCTTCAGGGCGTCAGATAATCCTAACCTAAACTGGCACCTTAGGGCCGGATCGTTCCACTGAGAAGCTACGCACCACTTCCTAAAATCAGAACAGTACTCCTCAACCGGTCTCCTACCCTGACGTAAGGTCACCAGCTGACTCTCGGCTAAAGCAGTCCTGTCAGTCTCGTCGTAAATGAGTCCGAGGGCAGAGAAAAAACGATCAACAGAGGAAAGTTCAGGGGCGTCAGGAGCCAAGGAGAAGGCCCACTCTTGGGGCCCTTCCTGGAGTCGGGATATGATGATACCCACCCGCTGGTTCTCGGAACCTGAGGAGTGGGGCTTTAGGCGGAAATACAGTCTGCAACTCTCCCGGAAGGAGAGAAACGTCTTACGGTCCCCTGAAAACCGGTCAGGTAACTTGAGGTCGGGTTCTAGAGGTGAGGTGAGGGGTACTACTAAAGCAGCGTCACCCTGATTGACCCTTTGGGCCAGGGCCTGGACCTGTAGGGAGAGGCCCTGCATCTGCTGGGTCAGGGTCTCAAGGGGGTCCATGATAGCGTCAGCGTAGGAGAAAGGGTAGACTAGGTAAGGGCTTGTAATTATGTAATGGCAGGAAGGAGGTGAAGGGAAAGTGAGCCCTAATCTACCCACCGCCCTGTCCCTGCCTACTTGCAACGACCCGCCCTAGGCAACGAGGTACAACTGGGCGGCGGTCCCTACGCTGGCTAAGTGCACTGGAAGACAAACAGGGAACACGCAAGGGAAGGGGCAGTAGCCACGGAACGCCACGAGGAAACGGGGCGGCGAACGAACAGTCAGGAGCAGGACGAAGTGAGTACACCCGAGCGGGCACGGAGACAGGAGCAAGCCAGGGCAAGCAAAGCAGGTCAAGCAGAACTGCAGCAAGGCAGGAGCACGGCAGAAGCAGGCTGGAGCAAGCAGCAGTGGGGCCAGGAATCCAAAAGAATTACAAGCACTGAGGGAGAGCACAGGGCAGGTAATAAAGGGCAGGGGGCGGAGCTAACTCCGAGAGACCAGGCCGCGATAGGCTCTCCCACTCCTGAGCCTGCCACCCTGGTTGGTGGGAGATGGTGTCAGTCGAACAGGTCTGGCCTCAGGTGTGGATTGATTAATCCCAGGAGTATAGCTAGATGAAGTACCTGGCAGATCCCTAACAACATGTGAAGGTGGTATGCAAATCTACAATCTTTCATCTTATAATCTGAATCCCCATCAAATGACACTTTTGCAGAAGGGTCTGTCTTATACCCCTACTCCTGGATTCAATGAATTTAACTGGACTAAAGATGTGAATTTATTTGCGCGAAAATTAGCCTTACACAAACTTTTTGGGACTAACTCCTCTCCTATCTCTTCATCTACTTATAATGAACTGAGAACCTTGACTGATCTAGAGGCACTTCTTGATGAGAATGAATTCGGAGCCACTGCGGCCACCGGCCCCTTTTCATCTCTGCGACCAAAGTCACGTATGACACCATCCTTCTCCCAGTATGGTCACATAGACATTTTTGTTAAGATGGTCAGTGCAGACTTACACAAATTAAAATTCAATAAATCTAAAATTCTTGGCAATCTTAATAAGATGGAGCAGGCCGCTTTGTCTGAACTTAACAAGAATGAATCCATTATCATCAAGCCATCGGACAAAGGGGGCAATATTGTCATCTTGGACAGGATAGACTATACAAACATGGCTCATAAACTTTTGGACGATAGATCTACCTATATCATCCTCAAAAAGAACCCCACTGAAGTCTTTCTTAAAGAATTACATTCTGTGCTAACTCAAGCGCAATCTCAAGATCTTATCACTATGGATGAGTTCAAAAGGATGTATGATGCCAACCCTACTCTGTCCACTTTTTATGCCTTACCTAAGGTCCACAAAATAACTCGCCCTATACCGGGTAGACCCATTGTCTCGGGCAACGACAATCTTACGCAGGGGATCAGTTCATATGTTGATGAGATGCTTGTACCCTTTGTCTCTACCTTACCTTCATATCTTAGAGACACAAAGGACGCTGTCACCAGGATCCAGGGAATTTCAGTTACACCTTCCACTCTAATAGCCAGTATTGACGTTGAATCTCTATATACAAATATCAGACATGATTTGGGTTTAATTGCTGTCCAACACTTTTTGAACACCAAGGGAATTCAGTTCAAAGCACATAATGCACTTATTATTTCTTTACTCCAATTTCTTCTATCTCACAATTATTTCATTTTTGAAGGTAAATTTTATCAGCAAATAAAAGGCACGGCCATGGGCACAGTATGTGCACCCACGTACGCCAACCTTTTCCTAGGGTGGTGGGAAGATACTTGTGTTTTCACTGAGGATTTGTCTCGTTTTACCTGTCACATTTCATTTTGGGGCAGGTACATTGACGACATTCTTATATTTTGGGATGGGGATAAAGCACTCTTTTTAGAATTCATGGAGATTCTTAACGTCAATGACATAGGCATGAAATTTACATCTGAAATACATGAACAAGAGATTAATTTTCTCGACCTTAGGATTTCCCTTGATCCTGGTGGCAGTGTCCATACTGATATTTACCGTAAGACCACCGCCACTAATAACTTTCTTCATTGGGAAAGCTACCATCCTCCAGCCCTTAAAAGGGGCATACCGATAGGACAGTACCTCAGAGCGAAGCGCAATTGCTCTGAGGAGGTATCATTTCAATCTGAATGTGATGAGCTTTATCACAAATTTCGTGCGAGGGGATATCCCAAGAAGTTTTTACATAGGGTGTACGCTAGGGCCCGAGCGACCACTAGGGAGGAGCTACTCCATGGAAGGAGGAAAGAAAAAGATATCTCTACATCCACCATTAGATGCATAGGGAATTTTGACGTGGGTTCCCCACAGGTCTTCAGAATACTCCAAAAACATTGGCCGATCCTTCAGGCTGATCCTGATCTTGCTAATGTTATTTCGAACACACCCAATATTACGTTTCGTAGGGGTAAAAATCTAAGAGAGTACCTTGTGCACAGTCACTATTCCAAACCATCCATTCCAAAAAGTACTTGGCTTCCTCCCCCCATTAAAGGGTCTCATCCCTGTGGCAGATGCTCGTTCTGCCCCCTGATGCCAACCACTAAGTCCTTCATTAATCCTGTTGATGGTAAATCTTATACCATCAAACAATTCATCAACTGCCAAAGCAGTGGTGTTGTTTATGCGATACAATGCCCTTGTCCCAAACTGTATATAGGTAAAACCATACAGCAACTACGTAGACGGATTTCAAAACATCTCAGCACAGTTGTCAGTGGTGAGGACACTCCACTCTCCAGACACATCAGATCCATACATAATGGAAATACTAAGAACCTTCAAATTTGGGGAATTACCCAATTACAATTGGGACCGAGAGCTGGTAACCTTGATAAGAAATTACTTCAAGAAGAAGCCCGATGGATTCACAGGTTGAGCTCATTGAGCCCCCTTGGTCTAAATGAAGGCTTTAACTATACAGCTTTTCTCTGATAGGCACTATATCCTCAATCTAACCCTTACCTTTCTTCTTCTCTTCATTTTCCCCCTTTGTTTTGGGAAAATTCCCCTCTGATCGCCATCTATATACATTCCCGTATATCTGTGACTCTACAGCTAATGATTATTGATATTTATAAATTAATACTCAGACAATATGGACACTACTCCAGAATTTTTATTAACACGGCGTATCCTACATGCTATTCTAGCCCTATGGATTATTTACAATGTCCGTCTTCTCAATCTTTGTTACTATTACTCCTATATCTATAATGTTCTCTTGTTTATGCCATTAATAAATTTATGGGACTCTTTTTGAGGACCTTATATTCATAATGTAGGATATCTATTCCTATACCTTTCCTTTATTAATTAATATAATCTTTATAATATAACTTTTTTTCACATTAGTCATCAATTTCACTCAAAAGCATCACATTTTATTTTTACATTCATTATCATTTTTCTCAGCATCACACTACATTACATTTCCCCCCCCACCCCATTCCCCCCCCCCCCCTTTTTCCCTCTTTATTCACTCTATACAATTTATCCTTTCACATTCCTATATATATTGGAAGTGACCTAATACACACCCTTATTACAATTGAGCGTCCTCTAACACTATTTTATCGCTCATCACTTTTTAAATTCATTTTTATGCACCTTTATTATATTTATTCATCAATATCCATTCCTCTTTTTATTATTTTTATTTTCATAATTTCTATTTATTTCTATTTATTTTCATTTTTATTATTTCCAACATTATTATTTTAATCATATTTAGCATCATCCAAAACTATTATACGGTCTCTTCCATATATTGTGCAGAGATACTGTCAACACACATCACTACACAGTTTTTCTTAGGCATTTTGCCGATAATATTTACTCACTCTTTCTCTTTTTTCACCTCCGATTCTCTAAGTGTGGTGACATGCGCAGTCCTTGCCCCCTCACACTTAGTTTAATTTCATCTTACCGTAGTTCAATGCCGACCGCGCAGGCGCCTCCGCTCCTGAGTGATTGGCACTTTCTCTCCTAGTCTCTGTATGGCTGACCAAGCCGGTCGTCATACGTATTATGACTGGACTGTACCAACCCTCCTGATTGGTCCCTTATCAATTACGCCCACTGTCATGGCGGCCCGAGGTCTTAAGAGGGACGGACCCTCTGCGCGCCGTTCAGTTGCCCCATTTACCCCTGAAGACGCTGCGGATGCAGCGAAACATGTCGGGGGGGCTTCGTTAATATTTTTAAAACCTCAGAGTTTTCACTGACATAGACACAGACGCTACTCATTTGTGTTACCCGGCGTTCTGCAGACGCCGTAGGTGACACATACATAGACAAGATTACATCATATACTGATTGCATCTGACTGATGCAAAATTCACAACTGTCAGTGAACTTTGGATAAATTTTAAATCCATTCTTGTGTGTCCTAACTATATTTAACCCTAATTAATAAAAGTTATGTTTTAACCCATACATATTATTATAGCTTGGCTGGTAATAAAGGCACTTCTTTTTGCTTAACGGCAAAATTGTATTTTCTCTTGATGTAGTGGAGTCAGGAACATAGCCAGGAATAGTCAACGGATTAGTTATCAGGAAGTAGCAAGCCAGAGGATAAGACTGCACTGTAGTCAGGAGTCAGGTTAGGAGTTGATACCAGGAGGAGAATCACAGGAACTAAGCATCAAATGCAAAATGTGAGACAAGAGCGTGATCTAGGAAAATTGCTGAAATCAGAATCACAGTCAGGAATTAAGTTAATAGCAATAGGAACAATAGCCAAACACAGGATGTACCTTAAAGAGGCTCTGTCACCAGATTTTGCAACCCCTATCTGCTATTGCAGCAGATAGGCGCTGCAATGTAGATTACAGTAACGTTTTTATTTTTAAAAAACGAGCATTTTTGGCCAAGTTATGACCATTTTTGTAGTTATGCAAATGAGGCTTGCAAAAGTCCAAGTGGGTGTGTTTAAAAGTAAAAGTCGACTTACCTGCAAACGCTGATGCTGCTGCAGAATCAACTGTAGCCTCTGGTGCCGATGTGGCCGTCACGATGCAGGACCTGTGAGTGACGTCACAGATCTGCACTGTCAGAAGCTGGGCGTTCTGAAGAGAAGAGGATGTTACTTCTCTTCAGAGCGCCCAGCTAGTAAAAGTATTAAAAACGCCCCGATGTATGCACATAATACACGCCCACTTGGACTTTTACTTTTAAACACACCCACTTGGACTTTTGCAAGCCTCATTTGCATAACTACAAAAATGGTCATAACTTGGCCAAAAATGCTCGTTTTTTAAAAATAAAAACGTTACTGTAATCTACATTGCAGCGCCTATCTGCTGCAATAGCAGATAGGGGTTGCAAAATCTGGTGACAGAGCCTCTTTAATATGCTGGCAAGGGATCCACAGAAACCTCTCATTAGAATAGGCCACCATGCTTGACATCATCAGTGATCGCCAGGCAGCATGGCTACTTGACGCAGCGTTGGAGCCGTTCGCCAGGTCTCGTCTCTGGAAATGGGAGAGGTGAGTAACACCTTCACAAAGGGCAAAGACTCAGCTTGCTCCTATAAGCCTGTATCTAAATAATTGAGCCAAGGTTTCGTGGGCATAGATTGTGTCTACCCGCTTCTTGTGCTGCCTTTTTCAATCACACCCCTCTGTTTTACAGCTACCACCCGAAGGAGTGGAAGTTCTTGGAAGATAGCTTCCCTACTATATCCACACACATTTTATTAATGTGACATTGGTGCGACACCAGACGCACATCTATGAATTATTATTTATTTACCACATTATTATACCCTCTTATTATGTCTTGATGTACTCCGCACAGATTACATATGCCCCCATATTATAAACTGAACCACCAGTAAAATAGCCAAACAGAACAACTACCAAGCAAAATCTGCGCTCCAAAAGTCAAATGGCGCTTCCTTCTGAGCCCTACAGCGTGCACAAACAGCAGTTTACGTCCACATATATGGCAACCCTATACTCGAGAACCCGCTTAACATTTTAGGAGGTATTTGTCTTCGGTGGCACAGACTGGGCACTAAAATGGCATATCAGTGGAAAATTGCAATTTTCACTTTGCACCATCCGCTGCGCATTCATTTCTAATGAAAAAACATCTGTGGGGTCATAATGCTCACTACACCCCCCTTAACCCCTTGAGTACCCAGCTCATTTTGGCCTTGAGGACCAGACCCATTTTTTCAAATCTGACATGTCACTTTTTGTGGTAATAACCTGGGAATGCTTTTATCTATCCAATTGATTCTGAGATTGTTTTCTCGTGACATATTGTACTTTATGTTAGTGAAAAAATTTGGTCGATAAATTCATTGCTTATTTGTGAAAAACACAAAATTTAGAGAAAATATGAAGAAATTATGATTTTTTCAAATTTTAAATGTATCTGCTTGTAAAACAGATAGTAATACCACACAAAATAGTTACTATTTCACATATCCCATATGTCTTCTTTATGTTTGCATCGTTTTTTGAACATCCTTTTGTTTTTCTAGGACATTACAAGGCTTAGAACTTTAGCAGCAATTTCTCGTATTTTTAAGAAAATTTCAAAAGGCTATTTTTTTTCAGGGACAAGTTTAGTTCTGAAGTGGTTTTGAGGGCCCTATATATTAGGAACCCCCATAAAACACCTCATTTTGAAAACTGCACCCTTCAAAGTATTCAAAACAGCATTCAGAAAGTGTTTCAACGATTTAGGCGTTTTACAGGAATGTAAAGAAAGTAGAGCTGAAATTTTCAAATTTCATTTTTTTTTTACAAAATTAATTTGTAATACATTTCTTTCTGTACCACAGAAGGTTTTACCTGAGAAACGCATCTCAATATTTATTGCCCAGATTCTGCAGTTTTTAGAAATATCCCACATGTGGCCCTAGTGTGCTAATGGACTGAAACACCGGCCTCAGAATCAAAGGAGCACCTAGAGGATTTTGGGGCCTCCTTTTTTTAGAATATATTTTAGGCACCATGTCAGGTTTGAAGAGGTCTTGTGGTGCCAAAACAGTGGAAACCCCCAAAAGTGACCCCATTTTGGAAACTATACCCCTCAACGAATTTTTCTAGTGGTATAGTTAGCATTTTGACCCCGCAGGTTTTTTGCTGAATTCATTGGAATTAGTCTGTGAAGATGAAAATCTACTTTTTTTCTGAAAAAACATAGAATTTTCTAATTTTTACCAGGAATAAATTAGAAAAATCACCCCAACATTTGTAAAGCAATTTCTCCTGATTACGTTAATACCCCATATGTGGTCATAAACGGCTTTTTAGACCCATGGCAGGGCTCAGAAGGGAAGGAGCACCATTTGGATTTTGGAGCGCAGATTTTGCTGGAACGGTTTTCAGGCGCCATGTTGCATTTGAAGAGCCCCTGAGGTATTAGTACAGTGTAAACCCCCAAGAAGGGACCCCATTTTGGAAACTACACCCCTTGAGGATTTTGTTTTAGGGGTGTAGTGAGCATTTGGACTCCACAGGTGTTTCATAGAAGTCATAAACATTGGGCCGTGAAAATGAAAAATTGTATTTTTTCAGAAAAAATGTAGATTAAGCCCAAAACTTTTCATTTATACAAGGGGCAATAGGAGAAAGAGAGCACTGCCCAATTAGTTACCCATTTTCTCTTGATTACAGCAATACCCCATATGTGCTTGTAAACTGCTATATGGGCTCATGGCTAGGGTCAGAAAGGAGGGAGCACCATTTGGTTTTTGATCACAGATTCTGCTGGAATATTTTTCAGGCATCATATTGTGTTTTCAGAGCCCATGAGGTACCAATATAGAGGAAACTCCCCAGATGTGACCCAATTAAGAAAACTACACCACTCAAGGTATTCATCTAGGGGTATATTGAATTTGACTTTTCAGATTAGGAATTAAAACAAAATTGGTAGAATTTTATTTTTTATTTATTTTACAAACGTGTGAGATTAATAAAACATTTTGGGGATGTATCAAGCACCAATGGGGAAAAAAAGAACTCACAATTAATTCAGTTTTTTTTTCCTGTGTTCATTGATACCCTATATGTGACCTTTTTGTATTGTACAGGCACACGGTGGGGCCCGGAAGTGAAGGTGTACCATGTGGCTCTTCAAGGCCTAGTTTTTGCTTGGGTGATTTTGGGCCACCATGGTGGTATTCATCTAGGGGTATAATGATTTTTTGTTTTGTTTTATATATCCAATTGGTGCACAAGTGGACAATTTTTAAATGAAGGTGACATAAAATTTAAGATGAAGTTTATATGGACATCCTGAAAATGGCAGAAGGCATGAAAAAAATTAGTAATCCATTGAAGAATGGTAAATTCTGAAACATTCATTCATGCAAAGCCCTGGTTTGGAGGGGCAAGTGCTGCATTGATATATCGTATCCTTTCGGATACCCCTCTTCGAGCACACACAACGTCGTTTTTGTGGATGGCTCCTTTTTTTCCGTTGGGGGTACTTCACTTGAGAAATGCTGGCCAGGGACAATTCTACTTACCTCACTTCCTGAAGCCCTGCTACTCGCTCCTTCCTTTTGGTCTTTAAAAATTTATTTTTTAATAACTTTTTCAAGGTACTCGAGGTACCTAGAACGATTGCCAGCACTTCGGTACAAAATCTAAGAATTGAGGAGGGTCATTTCAATTAAATATACTGACAGTTTTTTGTACCATACCTTTGTCTTTCGCATGGCACAGTATGGCTTCATTAGTTGATTTCCCAAATCCACCCCTCCCATATGTTTGTTGTAGGCCTGTATGCATACAGGCTTTGAAACAGTGGTGCTTGTTCCACGCACTGAAACTGGGTTTGTGGTGTTGCCATGGATTGTGGAGAGCATAAGGACTTCTTTTTTGTCCCTGAATTTTACCAGGAGCACATTTTCATCACATCGTGCCCTGGTTTCGCCAACTTTTCAGCCAGAAAAGGCTTTGGAAGGTTTTTTAGATTCCTGCGAGAAGTGCCACAGGCCAGTGTTTTCCTTTCAACAAGGCACTTAAAAAGCGGAACGCTAGTGTAGAAACTGTCGAGGTATAGGTGGTACCCTTTATCCATCAGAGGATGCAGCAGGTCCCAAACTATTTTACCGCTTGTGCCAAGAACTGGGGGGCACTCTGGGGGACTAATCTGTGTGTCTTTCCCCTCGTAAAAACGAAAGGAGTGTGTGTATCCAGACTGGCTCTCGGCCAGTTTATATATATTTATGCCATATCTGGCTCTCTTGTTTGGCAAATATTGACGGAAATGAAGCCTTCCCTTGAAATGGACTAATGATTCGTCAATGGCTATGTTTTTTTCAGGAACATAAACTTCTGCAAAAAAACAAATTAAAATATGCGATGATGGGCTTAATTTTGAACAGCCTATCAAAATTTGGATGATCCGTAGGTGGGCACTGCTCATTGTCAGCAAAATGTAAAAACGTTTTCGAGGCATCACAGCATGGAATACAGGTGTATCATACAAAATATCTGTGGACCAATACGATTTGATGGTTGGCTTTTTTATAAGGCCCATGTGGAGCAAGAGCCCCCAGAAGGTTGCAATTTCATTTGGATTGTTTGGATGTAAAGCTTGGGTTCTGGCATAACGGGATGTTGGATTTTTGGCTAAGAATTGTTGTGCATATAAATTAGTTTGCACAACCATTAGGTTAAGTAAAGTATCTGAAAAAAAACATTAAAAAAATTTTATTTCACTGGTCACTGGTGCTGGGGTCACTTGTGCTGGGCTCATTCGGATCACTAGCCCTGCTTCGTTTCTGAGGGAGTTCCTCATCATCAGTGGAGGGGGATAACAAAAACTCAGATTCATCCTCACTTTCCGTATCTGAACATAAAATGGCATATGCCTCCTCCACGCTAAATAGACAAGACATTATTGGTGTGTAATAACGTTGCACTAACCCTGACGTGCAAAACTAAATTCCTGAATTAGTATTGGCAAGGAAACTGTGACGTGCAAAAGCAGCACACAAAATTACTACTAAATTATTAAGCTAACCTAAATGACTAAAACTTTTTTTTTTTTTTTTTTAATTATTTTTTTTATGAAGATAAAATGAAGAACCCCACACAAAACTACTACTCAAATATATGGTAGTAGTGGGCGAGGTTGAACTAGTGCTGTTGGGCACTAAAGGGTGGGCAGTAAACGGTACTGGTGGGCACTAACAGGTGCTGGCAGACACTATAGCGTCACTAAAAAGTGGGCAGTAATGGGTCCTGGTGGACACTAAAAGGTGCTGGTGGACTATAGCAGTACTAAAAGATGGGCAGTAAATGGTGCTGGTGGACGATAAAAGGTGCTGGTAGGCTCTATAGCAGGGCTGATGGGCCCTAGAGGGGACTTATATACTGATGGGCACTAAAGAAAATTATTATATATATTTGATTGTGACTACTGAGGGCTGATGGACACTATAATGAGCTTATAGTGAGCACTAAAGGGGAATGGTGGGCACTAAAGATGGCTGGTGGGCACTAAAGAGGGATGGTGGGCACTAAAGAGAGCTGGTGGGCCCTAATGGGCACTAAAGAAGATTATTATATATATTCTATTGTTATTACTGAGGGCTGATGGGAACTATAAAAGGGCTGATGGGCACTATAAAGGGCAAATGGGTGCTATAAAGGGCAGATGGGCACTAAATATGCTAAAAATATATTACTAGGAACGCTATCTCTCTCTCTCTCTCTCTCTCTATCCGATCTTCTCACAGTTCTCACAGAAATGAGGAGATCAGAGACGTTTCCTACGTCATAGATGGCTGTCATTGGTCAGTCTCTAAAGACTGACCAATCACAGCAATCGCCGGCATGGGGGCATGCAGATTTGTCCCCAGCCCGGCAACAGAGACGGTCAGCTATCAATGACAGCTGCCGCCATTTCGTTATCACTATGTGTTTTCACATAGTGACAGTTTATTCCTGCTCCGCAATAGTACGGCGAAGGTCCGCTTCAATGAGCGGCGTGTGCCGTACTATTGCGGAGCAGGTACGCAACGGGTTAAAATGCCTTAAAGGGTGAAGTTTCCAAAATAGGGGGTTTGTTTTACTATTTGACCTCAGAGCCATGCAATTGTGGGCCAATGCTGTGAAAATCACCAAAATAGACCTCAAATGTGCATGGTGCTCTTCACTTTGGAGCCCTGTTATATGTCCAGGCAAATGATAAATGCCTTGAGGGATGTGGTTTCTAAAATGGGGTCACTTCTTGGGGGCTTCCACTGTACTCTGGTTCCTCAGGGTTTTACAAATGCAACATGGCACCCAAAAACCAAGCCAGCAAAATCTGCATGCCAAATAGCGCTCCTGCCTTTCTGAGCCCTGCTGAGTGTCCAAACAGCAGTTTATGACCACATGTGGGGTATTACCGTACTCGGGAGAAACTACTTTTTTTCAAATGTTGGAGTGCTTTTTCTCCTTTGTTCCTTGTAAAAATGTAACATTTCCAAGTTTTTTCAAAAAAAATTAATTTTCAGTTTTACAGTATAATTCAAAGAAATTCAACAAAAAGCTTGTAGGGTCAAAATGCTCACTATACCCCTTGATAAATTCCTTCAGGGGTGTAGTTTCCCAAATGGGGTCACATTTGGGGGATTTCCACTGATTTGGTCCCGCAGGGGTTTTGCAAATGGGACATGGCACCCAAAAACAATTCCATCAAAATCTGATGCCAAGTAGCGCTCCTGCCTGAGCCCTGACGTGTATCCAAACAGCAGTTTATAACCACATGTGGGATGATACCGTACCCTTACAAATGTTGGGGTGCTTTTTCTCCTTTAACCCTTGAAGAAATAAAAAATATCAACATTTTAGTGGAAAAAATGTTGATATTTCACTGCCTAGTTCCGCTAAATTCCACAAAAAACCTGTGGGGTCTAAATGCGCAATATACCCCTCAATAAATTCCTTGAGGGCTTTAGTTTCCCAAATGAGGTCACTTTTTGGGGGTTCCATGGTTTTGGTCCCTCAGGGACTTTGCAAATGCGAGAAGGCAATTTTTAAATTATTAATTTTCAATTTCACAACATAATTCCACTAAATTCAGCAAAACATCTGTGGGGTCAAAATGCTCACTATACCCCTCGATAAATTCCTTCAGGGGTGTAGTTTCATAAATGGGGTCACTTTTGGGGGGTTTCCAATGAGTTGGTCCCGCAGGGGCTTTGCAAATGCGACATGGCACCCGAAAACCATTCCAGCAAAACTTGATCTCCAAAAGCCAAATGGTGCTTATACCCTTCTGAGCCTTGCCGTGGGTCCAAACAGCAGTTTATTACCACATATGGGGTATTCCCGTACTCAGGAGAAATTGCTTTTTAAATGTTGGGGTGGCTTTTCTCAGATTTCTACATTTTATTGTAAAAAATTTCGATTTTCATTTTTACATCCTAATTCCACTAAGTTCAGCAAAAAAACCTGTGGGGTTAAAATGCTCACTATGCCCTTTGATAAATTCCTTGAGGGGTGTAGTTTGCCAAATGGTGTATTTTTAGGGGGGGTTCCACTGTTTTGGCAGCACAAAAAACCTGACATGGTGCCTAAAATATATTCTAATAAAATAAAGGCCCCAAAATCCACAAGGTGCTCCTTTGCTTCTGAGGCAATGGGTGTTTTATAGGGGGTTTCTAATATATAATGCCCTCAAAGCCACTTCAAAACTGAACTGGTCCCTGAAAAAAATAGCCTTTTGAAATTTTCTTGAAAATGTGAGAAATTGCTGCTAAAGTTCTAAGCCACGTAACGTCCTGGAAAAATAGAAGAATGTTCAAAAAATGATGCAGACATAAAGTAGACATATGGGGAATGTTCACTAATAACTACTTTGTGTGGTATTACTATTTGTTTTATAAGTAGATACATTTAAATTTAGAAAAATACCAATTTTTGCAAATTTTCTCTAAATTTTGGTCTTTTTCGCAAATAAACACTGAATATATCGACCAAATTTTACCACTAACTTAAAGTACAATGTGTCACGGGAAAATAATACTGCCCCCCCCCATTCATAGCCTCTACTCTCAGTCTAACTAGCATGGTTAACTTGTTTTCCTCCAAATAATGGCTACTGTAGCAGTGCTTAGAAGGGTCTTTGTAAAGACGAATGTGGTCTTTAAAAAGACGGTACCAGCAAAAAAACAAAAATGGTGGTTACCAATCAGAATAAGAGGTTGTCTTTTAAAATAGGGCCACTGTACATGGACTACAATGTAATTGCAAATCCATCACAGAAAAATCTGGTCTTTTTGGGTGAGTGGACTATCTTAGAGGTGGTCTTTTGGGGAGGTTTCATTGTATAATCAGCTCTTTTTTCATTTTTAAAGAAATAATAAACTTCGAAATGCACAAAATAATTTTTGTGTGGGATGTATGCCAGATTTAAAAGGTAACCGAAATGCGCTTCATTTCCCTGTCTCGTGCATTCGGTGTGGCAGACGAGTAAAAACAACAACTTTTTTTTAATTTGCTCTATTTTACAATGACCCAACACTGCATGGCTTATTGTCATTATTCAATCTATTAAACATGAGCTTGAAAATAATCATCATATCCTTTTTTTAGCTGTTACACAGAACAAGCTGACACTGATGTTCTGTATGTCATTGCATTTTAAAAGACACATTAAAATGCAATCTGTTTTGTCATAAAAATCACACCATCGGATTTAAGAAAAAAAGAATTGGCAGGAAAAGATGGTAAAATGGACACGCATCGAAACAGAATCCTGCCTGTAATGGTATATACAAATTTAGTTATGATAATTGGACGGCGTAGATAATGTATTTTATGTCCTGGGATGGTTACTATATTAATACCAGGCATATACATTCAAAACCAGATAATTGAGACCTAGTATACCAGGAAATAAACCTGCAGTGAAATGACAGGTGTGTCCCATGTCCAAAGGCCACAAGTCCTTGTGCGTATGTTCATAATAATGATGTGCTAATTGCACGGCACACATTCCCAGCAGGACATTACTTTCCAATGATTCTCGTGTATTTAGTCATTAATGAAATGTCGCCATCTGGAGAAATGTCAGACCGTCCTGTAGTATTAACAGCTTGTACCTATTGTGTCACTTTTCCCAGTACATTTGATTGTAAGCTCTTATGGGCAGGAAACTCTCTCCTTTTGTCTGATTCTATGTTTAATTTTTGATTATTTGTCATTTTACTTGTTAGTTACGTCTTCTCTTGTAAAGCGCTTTGGAATATCTAAATAAACATTATTTCTATTGGTAGGAAAATTTTAAAAAATACACAAATGTTGCATGTCTTCCTTACTGCTAAGTAATAGGAGCACAGGAATGTCTAATTTGTAAAGGAGTTTATTCACTTTTTCAATCTCTTGTTATTACTTTGTTCAGAGATTACATTACTCAAACAAGACAGAAAAAATAAGAAAGGGGCTCATGTCCTCAGAGGCAGGACAAGCTTTCTTGGTGCCCAATGCAGGAGTTTCAGAATGTGCCCCACCATACTTGGTCCATGAAATTTAACATGATAGCTGTTGGATGGACAATCGTTCATTTAATTGTCCCCCAATGCCCCTTTCCGCACAATTTCTTGCATTCTTATTTATAAAACATATTTACCATTTAAGAAATTCAAAAGCAAAGCCCGGTTCTTTAGAATCATGAATTGCGCCCCCTATCGTCCCAGTACTGCATGCACGCGGAGCCTGTACAGCTATAAAAGGAGTCCCTATAGCGCCGTACTAAGGAGCCAAAGGTTTCAGTGTGCCACTATATGGTGTTTCTGTACGACACAGTATTATGAAGGTGCCACTCTAACACTTTTATCTATACCTCCATATGACAGAAACACCTCTGTACCTCCATAAAGATGTAGCCATCTTTAACTTGACTCTTAACAAGTTAAATACACAGTGGCAATAAACTTTAACATGACTTTTTCAATGACTTTTGTTGTGTGATAGCACGCTGCAGCAAGTTATTAGAGTCAAGATAAACCTTGCTACATCTTTATAAAATCAAATTCATACAGAGGTACAGTACGGCCCCATAGACTTCTATAGTTGCCATGTTATGGCTCCATACAACATGGTACAATATTGATAATACTGTGTTTAATATATGTGTTTATTTTTTTTATGTAGTTAAAGTGTGTGGATTATTAAAACAAATAAAAATGGGATTCAAGGAATGGAGAAGACGCATTTAGTCGTTCTCTCTAGAAACAGCTCCACTATTGTTCATTAGCAGTGTCTGGTATTGCCGCTTATCCACATTCACTTGAATCGGCTGATCTACAATGCCATACACAGCCTATGGTAAAGAGTGGAGCAGTTTTTGGAAAAGAACACCCATATCTATAATCCCATTCAACCTCTGTTACCTTGTAATAATGAAATGTTACCATTAGATGTCAGAGCCATCATAAAAAAAAATGTTTTTGGTTCTGCATTTCGCTATAGACAGATCAGTCCCCACAGTCGGAGCTACAATACGATTAGTAAAGGAAAATACTTTAAGGGTATGTGCACACGACCTCTTTTCAGACGTAATGGAGGCGTTTTACGTCTCGAATTACGCCTGAAAAGACGGCTCCAATACGTCGGCAAACATCTGCCCATTGCTTGCAATGGGTCTTACGATGTTCTGTGCAGACGAGCTGTCATGTTACGCGTCGCTGTCAAAAGACGGCGCGTAAAATTACGCCCGCGTCAAAGAAGTGCAGGACACTTTTTGGGACGTAATTGGAGCCATTTTTCATTGACTCCAATGAAAACCAGCTCCAATTACGTCCGTAAATGACGCCGCGAAAAATGCGTGCACTTTTAAAAACGTCTGAAATTCAGGAGCTGCGTAATTTCAGATGTATTTGGCGTTGTCGTGTGCACATACGCTTATTGTGCTGGTTTCTTGTGGCTCAATGAAGCCCTCTAGTGGTTACTCATGAACACTTTGCTCTTTTCTACTGTAACTTGAAATCCCCGAAAACCCCAGAGTCATGTGATGTGAAGGGTTAAGGGTATTCACACGCAGTGAGCAAAAACGTCTGAAAATACGGAGCTGTTTTCAGGTGAAAACAGCTCCTGAATTTCAGAAGTTTTTGCATGTACTCGCATTTTTTGCTGCGTCTTTTACAGACGTAATTGGAGCTGTTCTTCATTGCAGTCAATGAAAAACGGCTCCAAAAACGTCCCAAGAAGTGTCCTGCACTCCTTTGACGTGGGCGTAATTTTACGAGCCGTCTTTTGACAGCGATGCGTAAAATTACATCCCGTCTGCACAGAACATCGTAAAACCCATTGCAAGCAATGTGCAGATGTTTGCAGACGTGTTGGAGCAGTCTTTTCAGGCGTAATTCGAGGCGAAAAACGCCTCCATTACGTCTGAAAATAGGTCGTGTGCATATACCCTAAGAATGTTTGAAAAAAATTATTCAGAAATTGTAGATAAGGGCCCGTTCACATCAGCGTTCGGTTTCCATTGATGGGTTACGTCAGACCTTTCCGTCGGAGGAAACCATCAACGGAAAGGCAAACGGAAACCATAGCTCCCATTAGCATTACCATTGATTCAAATGGCAATGCTTCCGTTGCTAATGGTTTCCGTTTACCTCCGTTTCGTAAGGTTTTCGGTTTGTTTTTTACGGATTCAATAGCGCAGTCGACTGGCCATTAGACATTTTAACTTATGGTGTTGTCATCCACAATGATAGCTTCACAGCATTGTAGTTCAGAAGACAATCTAATATCGCTAGTGTATGGCCAGCTTTGATCCTTAGTTTGGGTCACATGATGGGGTACTTAATTTGAGCCATATGATCATGGTACTTAAAAGGGTTTTCTAGACAGTTTATATTGACGGCCTCTTCTCCCGCCGATCAGCTGACTGAAGGTGTCGCAGTTACGAATTCCGCGGTCTCTTCGATGTTTACCAGACATAGCGCCATACACATGCATAGCGGCTGTGCCTGGGATAGCAGTTTAGTCCCATTCAGTCAGCTGATCGGTGGGGGTGTCGGGAGTAGGTCCCCCAGCGATCTGATATTGATAGGACATAAATATAAAATGCACGGAGAACCCCTTTAATGTTAGACATGTGGGACACAAATGAAACTCATAAGGCCTTGTTCACACGGTGGAAAATTCATGCTGATTCCGACGCATTTTACATGAAAACTGTTGTAAAAAGCCTCCCATTGTTTTAAATAATAAACTGTCCCGTTGTTCATAGGGGGCAGTATTTTCAAGGTACAGAATTGAAACCGTGTCGCTAAAAAAGAAAAATGTACATCTTGACGCATTGTGGCTTAAGGTGAAATAACGTAGTCTCGTGGAAAGGTGTGTGGCTTAAAATGCAACACCACGCACAAAAAATGTACCAACATGTTAGCACAAAAATATGGACTTAACTTAGCCGACTAATAGGTGGTATGAGGAAGTGTCTAACATGTCAAGCAAGATGCGCCAAATTTATCATACAGCGTACACAAATTTGATAACTTTTGCACATTTTGTGACTGCCTTGTCTGAGTCTACACTAGTATGCTTGGTGCAAAAATAATAAAGAAATGTGTCCACGTTCTCAAAAAATCCAACCTGGACACAAACGGCAGAGTAGTGCAATCCTCCTTGACTTCCCAGGAATAGATGTCAATTTAATCCCCTTCAGATCTTCCGTTGGACATGTACTAGTTCCAGATGGTCACAGTATTGCTGTTCAAAAAAGCTTAAAAAGCCAAGAGCCTCCTTTTGGTTTTTAATTTATTTTTACTTACAAAAGGGCACTTTAAAAAAGCATATAATAAAATCCACGTGACATCATAGATAAAAAAAAAAAGGTTTGACTCGAGTTTCATCTAGAACGACTTCTTCCCTATAAAAAAAATCTCCCATGACAACATGGCCTAAGGGTGCCAATAAAATACTTTGGCACCAGTGTGAAGCAGGAGGTGCCAATGTGAGATGTACTTATTGTATCCTGCTAGGATTAGAGGAAACATTGATGCCAACTCATCAGCATGCGTGTAACTACTAGGGTAGCAGTCATAGCATTCTCGGGAGCCACCAACACTCCGAGTTGAAGTGCAGTTAACAATCACTGTGGACCATGAAGGGGAGAGTGGACGGAGCAATGGACAGTTGAATGCAGATTGTTGGGGGATCAAGGAGAAGAAAAACAAATACAAAGAAGCATAGTACAAAATGGAGGCAAAGATAAGCTTTTCATGAACACACAACATGGGGCATTGGGACCCCCCAATCCAAACTTTTCTATATTCTTGCACACCCCGCAAAAACAGGATGCTCTATATAGCCTGTTAATGCCCATTGCTCCCTAGAAGTTTCCTCCACAGGGGACTTTCTTCTCCTGCTCAGGAAGACTCTGCATGAATCAGAGGAGCGTGCGGTTACAGATTTTTTATAATAGTCTGGACACTCGGTATATAGAATTCACAAATCCAGTACCATCCCCTTATGAAAGAACATCACTAAAGTCTGAGAACACAAGCAAGTAACCTTAGTATAAAGTTTTTTATTGTTTGCGTCTCCCTCCAAAATTACTCTAATTAGCAGATCCCCCCTTCTGCCTTTACTATCGAGTAATACTAGTGATTATTAACCCGTTGGGGCACATTGATGCACCTTTACGACATCAGTGGGAGATATTTCCCACACCTTCACATATATGTACTTCCTAATGACCCGCAGTAGAGCAGATGCAATTACTACTAGACTTTTATAAGTGAGTATATTATACACAGAGCAGCAGTTTTGCTCTCTCACTGTTAAATGTACACATAAGGCCCCATGCACACAACTGTAAAAAACCTCAGTTTTTGCGGACCGCAATCGCTGTCCGCAAAAATTGACACATTCACTTTCATTGAACACGGATGCCTTTCTGTAGCGCTACGGGTGGGTGTCCGTGCCGTAGAAATGTTCCGAAAATTATGGAACGTTCTTTTGCATTTTGCGGGCCGTCCTCCCATACTTTGTTTGGGAGCACGGCCCAAAAAAAGGGGGGCAGTCGGCGGCCGGTCGTGCCCGCAATCGTGACCTAAGGCCCCATGCACATGACCGTAAAAAAAATCTCAGTTTTTGTGGACCGCAATTGCGGTCCACAAAAACTGACCCATTCACTTTCATTGAACGTATCGCTACGGATGAGTGTCCGTGCCGCAGAACTGTGCTGGGAATTATGGAGCATGTCCGTTCTTGATCCACAATTGCGGCACGGACTCCTCCATAGAAGTCTATGGGGGAAGCCAAAATTGCGGATTGCTACGGACGTGCGTCCGCAAATACGCATAGCCATTTGCAAATACAGAAGTGTTGCTAAGCGACACAAAGGGGATTTCCCATCAACCAGGCTTCTTTTTTTTTGCGGATCCGTATATACGGATGCAATACGGCTGTACTACGGACCGTATTTGCGGATACCATTCAGCAGAAATGGGTACGTTGCTGATAATTTGCTGATGTCTATAAAGCAATACCGTAATTTACGGTCAGTATTTGCGGATACGGTCGTGTGCATGGGGCCTAACATGGTATAAATCTCCCCTCAGTAAGGCCCCATGCACTTGACCGTGCCCGCAATCACAGCCCGCGATTGCGGGCACGGCCGTCCGCCGACTGCCACCCGCGTTTTCGGGCCGTGCTCCCATACAAAGTATGGAAAATGCAAAAGAACGGACATGTTCCATAATTTTCGGAACATATCTACGGCACGGACACCCATCTGTAGCGCTACGGAAAGGTGACCGAATTTTGAGGTCGAAAAAAACTCAGGTTTTTTACGGTCGTGTGCAAGGGGCCTTACTCTCCATCCTGCATAACCCCCTCCACCTGTGCTAATGTGATTTGTAGAAGTCTGCAAAGTACTCCTCAAATGTAAGGGCATTCAATGTATGTATGTATGTTAAATATATTAAGAATGTATTTGTGTGCCTGTTTGTACTTAGTGTGCATTCCTGTATATAGTGAGCATGCATTTATGTGTGTGCATTTATATAGTATGTATATGTATGTGTAAGGTTGGCAAACGGCCATCTTAAAAGTCATGTGGACTTTAAATAGTTGCAGTGCCTGCTTTATAATGTTACTTTCTGTGTCTTGACAAGGGTAGCACTTGGCCTGGGGGTTTCAGCCCTGGGGAATCCCTTGACGTCATTGTCAATGTAAGGACAGTGATGTCAGGGGTGTTCAACTTACAAAGTCCCCGGCCAGAGCCGTTAACGCTCTGGTCGGGGACTCCGGGACTGGAGAAGCCCCTGACGTTACTGTCCATATATGGACAGTGACGTCAGGGGCTTGAAGGACTAAGCGCTTAAAGACGCGCTGTGCCCGGGGAGTTCAGGCGATGTATCCCACTGAATGCCTATACAGTGGGATACGTTGGTGCCTTCTGTCGGAGGTTTACATGATGTGAACAGGCCATTATGTGTACCTTCATGTATGACCAGTAACGTGCATTTGTGCCTTGCATTGCTTATACATTTTTTAACCCCTTGTCGACATCCAACGTACAGTTACATCAGATGTGTGCCATAATAATATGACCCGGGCTCAGGAGCTTAGCCCCTGCACCATATGTGGCAGCTGCCTGTTTCAAACAGCTGATACCAGCCTGCATTGGGCCGGGATCGGAGATAACCCCGATCCCAGCTGTTTAACCCCTCAGATGCTGCGGTCAATAGTGACTGCAGCATCTAAGCGGTTAGGCAGAGGGAGGGTGCTACCTCTGTCCCCCAATCCCCCCCCCCCCCCACGACAAAATCGCCGGGTGCCGATTGGTTGCCACTGCAGCCGAAGTCCTATTAAATTGAAAAATAGACTCAAGCATACTGTTGTACTGGAATGTTGCACGGGTGGTTAAAGCTGTCTGTTTTTTGGAAGTGCTGCCTCCCTGTCTATTTTTCGATTGCCCAGTATTGAGGACTGTGGACCTGGTCCTATTGAGGCATGCACCCACTTGTGGTCCGTTGCTGAGCTGCGCTGTTTCCGTAACTCCCATAGAACTGAATAGTAGTTACTAAAACACAACTCCCATAGTAGTGAATGGCAGTTACAGAAGCAGTGCAGCATTAGAGCTACGCTGTTTCTGTAACTACTATTCAGTTCTATGGGAGTTACGGAAACAGCGCAGCTCAGCGAGCTACGCTGTTTCCGTAACTCCTGACCATGTAATCAGGAAGTGGCCGAGAGGCAGCGTGAGCACAAAAAGCTGGAACAGTTTCCGTAACTCCTGACAATGTAATCAGTAAGTGCCCAGGTGGCAGCGTGAGCACAAAAAGCCACACCAGGTTTTAGGGGGCCCCATCCTAGAGATAGGTGTGGGTCAGTGGCGTAACTACCGCTATAGCAGCCGTAGCGGCTGCTACAGGGCCCGCAGCATGAGGGGGCCCGTGCCACCCGCCGGCACGGCCCCTACCATGGCCGGAGGCTCCGCTAGCAGCCACTATGGCTTCTACAGAGCGACGCCACTGAAGGGGTTGTTCCTACAAAAGACATGCATCCCCTATCCACATGGTAAGGAGAACGAGGGACCGAAAGTCCCCTGAAGTTCTCCATGACAAACCTCGGACTTCCGGGGTCTGTCTGCAGCTCCATAGAAATGACCAGCGCTCCTTTCATTTTTAGTCTGAGGTTTGCCATGGAGAACTTCGGGGGACTTTCGGTCCCCCGTTCTCCTTATCGCTGCCAGCGATCACACATGTATCCCCTATCCTGCGGATAGGGGATACATCTCTTATGTAGGACAAACTATAGGCTGTTTTTTTTGGGGGGGGCTATATAGCGTTATATACAGGGGGGTCTGTATGGCGTTATCTACAGGGAGGGCTGTATTGCGTTATCTACAGAGGGGGCTGTATGGCGTAATCTACAGGGGGCTGTGTATGGCGCTATCTACAGGGGGCTGTGTATGGTGCTATCTATAGGGGGACGCTGTGTGGTGGAATCTATAGAGAGGCACTATCTACAAGGGGGGTTGTGTGATACCCAGCTTAGGGGGGGCCCCAGTTATAAGTTTGCTATGGGGTCCAGTCTTTCCTAGTTAGGCCCCTGGTGCGGGTCCCAGAGGTGGGACTCAAATCTATCTGACATTAATGACATATTCTGCGGATTTGTCATCAATGTCCCTCATGGGAAAACCCCTTTAACTAGTTATACGGCAAGGAACAGCGCAATCACTGTTCCTGGCCATTAGAGCAGCATGTCAGCTGTAAAACACAGCTGATACCTGCAGTGTATCGAATGCCTGCGCGCGTGAGCCCATTCCAAACATTTCCCCCCCTGCTCCATGACGTACCGGCATGTTATGCATCAAGAAGGGGTTAAGGTAGCGGTTAGAGGGGTCTGGCGCAAATGAGCCCCTTGATTGCCGACTATAAGACGGAGGGACTTTTTAAGCAAGATTTATTCTTGCTAAAAAGTGCGTCTTATAGTCCAAAAAATACGGTATATGGCGGTACATTAACCTGTGTACTGATTGTAAACAGGCAGTTGATAGGGCATACTTCAGTATGCCCTAACAACAGGAAATATGGTCAGACAGCCCTGGGGTCCTTCGGTGGACCCTGGGCTGTATGTCCATATATAGCATGTTCCTTGATCGCGTCACAGGAATTCCCTGTGATGCGATCAAAGGGGTGGTCCGTCTGATCATTTTTCCTTTGAATGCCCTGGTCAGCTTTGATCGTGGGGGTTATCTCAGCTGTTAGAACGGGGCTGCAGCTGTGTATTACAGCCGTTGCCCCGCACCTGATCGCGCCGGCACACTGTGTGTCACACAGGACAAAAATGTTCTTCCTAATGCGGCAAGCAACTGCGTGGTGTTCCCCTTTGTGCCGATGATACTTTGGTTTATCTAGAACTATCTACAAAATGTAGTCAACAGCCATTCACCAATATAATTTTATTAATCCTACAAAATAAGGTGCTGATAGGCAAAGTATGATAATCATTTTATTAATTCATAAGGAAAATAAGTAAAAACGATTAAAAAAGACAAAGCATCACATACAATGAAGTGGAAAGCAGGCCTACTGTACAGTATATCAAGAGCAGGTAAGTGCAATTGAAAAGTGCAATAGTAAAGGGCATAAAGGCATTAACACAGTGAAAAAGTCTATATTTCATAAGCGGTAATGCAGTAGATTTAGAAGAGCAGACCTTCCTCCTGATACATAAAATACAACATAATTTTCATGGATCTCCTAAATAACATCATATTGTGACAGAAAAAATACGGTATATAGAAAAGGATGGTGACCGCACCCAGAAGCTGGTGAATTAGTAAATGTATAATACAAATGTGTTTAGAATCACGTTATACCTACATTGCAATAAAAACAATGGCATTAAGACTGGGTTCACACAGAGTTTTTTGCAGGCGGAAAATCTGCCTCAAAATTCCGTTTGATGTCAATCGGAGGTCAGAGGTATAAACGCCCGAAGATAGGGCATGTCCCTTCTTTTTCCCGTGAACCGGTTTTTCCGCTCGCGGGAAAAAAACGCCTCCACCTCCCATTGAAATCAATGGGAGGCATTTTCCACCGTTTTTTGGCTCGTTTTGCTGCGCGGTGTCTGCGTCAAAAAACTCATCAAAAAACTGTGTGAACTCCCCCTAAAGGTTTGCATAGCCTTTATGGTGTCCCTAACTTTTTAGAATAAGCTGTCATATGTGTACATAAGGAATAACAGTATATCTGCATTATTTAGCAGTTTTCCTCTAAGCAGGTTCCCTCTCTAAGGCCAGATTCGCACGAGCGTTGAATACGTCAGTGTGATGGCCGTTAAAACAACGTCCGTCATACGGATGCATGTTTTCCAATGGGGCCATTCACACGGCCGTTGTTTCAACGGACCGTGTGAAGGGACTGTTGAAAAATAGAGCCTGTCCTATAATCTTCCGTTTTCACGGATCCCTCCATAAGCTTAAGTCTATGTGGATCCGTGAAAACGGGACCTGCACAGTGGCACCTCGGACGTAAAAATCGTCACATTTTTCACGTCCAAGTTTCCCCACGTTCGTGTGACTCTAGCCTAATTCTCTGTTTTCCCTGAGATAGTGGGTTGAGCCTAACTGCCATTATGTCTTCTATACACTGCACACTCTGGGCTGCCTGCCGAATACTAGGTATGGGCCTGATCATCGCGTCACGGGAATTCCCTGTGACGCGATTTAAGAGAGTTTCCCCCCTCAGTCTGGCCCCTTGTATGCTGCTATCGACATTGCTCAGGGAATACAATGGCTTTACTGGCAGAGATCAGAGCTTCACTGGTAGGCTAGATTCACACGAGTGTTTCCATTTTGCGTTGCAGTTCCGTGTCCCATCAGTGTTTGTTCCGTGTGGTATCAGTTGTTGATGTTTTATTTTCTCTGCATTTCAAGGAACTGGTGCGTGATTCACGGACAGCACACGGATGTGCATCCGTGATATTCACGCACCCATTGACTTCAATGGGTGCGTGATCCGCAAAAAACGCACAATAATAGGACATGCAGTGAGTTTCATGCAACGGAAACACGCTGCGTGAAAAACACAATGTCTGAATTGCCCCATTGAATTACATAAGTGCGTGTGATGGCCGGTGTTTTAATGTCCGTCACACGGACGTATTCAACGTTCATGTGAATAAGGCCTTAGAGTGGGGCTCTGGCTGTATGTGAGCCACTAAATGAAACCACTCTGTAATTCATGTCAGTTCCTGGCATAAATTATAGTAAACAGAACGCCACGGTGACCACGCTCCTTTTGTGAAGCTCCATCCACTATTTTAAAAAGTGCTGAGTTCAGCTGAAACTTTTTCAATGACACTATTTTGGGAAACATAACTTATTGATTCATTTTTATTAACTCTTTCTAAAGGGAAATGGAAACAAAAACCAGCAATTCCTCCATTGCGTTTTCAATTTACGCCGTTCCCTGTGAGGTGTTAATACATGTCAGCTTTATTCTATCGGTCGGTACGGTTACGATTATACCAAATATGTGTTTTTTTGTTTTACTTCTTCGGCACAATGAAAACACTTTTCTTCAAATAATTTTTTCTGCATCGCCGCACTCTAAGGGCATGCCCAGACGTGGCGGATTTCTCCCGCTACTGTCCGCATCAGTGTTGCACAGAATCTGCGTTGCAGATTCTGTTGCGGCTCTGCCCAAGATGGGCATTAAATTGATGCGGACTAGCCATAGCGTATTGAGCTGAAGTACTTTCCTTCTCTCTATCATTGCAGGATAGAGAGAAGGGACAGCACTTTCCCTAGTGAAAGTAAAAGAATTTCATACTTACCGGCCGTTGTCTTGGTGACGCGTCCCTCTTTCGGAATCCAGCCCGACCTCCCTGGATGACGCGGGAGTCCATGTGACCGCATCAGCCTGTGATTGGCTGCAGCCATCACTTAGACTGAAACGTCATCCTGGGAAGCCGGACTGGAGGAAGAAGCAGGGAGTTCTCGGTAAGTATGAACTTCTATTTTATTTACAGGTTGATGTATATTGTTATCGGTAGTCACTGTCCAGGGTGCAGAAACAGCTACTGCCGATCGCTTAACTCTTTCAGCACCCTGGACAGTGACTATTTACAGACGTCGCCTAGCAAAGCTCCCATAATTACGGGTGCACACACGTAGTCACCCGTAATTACGGGTGCACACACGTAGTCACCCGTAATTATGGGTGCACACACACGTAGTCACCCGTAATTATGGGAGCACACACGTAGTCACCCGTAATTACGGGAGCCCCATTGACTTCCTCAGTCTGGCTGTAGACCTAGAAATACATAGGTCCAGCCAGAATGAAGAAATGTCATGTTAGTAAAACCAATACGCTCCGCAGCACACATAACATCTACATAACATCTGCAGACTTCATTGCGGAATTTTGAATCTCCATTGAAGTCAATGGAGAAATTCCGCAACGAGTCCGCAACAAGTCCGCTACCTGTCCGCAACAACCATTGTATGCTGCGGACACCAAATTCCACGCCGCAGCCTATGCAATTCCGCCACGTCTGGCCATGCCCTAAGAGACAGACCTTTGTATTTTTCCGTCGATGTAGCTGTACGCGGGCTTGTTTTTGCGAGATGAGATGTAGTTTTTTATTGGTACAATTTTGGGTTACATGGGACTTATTGATTAACTTTTCTTATTAATATTTCGGAAAGGGATAGGAAACAAAAGCAATTCCCCCATTGTTTTTTGCTTTTCTTGTGCGCCGTTTAAGCTGCGGTTTAAGTAATGTGTTAATTATTGTTTGTAATTACGATCGCAGCAAAATACCATACACACATTCCTCAACATTGAAATTGCAACACCAAGAAGGAAGAGTTTTGGAATTGTGGAAATTACAGGATCGATGGACATGTTAATGATATGCAAATGCTAAAAAAAATATAAACAAAATATTCCAAACATCTTGATTTATTTAGTATCGAGTATGAGCACCACACGCAGAAATACACGCACTTACACGCATTGTCATGCTATCAATGAGGGTATTAACCCCTTCCCGCCGCAGCCCTTTTTCAGATTTTCATTTTCGTTTTTTCCTCCCCACATTCCAGAAGCCATAACGTCTTTATTTTTCCGTCGATATAGTCCTATGAGGGCTTGATTTTTGTGGGACGAGTTGTAGTTTTTCATAGCACCATTTATTTTGCCATATAATGTACTAGGAAACGGGAAAAAATTATTTGTGGGGTAGAAAATGAAAAAAACACAGATTCCTCCATGTTTTTTTGCGTGCCGTTTTTACGGAATTCACTGTGCAATTAAAACAACATGTTAACTTTATTCTGCGGGTCAATACGATTACAGCGATACCAAATATATATAGTTTTTTTCTATATTTTACTACTTTTACAAGTAAAAACCTAAGTGTAAAAACTAAAATTTATTTTGTGTCGCCAAATTCCGAGAGCCCTAACTTTTATATTTTTCCGTCGATTAAGTGGTATGAGAACTTATTTTTTGCAGGATAAGCTGTAGTTTTTAATAATACCATTTTGGTGTACATGCGATGGTTTGATCACTTTTTATTTCATTTTTTGTGGGAGATGAGGTGACCAAAAAATAGGGATTATGGCGTTTACAATGATTTATTTTTTACGGCGTTCACCGTGCAGGTTAAATAACGATATATTGTAATAGTTCAGACTTTTACGGACGCGGCTATACCAATTATGTTTATTTATTTATTATGCTCTAGGAGGAAACTGGGAAAATGTTTTTTTTTTAACTTTTAATATCCCTAGGGGACTTCAACCAGCGATCGTTAGATCGCTTGCACGATATATGGCAATACTAATGTATTGCAGTATATCATGATTCTGACAGGCAACTATTAAGCCCTGCCGGAGGCAGCTTAATAGGTGTACAAGATGACGGACCTGGGGGCCTTCATTAGGCCCCCAGGCAGCCATAGCAACCATCGCCCCACCCCACTATTGAGTTGCGGGGGGCGCCATGAGCTGTTAGAGGGGGTCACCCCCCTCTTTCTAACGATTTAAATGCTGCAGTCGCTATTGACCGCGGCATTTAACGAGTTAATTTAGCGGGATCGCACTCGAGCGTGATGCCGCTCGTTACTCTGAAGTGTCAGCTGTAACAAACAGTCTACACCGCATCATATGGAGCGGGTTCACTCCGTGAGCCTGCTCCATACTTCTCCTACCCGACTTTGGCGTATGGATACGTCAAATGTCGGGAAGGGATTAATAGTTGTCTGAGGAATGTTATGCCACACTGAATGAACTTGGGCAAGCAAATCATCAATATTGCAATTGCCAACCAATGACGTCCCGGATGTGCTCGATGGGAGACAAGTCCAGAGACGCTGCAGGCCATGGTAGCATATTTAGGCAACACAGGCTGCTCACAATAGAACGAGCAACATGCGGCCTGGAATTGTCTTGATGAAAAACGGATTCTGGGACACTTTGAAGAAATGGCCGTACCACTGATTCCACAGCCAAATCAATGTAATGCTGAGCTGTTAGTGTACCTGAAAAGAAGCCTAGAGGGGTCCGGTTACAGTACATTATGCCACCCCACAATCCCGGGTGTAGGACCAGTGCAACGTTCCCATGTGAAGGCTTTTTCATGGCGTTGCCCACGTGGTCTTCTGACCAATCTCTGGTTATCATTGCATCCGAAATAAAAGCGTAACTCATCGCTGAAGAGGATAGACATCAATTCCAGCCTCCATTGCCGTCTTGCTGTGGACCATGATAGCCTATGAGAGCGGTGGCGTGTGGACAATATAACACATGTGGCTGGATGTCTGGCTCGTAGACCAATGTCATGCAAACGCCTTCTGATGGTTTGTGTCGACACTGATTGCAGCCCTAGGCTTGAGATGTGACTTCCAATTTCGCTTGCAGTACAGAATGGCTCACTACGCGCCTTTCTTCCAATCAGATGATTCATCCGTGCAGAGGTTTATCTCCATGCACCTCCGGCTGTCATTCCCGTTCGTTGTTGTTCTCCGAACCTCCGGGACACAAAATGTTGAACAGTGCTGACATCTCGGTCTAGGTGCGTAGCGATCTGCCGGAGTGATAAACCAAGGTCTCTCAGTTCAAGGATTCTGTCCCTCTCAGTTTGCGTCAAGTGGTGATATCTGGCACGTCGACGAACAGGAGGCATCCCACACCACTTGATCCGATTTTTGAGGTTTCATGTGGCTAAAAAACTTTGCTTTCAATCTGGCTTTTATGCCCGTCCCACATGCCACAGATTGGTGCTCGGTGCTTGAAAATTTGATGCTTTGCAGATATAAGTGACACCTGCTACGGCCTCGATTTGCATAACCTTGCGGCTTGCCCTTCTTGGTTTTCAATGTTGAGGAGTGTATGTAATTTTTTCTATTTTTTTAACACACACAAAATACAACCATTTTTTATGAAAAAAAAATGATGTACTTTTTTTTTAAATAATAAACTTTATTTTACTTTCCTAAATTATTTTTTAAGTTCCACTAGGAGACTTCACTATTTCATCTTTTGATCGCTTCAACAACGCTAACCATAGCATTATTGGGTGTCAGTGTAAAAACTGACAAGCAATCACTCAGTCCGTGATTTTGCATGGCTTAATAGACATACAGCCATGGCAGGCTTGGGGGGTCTATCTTAGGCCCCCAGTCACCATGTCAATTAATCAGCCCGCGATCACCAGCCACCGCCACGTGACAAAGGGTGCCCCCTCCCTCTGTCAAATCATTTAACTGCAGCAGTCGCTATTAACCACAGCATTTAAGGGTTCTCTCCTATACTGGCAGTTGCAGCAGTAGTCGAGCTGTCAGTCATCTTAATGTAAGTCAAACCGTGATGTACATCCTGGTAGTTTCAAGGGGGTGGCCAGTTTACAATTAAATGCTGTTAAATGGTGTCCAGGTGTCTAAAACAAGACACTTACTAATATGATGTCTTCATCCTTTCGGCCTTCTTCGCCAGTTCTGGCAAGCCACGCCCCCCATGTAAAAGATCCGCTGTCCGCCGCCGTCACGCCTGCCTCGTCTATTGCAGCGCGCGTCATGGAGAGGCAGAAGAATAAGCTCGTCCATACCTGAACGAGCCGGAACATCCGGCCCCTCCTCTACACTTGCGCTGGTTTCTGAATTGCACAGGAACAGCGCAAGCGCAATGGACACTCTTCATTATACACATGAGCGATCTTCCTGTCCTTCTTCCCTGCAACCGACTAGAGCAGTTACTAACTAGAGTTGCGGTACACAGAGCCACTAGTACAGGCTCTGCTCCGAGACTCTGTGGAATCCCCTGACATCGATGTCCATATATGGACAGCGATTTCTGGGGCTTCCCCAGAGCTGGAGTCCCAGGCAGAGTGCTACTATAGGCTCTGCTCTGAGACACTGTGGAATCCCCTCTTATCGCTGTCCATATATGGACAGCGATGTCTGTGGCTTCCCCAGAGCCAGAGCGCTAGTATAGGCACTGCTCCGGGACTCTGTGGAATCCCTTAAAATCGCTGTCCATATATAAACAGCAATGTCTAGGGCTTCCCCAGAGTCCCGAGCAGAGTGGTACTATAGGCTCTGCTCCAAGACTTTGTGGAATCCCCTAACATCACTGACCATATAGGGACAGCGATGTCTGGGGCTTCCCCAGAGCCAGAGTCCCGGGCAGAGCACTAATATGGGCTCTGTTCCGGGACTCTGTGGAATCCCCTGATATCGATATCCATATATGGACAGCGATGTCTGGGGCTTCCCCAGTGCCAGAGTCCCGGGCAGAGCGCTAGTATAGGCTCTGCCCCGGGACTCTGTGGAATTCCCATACCTGAACGAGCTGGAAGTGATGTCAGGAGCAGAGCTAGCGCTCTGCCTGGGACTCCAGCTCTGGGGATGCCCTGACATCACTGTCCATATTTGGCAGTGATGTCAGGAGCAGAGCTGGAATCCAAGGCAAAGTGCGAGAAGCGGCCATATATGGAGACTGATGTCAGTGGCTTCCCCAGAGTTCCAGAGCAGAGCCTATACTAGTGCTCTGCTCTAGGACACCATCTCTGGGGTTGCCCCTGACATCACATTCCGGTCCAGGAGGATCCCCTGACGTCACTGTCTATGGACAGTGATGTCAGGGGCTCCTCCAGCAGAGGAATCCTCGGCCAAAGAGTCGGCAACATTCTGGCTGGGGATTCCACTCCTAGAGGGAGCCCCAATGGAGCTATCTCCTGGGTGTGTGTGTGTGTGTGTGTGTGTGTGTGTGTGTGTGTGTGTGTGTCAAGGGTTGGGTGTGGCATTATCTACAGAGGGCACTGTGTCAGTATGTACAGAGGGCACTGTGGCAGTATGTACAGAGGGCACTGTGGCAGTATCCACAGAGGGCACTGTGGCATTATCTACAGAGGGCACTGTGGCATTATATAGGGGGGGTCACATCTACAGAGGGCACTGTGGATTTATGTGGGGGTGGCATTATCTACAGAGGGCATTGTGGCATTATCTACAGGGGGAACTGTGGCATTATCTACGGATGGGTGTGTGGCAGCATCTACAGAGGGCACTGTGGCATTATGTGGGGGTGGCATTATCTACAGAGGGCACTGTGGCATTATCTACAGAGGGAACTGTGGAATTATCTATGGGTGAGTGTGTGGCAGTATCTACAGAGGGCACTGTGGCAGTATCTACAGAGGGCACTGTGGCATTATCTACAGAGGGCTCTGTGGCACTATCTAAAAAGGGGCTGCCCAACCTTGACATTCGTGTGTCTGACAAACGCTGCCAACTGAGCCGCCGTTCTGCATTTAGCGACACTTAAACTGGATTGTTAAAATTAGCACGTGGGGAAAACGTCAAAATTCTGGTAAGTTTAAACCTAGCAGTGTTATCATAGTAATGTAGTATTATTATAGTAATCTAGTAATATTATAGTAATGTAGTATTGTTATAGTAATGTAATATTGTTATAGTAATATAGTATTATTATAGTAATTTAGTGTTCTGATAGTAATGTAGTATTGTAATAGTAATGTAGTATTATTATAGTAACGTAGTGTTATAGTGATGTATTATTATAGCAATGTAGTATTGTTATAGTAATGTAGTATTATAGTAATGTAGTACTGTTATAGTAATGTAGTAGTATTATAGTAATGTAGTATTGTTATAGTAATGTAGTAGTGTTATAGTAATGTAATGTTATTATAGTAATGTAGTATTATAGTAATGCAGTATTGTTATAGTAATGTAGTATTATAGCATTGTAGTATTATTATAGTAATGAATTTTTATAGTAATGCAGTGTTATTATAGTAATGTAGTATTATTATAGTAATGTAGTGTTATTATAGTAATTTAGTATTGTTATAGTAATGTAGTATTATTATAATAGTGTAGTAATGTAGTATTGTTATACTAATATAGTATTATAGTAATGTAGTTTTATTATAGTAATATAGTATTGTTATAGTAATGTAGTATTATAGTAATGCAGTATTGTTATAGTAATGTAGTATTATAGTAATGTAGTATTGTTATAGTTATGCAGTGTTATTATAGTAATGTAGTTTTATTATAATAGTGTAGTAATGTAGTATTGTTATACTAATATAGTATTATAGTAATGTCGTTTTATTATAGTTATATAGTATTGTTATAGTAATGTAGTATTATAGTAATGCAGTATTGTTATAGTAATGTAGTATTATAATAATGTAGTATTGTTATAGTTATGCAGTGTTATTATAGTAATGTAGTTTTATTATAGTAATATAGTATTGTTATAGTAATGTAGTATTATAGTAATGCAGTATTGTTATAGTAATTATTATTATAGTAATGTAGTATTGTTATAGTAATGTAGTATTATTATAGTAATGTAGTATTGTTATAGTAATATAGTATTATAGTAATGTAGTTTTATTATAGTAATATAGTATTGTTATAGTAATGTAGTATTATAGTAATGCAGTATTGTTATAGTAATGTAGTATTATAATAATGTAGTATTGTTATAGTTATGCAGTGTTATTATAGTCATGTAGTTTTATTATAGTAATATAGTATTGTTATAGTAATGTAGTATTATAGTAATGTAGTATTGTTATAGTAATGTAGTATTATAATAATGCAGTATTGTTATAGTAATGTAGTATTATAGTAATGCAGTATTGTTATAGTAATGTAGTATTATAATAATGTAGTATTGTTATAGTTATGCAGTGTTATTATAGTCATGTAGTTTTATTATAGTAATATAGTATTGTTATAGTAATGTAGTATTATAGTAATGCAGTATTGTTATAGTAATGTAGTATTATTATAGTAATGTAGTATTGTTATAGTAATGTAGTATTATTATAATATTGTAGTATTGTTATAGTAATGTAGTATTATTTTAGTAACGTAGTATTGTTATAGTACTTCAAATAACTAATTGATTAACAATAATTTTGTATCAAATTTGAAAGTAATGCGGCCCGTCAACGTCATATTTTTTCTATATGTGGCCCACATTCCGGCCGAGTTTGAGACCCCTGGACTAGAGTGTACAGAAAAAAATTAGATATTTTTTTTTAATAAAGATTGTTCATAAAGGGTCTTCAAATTATTTAGATGAGAGCAAGTAAAGAGAGGTAAAAATTGAAGTGTCAAGTAAAAAAAATTACAGTACGTATATATCTCATATATATCTATATATACATGTGAGATACTGTATATATATATATATATATATATATATACACACACACACACACACATACTGCACAGATGTATATATATTTATATATGTATATTATATATATGTACACTATATGTGTGTGTGTATATATATATATATATATATATCACACACATATATCTATCTCTGTACAGTATGTAGATCTCACATCTATTATATTAAAAAAAACTTGAAAATGCTTCCATTGAGTAAGTGAAACGTTGCATTTGCTGGGTGAATAAATTTCTTTTTTTTGCTTTGAGTTCTGCTTCCGTGCTCTATTTTCTTTATACACCATGTGGGGAGACGTCACTCCTCATTATTTGAAGCATAGCACCAACCAACTTTGTTTTTTTGCCACGGTGCTGCTACCACCTTGTTTTCTATTTTTAAATAAATATATATATATCGTGGTAGGTGGGCTAACACTTTTTGATCAAAATGTGCACTAAGAACCTCCCTATTTGTAAGTAGATTTAGCTTTAGTGCATATTTATTTATATTTAGTGGTTTAGGTGGCATTAGTGTCGCAGGGTGCTGTCGCCATTTTTTGTCTGCTGTATATCTGCAGTCATAGGTGTTCTTGCACCTGCATACATTTTGTATCATTTAGTTGGATTGTGCTGTTCAATTTTTGTTGTGTTTATGGGATCCATATATGTGGGGTTAGTGACTGCCTCCACTTGTTGTTCTTGCACTCCTCCCATTCTGCCCTGGGTGATTTTAATCAGTTCAATGCTGGATCCTACCATCCCCAGGTATATATGTAGGCTTAGTCCCAGTTCTGGGTGTATGTGCAGCGTAGGTTCCCACCTTACAGAGGTCGCCTTGTCGTGGCAGGTGGGCTAACACTTTTTGATCAAAATGTGCACTAAGAACCTCCCTATTTGTAAGTAGATTTAGCTTTAGTGCATATTTATTTATATTTAGTGGTTTAGGTGGCATTAGTGTCGCAGGGTGCTGTCGCCATTTTATGTCTGCTATATATATATATATATATATATATATAAATATTTATCAAATGAGTTGCAAAATGACTAGAAAATATAGTCAAGACATTGACAAGGTTAGAAATAATGATTTTTATTTGAAATAATAATTTTCTCCTTCAAACTTTGCTTTCGTAAAAGAATGCTCCATTTGCAGCAATTACAGCATTGCAGACCTTTGGCATTCTAGCTGTTAATTTGCTGAGGTAATCGGGAGAAATTTCACCCCATGCTTCCAGAAGGCCCTCCCACAAGTTGGATTGGCTTGATGGGCACTTCTTGCGTACCATACGGTCAAGCTTCTCCCACAACAGCTCTATGGGGGTTGAGATCTGGTGACTGCGCTGGCCACTCCATTACAGATAGAATACCAGCTGCCTGCTTCTTCTCTAAATAGTTCTTGCATAATTTGGAGGTGTGTTTTGAGTCATTGTCCTGTTGTAGGATGAAATTGGCTCCAATCAAGCGCTGTCCACAGGGTATGGCATGGCGTTGCAAAATGGAGTGATAGCCTTCCTTATTCAAAATCCCTTTTACCTTGTACAAATCTCCCACTTTACCAGCACCAAAGCAACCCCAGACCATCACATTACCTCCACCATGCTTGACAGATGGCGTTAGGCACTCTTCCAGCATCTTTTCAGTTGTTCTGCATCTCACAAATGTTCTTCTGTGTGATCCAAACACTTCAAACTTCGATTCGTCTGTCCATAACACTTTTTTTCAATCTTCCTCTGTCCAATGTCTGTGTGCTTTTGCCCATATTAATCTTTTCCTTTTATTAGCCAGTCTCAGATATGGCTTTTTCTTTGTGTCACATGAAAGCTCTCTTTTTCTAGCCATTTTGAGAGTTTAATCGAATCCACAAATGTAATGCTCCAGATTCTCAACTAGCTCAAAGGAAGGTCAGTTTTATAGCTCCTCTAAACAGCAAAACTGTTTACAGCGGTGCTAACATAATTGCACAAGGGCTTTCAAGTGTTTTCTAATCATCCATTAGCCTTCTAACACAGTTAGCAAACACAATGTACCATTAGAACACTGGAGTGATGGTTGCTGGAAATCGGCCTCTATACACCTATGTAGATATTGCATTAAAAACCAGACGTTTGCAGCTAGACTAGTCATTTAGCACATTAACAATGTATAGAGTGTATTTCTGATTAATTTAATGTTATCTTCATTGAAAAAAACTGTGCTTTTCTTTCAAAAATATGGAAATTTCTAAGTGACCCTAAACTTTTGAACGGTAGTGTACATATATTGTAGAAGTGCAGCTACTGCACAGTGCAGGTTTATGGAGGAAACTGTCAGGTTTTAAGCAACCAGGGAACATGTACAGCAGAGAGGGTTTTCTCTGCTGTTGCTTGGGTGTAAAACCTGGAATAGGGCCTGGTTTGCTGGAGTGTGAAGGAGAAGGGCGGCTTCCACTACATACAGACAGTCCGTGTCTTGGGCTGTCTGATGAGCCTAGTTAGGCTTCACTTGAGACGGCTCTTTAAATCAGGTGTGTGCAGTTGACACAGGGCTCTCAGTCTGGGGGAAGACACCACCATGTAAGGTAAAGCTGTGAATGGTTTGAGGTACTGGGCACAAGGCTCAGGGTCTTTTAGTGAGGGACAAAATGTATTAGTTAGAGCAGAGTTTCCCAACATTTTCAGGCACCCCAGGAAAAAAAAAAATTCTCAGGGCACCCCTACCAAAAATTGTTTACAAAACGACAAAAAATGGCTAATAACAAGCACTACACTCTTAGGGTATGTTCACTCAAGGTTCTTTTTTGTAAGGCAGAAACTAAAAATCTGCCTCCAAATTCATTTAGGAATTTTGAGGCAGATTTTGAATTGACAGCGTTGTTTTGCCTTTTTTTTGCCCACTTTTTTTTTAAGCCGTTGAAGCGAATGCAAAAACCGCAGACAAAAAAGCACCAAACGAGCACTGCAGATTTTTTCTGCCTCCTATTCATTTCAATGGGAGGTCAGAGGCGGAAACCACTCGAAGACCATCAGCCCTCCACTCACAGTAAAATGACCATCAGCCCCCCATTCACAGTATAATGACCCCTCAGTAAAGAGACCATAAGCCCCCTCCAGTAAAGTGACCATCAGCCCGCTCGAGGAAAAGCCACCATCCGCCTCAGACCATACCCCCCCCCCTCGATAAAATGACCATCTGCCCCTCTAGTAAAGTGACCATCACAGAGAGAAAGTGTGCTTACTCCTGGGGAAGGAATAAATAAAGAGGTATAAGAACAACTCCCAGCATGTCCAGGCTATTATGTGATATCAATGGACATTACAGGGTGGAGATATAAGAGAGAACTACAACTCCCAGCATGTCCAGGATGTTATGTGATATCAGAGAAAGTTTACAGGAGGAGGAGGTATAAGAGGAGAGAACTACAACTACGAGCATATCCAGGATGTTATTATGGGATATCAGAGGACATTATAAGAGGAGAGAACTACAACTCCCAGCACGTCCAGGATGTTATGTGATATCAGAGAAAGTTTACAGGAGGAGGAGGTATAAGAGGAGAGAACTACAACTATCAGCATATCCAGGCTGTTGTTATGGGATATCAGAGGACATTATAAGAGGAGAGAACTACAACTACCAGCATGTCCAGGGTGTTATTATGGGATATCAGAGGACATTACAGGAGGAGGTATAAGAGGAGAGAACTACAACTACCAGCATGTCCAGGCTGTTATTATGGGATATCAGAGGACATTACAGAGAGGAGGTATAAGGGGAGAGGACTACAACTACCAGCATGTCCAGGACGTTATTATGGGATATCAGAGGACATTGCACAGAGGAGGTATAAGAGGAGAGGACTACAACTTCCGGTATGCTGGCTCTATTTCTCACACAACTTCTAACAAAGTAAGGAAAAAAAATACTTACCCTGCCCAGCGTTAACGGCTCATCTCCCTCCGTCAGGCTTCTAGTGGGAAGCGGTGGGCGGTACTCGTAACAGACATCCGCGTGTCACGTCTGCTACGGGGGCGGAGCTTGCAGCAAAAAAATATATATATTTGCAGTGGATGAGCTGAGTGCAAGCACCCTGGTTGGGAACCACTGAGTTAGAGGCTGGATGGCCTAGGGTTTATTTTGTACAGTTTTGGTGTAGATCTGCTTGCTGTGTTGAAGATCATAAAGAAGGGCTGTGGCTGATTTAAACCTTTTATTTAATGAGTTGGAGTGAACTTTCTATGTGTGCCAGCCATCTCACCCTTGAGATGGTAATCCTGTGAGCTAAGTTGTCACTATATACATACGTGTGTGTCTGTGTGTCTGTGTGTGTGTGTGTACACAGAGGACAAGTAACAGCACCAAGACTTCAAAGTTGGGGAGATGTTGGTTTATGCACAAAAAAGTGGAAAGAATGAGCAACATTTTGGTTCACACCTGAACCTTTCTAAAGCTCGAGAAATGTTCAGGTGTGAACCGAAACGTTGTTCATTCTTTCCACCTGGTGGTAAATAAACCAATAAACTGCTGTATCTCATTCCAAGGAGTTGATTCATCCTTTTACTGGTAACGTGCACATGGCCTAATGTTCAGCTTGCTTTGAGTTCTGTATTTTCTGAGTAATTATCATTTTTGTACATTTCAATTGTCATATTGCAAAATGCATTTGACCGAAATGGGAAGGATCACTTTATTGATGATGAGAGGGTATGGCGAAGAAAAAACAAGATCCTATCGAGAGTGATCCTGTTTCGGTCAAATGTATTCTGTGCAAATGCAATGTACTCTCTGAAATTCACAAGTGACTACTGAAATGCGTACACATGAATACATGTTACAATTGTAAACCAGGTCCATTTTGTATTGCTGAGGCAGATTGTAATACATCATTTAAAGTCACTTTAAATAGAGCTTTTGGAAGAAAATCCTCAGTACATCCACATTTGGAAAAATAGAAAGAGCTTTATTTTGACATAGAAAAAAAGTCCATCGGACACAGGTGGGACGTGTTACTGCTGAAGTAACACGTCCCACCTTTGTCCGATGGACTTTTATTCATGTTAAAATAAAGCGCTTTATATTTTTGCAAATGTGGATGTACTGAGGACTTTCTTACAAAAACTCTTCTTTTTATTGGATCCTTGCCTGCCTGCAAGCCCCCTTCTGACTGCACTCCAACTGAGAAATTACAGATCCCAGGATAACTTATTGGGTGGGCACACCTGCAGCTTCCATTTGTTTTTGTTTGTATTGATGTGATGTACACACACACACACACACACACACAAACACACACTGGGATTTTTAATATGTCCCTCCCACACAAGTTTGCAGGGTGCTGCTACTGAAGCATGGTAAGGTGGGGAAGATACATAGATCATGTTTACTTTATTTGCCCTCTTAACCCCTTAGTGACCAACAGTACGCCTTTTTACGTTCCTCACTAATGGGCTTTAGGCTAATGCGACGCCTTTTAACGTGATCGCATTAGCCTAAAGTAGCGCCGAAATTAAAGATCGGGGCTCCGTTCTCTCAGCTACCGGAGGTAGCTGAGAGTTCGGGGCAACGACCAGAGACCATAACGAGTGGTCTCTGGTCACGTGATCGCCGTGAATCGCTATTTCACGGCGTTCACGCTAAACCGGCGGATAATCGCCATTTCTCTCTCCTCTCATGGAATAACTCCTTAGAGAGGAGAGAGAACGGGTAAATAGTGCGCCCCCCCCCCCCGTCCGATTCCCCTTCATGTCCGATCCCCCCCCCACGGTCCGATTTCCCCCCCCCCAAAATGGCGCCCGAGTGCGCTTTGCATAACTTCATAACTTACCTGTGTCGTCATCTGGCACAGCAACAATCAGGGACCGTTGTGACTGGTCCCTGATCAGGTGATCTCTGTGATAAAACCTATCACAGAGATCACTGACAGTTATTTTCAAAACACAGCCAGGACATGGGCTGTGTTTCTCTCTCCTCCCATTGTAGTTGTTCTGAGAGGAGAGAGAAATCAGTCTAAGTCCTGTGCTGTGAAGAAAGAAAGTGATAAAAAATCATCGTTCTTATACATACATATATATATATATAATATATCAAATCTATATTAGCGTCAGCGCTAGTTTAGCGTTAGTGCTAGTTTAGCGTTAGTTCTAGTTTAGCGTTAGTGCTAGTTTACCGTTAGTTTAGCGTTACTTTAGGGTTAGGGCTAGTTTAGCGTTCGTGTTTAGGGCCGTTTAGAATTAATTTTACGTCTGTTATATAAAAAAAAAAAAATATAAAAAAAATATATATATAAAAAAAAAAAATAAATTTGTGTCGTTTTTAGGATTTTAGGTTTACTTTAGGGTTAGGACTTATAGGGCATATATATATATATATATATATATATATATATATACATACACATATCTATAAATATGTCTCAGCGTATGTACAGCGCGGAGCAAGCCTACGCCTTGCTATGTTCCGACACTTCTGAAAGCGAAACAGACACCGCTTCAGAATTTGTTCCAGACAGTGACAGTGACGATTCTAATTCCACCGCTGAACCCCATAGTCCTATGGTGGTGGATACGTCAGTCGCTGTAGAGGTGTCAAGTGCAGGGCCGAGTGTTGCAGTCCCTCCCGTGATGTGGGATCCTGCACTATCATTTTCCCCCCAAGTACCCCAATTTGAAGCGACCCCAGGAATTAGTGTCGACGTCCAAAATTTTACCCCCTATAATTTTTTTAATTTATTTATATGTGATACGGTCCTAGACTTGATAGTCCAGCAGACTAATCTGTATGCTAGGCAGTTTGTTCTACAAAAGCCTGCATCTATGTACTCCAGAATGTGGAGCCCCACAAGTGTCCCAGAAATAAAAAAATTTTTAGGCATTACCCTCAATATGGGTTTGGTTAAAAAACCCTCTGTCCGGTCCTACTGGACTTGTAGTGCTGTCCACGCTACCCCTGTATTTGCAGCAGTGATGTCCAGAAACCGCTATGAGGCCCTAATGCGATTCATGCATTTTACTGATAATTCCCAAGTCCCCCCAAGAAGTGACCCAGCTTATGATCGGCTTAATAAATTAAGGCCATTAATCACCCTTCTAAATGATTTATTTTTAAAGTTGTACACCCCTGACAAAAATTTGTCAGTAGATGAATCGCTCATGAGCTTCAAAGGGCGTCTTTCCTTTCGTCAATTCATCCCTTCCAAACGAGCCAGATATGGGGTGAAATTGTACAAAGTTTGCGAGAGCACAACGGGTTACACCTGCGGTTTCAAAATCTATGAAGGCAGGGACTGCCAAATTTATACCCCAGGCTGCCCAGAAACTATTGGCACCTCTGGCAAAATTGTGTGGAACCTAATGGAGCCATTTCTGCACAAGGGGTACCACGTCTATACAGACAATTTTTATACCAGCGTTGCCCTTTATAAAGCCCTCCATGCTGCAAATACAGGGGCCTGTGGGACAGTACGGAAGAACAGAGTGGGACTCCCACAACAGTTGGTGTCCAGGCGTTTGGGAAAGGGAACATCCATGGCCCTTGCAAGTCAGGAATTGCTTGCAGTGAAGTGGGCCGACAAGAAGGATGTCTACATGCTGTCCACCGTACACACGGACACCACTGTGGCAATTACGGAGAGGGGGGCTACCACTGCAAAGCAGAAACCTGTCTGTGTAACAGACTACAACAAATTTATGGGGGGTGTAGACCTTTCCGACCAGGTGCTTCAGCCTTACCTGGTGAAGCGCAAAAATAAGGCCTGGTACAAAAAGGTAGCAATCTACCTCATCCAGGTTGCTACCTATAACAGTTTTGTTATTTTCAAAAAAGCCCAAGGAACGCTCACTTTCCTTCAATTTCAGGAGAAGGTCATTGAGCATCTCCTTTTTGAGTCCACTATACCGGCACAATCCTGCGAATCTGAGGATGTGCGCAGGCTTTCAGAGCGCCACTTTTTACACCCTATTCCCTCCACTGAGACCCAAAAATATCCCCAAAAAAGGTGTCGGGTATGTAGCAGGCATGGCAGGAGGAGGGATACCCGCTTTTATTGCCCCATGTGTCCATCAAAACCAGCCCTTTGTAACTATCCCTGTTTCGAAACCTTTCACACGGTTGCAAATTACTAGAATTTAACACAAAAAAAAATAATGGGTTGGGGGCCTTTTTAGGGAGTCAATTTCTTTATATTTTCTTTTTAGTTCGTGGGCTTTCCAAGTAGGGATTATTTCTTGTGGGAGAGGTTGTAGAGCACATTTTTTTCAGACCGTGAAACTAATTTTACCCCTTATGATTTTTTTTATTTATTTGTGGGTGATCAAGTGCTGGAATTAATTGTCCAGTACAAAATCCCACATCCACAATTTTTTTATTTTGACTGTTCTTATGACTATGTCCTGCCACATACAGCTGTTACATTCCTAATTCTGTACCGTGATACGGGCATGATCTTTTTTTTTTATTTGGAGGATCTCTAATAATTGAGCTGTTCCTTATCAATACACCATGGGCTTTGTTACGGTTCTTCTGGAAATACTGACATCATTTTGGGGATTAGTGATCCTTTACTGTTCCTATAGATGGTTTTGGACACTGTCCTTTTATATATTCTGTAGGTGATTGGTTGTTTTGTGCACATAGCGGTTCCTACCTTGCCGGGCAGGGGTCTGTTATGGTGTACCGCGTCACTTGGCACATTCGTCCCTCATAAGGATTGATGGAGCTAGAGACGTTGTACAACCAGTCACTGAAAAAAAAAATCCTTGTCATGACAGCCCTGCAGGTGTTCTTCTATCTAGTGAACAGACTCGAGTTTGCAACATAGTTGGATACATTTTCCTCCATTTGTTTGAAGATATTGCCCGTCACTCCAGTACAGTTTATTTTTTCCTCTCTGACTGATTTTATATTAGGACAGAATTCTGTCCACAATGACATCATAATGGCACCAACTGCTTCTTCAGCAAGACATAGTCATAAGTACAGGCAAATACGTCTATAGCAACATGTATCCGTTATGAATACACGGCTTCACTTCTATTCTGTGCCGCACAAATTTATTAATGTGGCGTATTTCTAACAAAATAACCTTCTACCACGTCTCCTCTATTTCATGTGGAAACGTAATAAAAGCTTGAAGAAAACATTATATACCCATAGTGTCTGAAATGATACCCATTATTTCCTCATTTAAAACATTTTTGGTCCGCATGCCCACTACACCACTAGATGAATACCTTTAGGGGTTTAGTTTTTAAAATGGGGTCATTTCTGCGTGTTTTTTTTTTGTTCAGGCAGCTCAATGCCTCTAAATGCATGATATGGGGCCTAGAATTTATTCAATTGTGCCCTGAAAGCCAAAGGGTGCTCCCTCTCTTTTTGGCCCAGCCACAGGTCTAATAAGCAGATTATGGCAACAATGAGAGTATTTTTGAAAACAGGAGAAACAGGGTGATAGATTTTGGGGTGTGTTTCTTCATTTTCATGTTCGCTTTACAAAGAAATCGGTCTTCAAAGTGATACTTTTATATAAAAAGTGTTTTTTTTATTTTATTTCACCAGCTATGCATTAAATTTAGCAAAAAACTGTGGGGTCAAAATACTCACTACACCCCTAGATAAATACCTTAAGGGGTCTAGTTTTCTAAATGGGGTCGTTTATGGGGAGTTTCTATCGTTCTGGTAGTTCAAAACCTCTCCAAATGTACAGTGGGGCCTAAAACATTTTCAAGCAAAATAGGAGTCCTGAAAGCCTCTGGGTGCTCCCTCCCTTTCGGGCCCTGTCGTGTGTCCAGGCAACGCATTAGGGTCACAATGGGGGCATTTTTAAAAACAGGAGAAACAGGGTGATAGATTTTGGCGTGTGTTTCTTCATTCTTATAGTCGCTTTACACAGAAATCGGTCTTCAAAGTGATACTTTTATGAAAAAAGTTAAATTATATTTTTTTATGCCTGCTTTGCATGAATTCTTACAAAAAAACTGTGGGGTCAAAATACTTACAACACCCCTTAATAAATACCTTAAGGGGTCTAGTTTTCAAAATGGGGTCACTTGTGGGGGTTTCCACCATTCTGACACCTATGAGCCTATGAAAACCTGGCTTGGTGCAGGAAAACAAAATGTACTACAAAATTTATAAAATTATTACTTAACTTGTAAGTCCTCTAAATTGCTCAAAAATTATTTTTTTTTTTCAAAAGTGCTGCCAAAATAGAGTAAAGAGATGGAAATATATATTTAATAAAAAAAATTGTACAGTATGTGTGTACATATGTGACATATTGCAGTTAAAAATAGGGAAAAATGATAATTTTTACAAAATTTCTTCAATTTTTCTATTTTTTAAGTTATTTCCGCAAATCGTATCAGTCTACTTTTACCACTAAAATAAAGTACAACATGTGACGAAAAAACAATGTCAGAATTACTTGGATATTCAAAACTTTCACAGAGTTATTCTCTGATAAAGTCACACATACCAGATTTGACAAATTTGGCTTGGTCATTAAGGTCCAAACAAGCTTGGTCACTAAGGGGTTAACAATTTATTGGGGCTGTCTTTATTGTCTAGGGCACTTTTGAAATTGTATGCTGATAGTGGCAAACCCCTTTAAGGGTATTCTGACATTCCATGGGACAGGTCCTCATGCAGAACACCACCTTGGTGCAGATTGCCAACATAGTTAGGTCCAGAATTATTTGGACAGTGATACAAGATTTGGCATTTTAGCTGTTTACCAAAATATATTGAATATACTGTTTTATAATCAATATGAGTTTAAAGTGCAAACTCTCAGCTTTAATTTGAGGGTATTGACATCCTAATTTGAGGAAGGGTTTAGGAATTGCAGCTCTTTAATATGTGGCTGCCTCTTTTTCAAGTGCCCAAAGGTAATTGGACAATTATCTCAAAAGCTATTTAATGGGCTGCATTGGCTATTCCCTCGTTAATCCATCAATAAAGCAGGTAAAAGTTCTGGAGTTAATTCCAGGTGTGGCATTTGCAATTGGAAGCTGCTGCTGTGAACCCACATGTCAAAAAAGCTCTCAATGCAAGTGAAACAGACCATCGTCGGGCTGAAAAAAATGAAGAAATACGTCAGAGGGTGGTCAAATCAACAGTTTTGTACGTTCTTGAAAAAAAAGAGCGCACTGGTGATCTCGTGAACTCCAAAAGGCCTGGACGCCCATGGAATACAACAGTGGTGGATGATCGCAGAATCCTTTCCATGGTTAAGAAAAATCCCTTCACAACATCTACCCAAGTGAAGAACACTCTCCTGGAAGTAGACATATCAGTATCTAAGTCTACCATAAAGAGAAGACTTCATGACCGCAAACCATTAATCAGCCTCAAAAATAGAAAGGCCAGATTAGACTTTGCCAAACAACATGTAAAGAAGCCAGCCCAGTTCTGGAACAGCATTCTATGGACAGATGGAACTAAAATCAACCTGAATGATGGGAGGAAGAAAGTATGGAGAAGGCTTGGTACAGCTCACGATCCAAAGCACACCCCATCCTCTGTAAAACATGGCGAAGGCAGTGTGATGGCATGGGCATGCATGGCTGCCAAAGGCACTGGGTCACTAGTGTTTATTGATGATGTGACTGAAGACAGAAGCAGCCGGATGAATTCTGAAGTGTTCAGGGATATACTTTCTGCTCAGATTCAACCAAATGCAGCAAGGTTGATTGGACGTCGCTTCACAATACAGATGGACAATGACCCAAAACATACTGCGAAAACAACCCAGGAGTTTTTTAAGGCAAAGAAGTGGAATATTCTGCAATGGCCAAGTCAATCACCAGATCTCAACCACATCGAGCATGCATTTCACTTGCTTAAGACACAACCCACAAACAAGCAACAACTGAAGACGGCTGCAGTAAAGGCCCGGCAAAGCATCACAAAGGAGGAAACCCAGCGTTTGGTGATGTCCATGGGATCCAGACTTCTGGCAGTCATTGCCTGCAAAGGATTCTCTACAAAGTATTAAAAAAAACAACACTTTATTTATGGTAATGTTAATTTGTCCAATTACTTTTGAGCCGCTGAAATGAGGAGGCTGTGTAGAAAAATGGTTGCAATTCCTAAACGTTTCACAGGATATTTTTGTTCAACCTCTTGAATTAAACCTGAAAGTATAAACTTCAATTGCATATTGAATATATTGAAATTTACCACGGTTTCTGAGTAGGTTTCCCCCTGTTGGAGGTGTTCCTCATTCCTTGTGGCTGTAAATTCCTTTGGCGGGTTCTTCCTTGTTCTATTCATCCTTCTGCCTGCTCTCCTGGTATTCCTTCTAGGTTCTGCATATCGGGGTTGCCTAAAAAAAATCACCTGTATTTGAACTTTGTTGGTGTAAATGCATATCACTGTCAGTAATTTTGTCAAAATCATGCCTTTTCCAGTCTTTCTTTGTAGGGTCCATAGTGGTGTTAGATGTATAAACCGAGTGTATACTCGTCCGGTCTTCTAATCCATCTGGTCTCTGTACCATTTTTCCTCTTTGTTTCCTCCGTCTCAGATCTGACTTTATTCATGGATACGCGTAGGTTTTCCATATTCATGTTAAAGTCCTCGATAGGAACCTATCTTTTAAAGGTCTCCTCAAGTTCCTGTATCCTGAGTCTTAATGAAGATAAATCACATAGAAGAAAATCCATATTCAATAAAATGACCAAGACCATACTTGCTGGAAAGCTGTTCATGTTTCAAACTGAATACATTGTGATACATATACATAGATGGTTTCGTTTGGGATCTCATCCCATGTGGGATCATATGATTCTTAGAATATTGACCCAAAGTTAAAAGATGAAATTTGGAAGCCGAGTCTAAGCGACTTGTAATTGTGGAATTACGTTTAACATCCTATGTAGAGGGTACACTCAGACGACACATCACCTTCAGCTCCACTCAGGATCCTTGCGATGTCTGCCTCGGTGAACGTAAAAATGTTGGCTGAGGATGTACTCGTTGTAGAAATATTTTCCATGATGGAATATAGGTAAAAGCTGTGTGGATCCAAAGATATATAGATAGAGATAAGCAGCACATTGGGGCGTTATTAAAAACCGTTATAAACACATTGAATAACTTAACAACACACCCCGGTGGTGCAATGTTGTGGATGGGGATTCCGCTTCAGGAGTTTCCCCTGATGTGACTGTCCATATATGGACAGACATCAAGCGGAGTGCTCCAGGAGCGGAATTACCAGCCACATGGTTATTCCGCTCCTTCAGGGAGCTACAGTGGCGCTCATAGATACTTCCCTGCTCTGCTATAGTGTTATGTCCTTCATGTCTGGTGTCGCCGCTAGCAGCCGCTATGGCTGCTACAGCAGTAGCGATGGCACGGAGTAAAGAAGCGCCCGTGTGGAAAGGCGACTGAGTTGCCAGGCCCGGGGGCTTCTGAAAAAAGCAGGGGAAGGGAGCCAGCCCAGCGCCCCCTTCCACCTGCTGGAGTGATGCGCCCATTTTGGAAACTACACCTATCAAGGAATTTATCTAGGGGTATAGTTAGCATTTTGACCACAAAAGTTTTTCGCTAAATATATTGGAATTAGTCTGTAAAAATAAATCTACTTTTTTTCTGAAAAAACATAGAAATTTGTAATATTTACGAGGAATAATGAAGAAAATCACCCCAACATTTGTAAAGCAATGTCTCCTGATTACAGCAATATCCCATATGTGGTAATAAACTGCTGATTGGACCCACAGCAGGGCTCAGAAGGGAAGGAGTGCCATTTGGATTTTGGAGCACAGATTTTGCTGGATTGGTTTTCGGTGCCATGTCGCGTTTGCAACGCCCTGGAGAGACCAAAACAGGGGAAACCCCCCAAAAGTGACCTCATTTTGGAAACTACACCTCTCAAGGAATTTATCTAGGGGTATAGTTAGCATTTTGACCACACGGGTTTTTTGCAGAATTTTTAGTGGAATTAGACAGTGAAAATGAAAATCAACTTTTTTTTTGAAAAAGCATAGAAATGTTACATTTTTACAAGGAATAAAGGAAAATCACCACAACATTTGTAAAGCATTTTCTCCTGATTAAGGCAATACCGCATATGCGGTAATAAACTGCTGATTGGACCCATGGCAGCGCTCAGAAGGGAAGTAGCGCCATTTGGATTTTGGAGCACGGATTTTGCTCGATTGTTTTTCGGTGCCATGCCGCCTTTGCAATGCCCTGGAGGGACCAAAACAGTGGAAGCCCCCCAAGTTACCCCATTTTGGAAACACCCCTCAAGGAATTTTTCTAGGGGTATAGTGAGCATTTAGCACGGGTCTTTTGCAGAATTTATTAGAATTAGGCGGAGAGAATTAATATCACAATTTTTTTCCACTAAAATGTTTTATTTTCTAATTTTCACAAGGGATAAAGGAGAAATAAACAACCAATTTTTGTAAAGCAAATTCTCCCGAGTACGGAAATACCCCACATGTGGTCATACGTTTTTTTCATTAGAAATGAATTAACCCTTTCAGGACTGATCCATTTTTTGCTTTCTTATTTTCGTTTTTCACTCCCCGCCATCCAAGAGCCATAACTTTTTCAGTCAGTAGAGTGATGTGAGGGCTTATTTCTTGCGGGAGGAATTGTAGTTTCTATTGATACCATTTAAAATGCCATAAAAAGTACTGGGAAACTGAAAAAAAATAGGAAAATATAGGAATATAGGAAGAAAATCTGATTCCATTTTTTGGGGTTTTCGTTTTTACAGCTTTCGCCGTGCGGTAAAAACGAAAACTACAGCGATTTTGGTGGTTTAAATTATTTAATTTTTTTACGGTGTTCACCGTGCGAGTTAAATAATGGTATATTGTAATAGTTCGGCCTTTTACGGACGTAGCGATAACCATTCTGTTTATTTTTTTACATTACTTTTGAAGAAAAATGGGAAAAGGTATTTTTTTTTAACTAAACTTTTTTCTTTCTCACTACTAATAACTTTAATTCTTCTACACATTTTATTAGTCCCCTTAGGGGACTTGTACCAGCGATCATTGGATCCGCGGGTACAATATACTGCAATACTAATGTATTGCAGTATATTGTTATTTTTACAGACTCCTGTAACAGCGCGATCGCTGTTCCTGTCCGTTAGTCCCGGGTGTCAGCTGTAATACACAGCCGACACCCGCAGCGTATGGAGCGGGCTCAGCACATGAGCCCACTCCATACATCAACCCGCGCACCATGACGTGCTATTAAGTCATAGTGCTCAAAGGGGTTAATGGACAGTTGATGGTTTGAATATTGCAATTTTCCACTGATATGCCATTTTAGTGCATAATATGTTGTGCCCAGTTTGTGCTACTGAAGATAAATACCTCATAAAATGTTAAACGGGTTCTCCTGGGTATCGCGATGCCATATATATGGACGCAAACAGCTGTTTGGGCACGCTGCAGGGCTCAGAAGGGAGGGACGCCATTTTGCTTTTGGAGCGCAGATTTTGCTTGGTAGTTTTTCTGTTTGGGGTTTCGCTGGTATTTCAGTTTATAATGTGGGGGCATGTGTAATCTGTGCGGAGAACATCAGGGTATAATAAGAGGGTATAATAATGGGGTAAATAAATAATAATTCGTAGATATGTGGCCGGTGTCGCACTGATAAATGGTGTTCGATCTTATCCACTTTTAGAAAACACTGCACATTTTGCATCGCCATATTCCTGGGAGCCAGAACTTCTTTATTTTTTCACCACCGGAGCTGCGTGAGGGCTTATTTGTTGCGGGACAATCTGTACTTTTCATTGGTACCATTTTGGGGTACATGCGATTTTTTTTTAATTTTTTTTATCACTTTTTATTACATTTTTTTCAAGCCGGGTGACCAAAAACAAGCAATTCTGACAATGTTTTTTAGTTTATTTTTTGCAGCGTTCACCGTGCACTATAAATGACCATTATATTTTATTCTGCGGGTTGGTACGATTACGGCGATACCATATGTATATAGGATTTTTTTAAGTTTTGCAGCGTTTGCGCAATAAAATCACTTTTTTATAAAATAATTTATTTTCTGTGTCACCATATTCTGAGAGCCGTAACTTTTTTATTTTTCAGTCAAAAAAGCTGTGTAAGAGCTTGTTTTTTTGCGGGACGGGTTGTAGATTTTATCGGTATTATTTTCGGGTACATGCGACTTTTTGATCACTTTTTATTCTCTATTTTGGGAGGGGTGGTGACCAAAAAATAGCGATTCTGGTGTAGTTTTTTATTGATTTTTTTTGGGGGTGTTCATCGTGTGGTAAAAATAACATTATAGTTTTATAGTTGGGTTCGTTACGAACGCGGCGATACCAAATGTGTGTAGTTTTTTTAACGTGTTCATTTTTTTCCTATAATGAAAGTCTTATTATAGGAAAAAAATGCAGTGCTTGTTTATATAACTTATAACTTATAACTTTTATTTTTACACTTTTTTTAAAACATTTTTATTCTTTTTTTTTTTTACTTTTCTCACTTGTCCCACTAGGGGACACTTAGACTTGCAGCTTTGATCGCTGCTAGAGTACATTACACTACACACGTAGTGTAATGTACTCTAACTGTCATTGTGACGTGACAGTCACACTGACAGCAAGCCTCGGAGGACCGGCAGGAGGCTGCTCCTCCGAGGCTTCCGTACATGGCAACCCGGAGGTCATTGTCTGACCTCCGATTGCCGTGACAAGCATCGGTAGCCCCCACGATCACTTTGTGGGGGCTGCCGATGTGCTTCAAACCCCTTAAATGCGGCGACGGCAATCCGTCGCCGCATTTATGGGGTTAATTGCCAATCAGCGGCGATGGTCCGCTGACCGGCAAGGCTGGAGTGTCAGCTGTCAGGGACAGCTGACCTCCCGGTTCCCGGACACTGTCCGTCAGGACAGTGTGCGCCGGGAACTACTCCGCAATAGTACGGGAACTAACCCCTCTGCAGGACGTACTATTGCGGCGCAGCGCGGGAAGAGGTTAATAACTGTAATCAAGAAGTGCTGTGGGAATATTAAATACCGAGGTTAAGTTTTATGTAAAGTTCTAGACCAGCGTGCCTTAGCATTGGACTATTGGAGGGATGCGTCAGATAAAAGGTACAGCAGTGGAATATTCCCATTTGAAAACTTTTTTTGTTGTGAAAAATTTTAGAGCAGAAAATTCTGTGCAGTGTGTGTGTATATATATATATATATATATATATATATATATTAAAGAAAAAAAATTGTTTGCATGTATCACTTCTAGTTACTGCTCAGTGTGAATATCTGATGTAAAGATGTTATTTGTTAATGTTTTTACTCAACTGAATTATCTGATTAACCCCTTAGTGACCAGACCTGAAAGTGCCTTAATGACAAAGCCAGATTTTGGAAATCTGGCACGTGTTACTTTATCAGAGAATAACTTTAATTTTACATAGCTAACTAATTCAGATTTTTTTTTCGTCACATATTTTACTTTATTTGGGTGGTAAAAGTAGACCTATAAAATTTGCGTACATTTATTAATAATAAACTTATTCATTTATAAATTCTTTTTTTCCTATTTTCAACTGCAATATGTCACATGTACATACAAATATTTTATCAAATATATATTTCCAGCTCTTTATTTTGGCAGCACTTTTGATTATTTATTTTTTTAACATTTCTGAGCAATATAGGACAGTTACATATCTAACAATACTTTTTTAAAATTGACATACATTTTGCTTTCCTGCGCCAAGCCGAGTTTGAAGAGGCTCATAGGTGTCAGAATGATTAAAAAAAAAAATGGAAATGATGCCATTTTGAAAACTAGACCCCTTAAAGAGACTGTCACCACATTATAAGTGGCCTATCTCCTACATAAAGAGATGGGCGCTATAATGTAGGTGACAGCAGTGAGTTGTTTTTTTTAAATAAAAAGATCTATTTTCACCACGTTATTAGCGATTTTAGATTTCTGCTAATGAGTTTCTCAATGGACAACTGGGCGTGTTTTACTATTGACCAAGTGGGCGTTGTACAATCAGTGACCAATCAGCGTCATTTACGCCTCTCCATTCATTTACTCACGCATAGGGATCCTTTTAGATCCTTATGTGCTGTCTTATACTAACACATTAACGATCCTGAAGTGTTTAGACAGTGAATAGACATTCCTTCCAGCCAGGACGGGATGTCTATTCACAATCTCTGCGCTTCGTTACGGTTTCCGTGGTAGTTACAGTAGAGCAAGCGTAATCTCGCGAGATCACGCTGTAAATGACAGGTTACAGAGATATTACGCTTGCTCTGCTGTATCTACTGCAAACATTAATAGACATCCCGTGGAATGTCTATTCACTGTCTAAACACTTCAGTATCGTTAATGTGTTAGTATAAGACAGCACATAGTGATCTAAAAGGATCCCTATGCGCTGACTAAATGAATGGAGAGAAGTGTATGACGCTGATTGGTCAGCATCATACACTCCTCTGTACAACGCCCACTTGGTCAATAGTAAAACACGCCCAGTTGTCCATTGAGAAACTCATTAGCATAAAGCAAAAATCGCTAATAAAGTGGTGAAAATAGATCTTTTTAGTTTTAAAAAAACAACTCACTGCTGTCACCTACATTATAGCGCCCATCTCTTTATGTAGGAGATAGGCCACTTATAATGTGGTGTCTCTTTAAAGTATTCATCTAGGTGTGTAGTAAGAATTAGCACATTGCACTTTTTTAGCGCTTTGCACTTTCTTAGCACTCTGCACTTTTTTAGCGCTTTGCACTTTTTTAGCGCTTTGCGCTTTTTTTTGTAGTGCTTTGCACTTTTTTTTGTAGAGCTTTGCACTTTTTTTTTGTAGCGCTTTGCACTTTTTTTTGTAGCGCTTTGCACTTTCTTAGCGCTCTGCACTTTTTTAGCGCTTTGTACTTTTTTAGCGCTTTGCACTTTTTTTGTAGCGCTTTGCACTTTTTTAGCGCTTTGCACTTTTTTAACGCTTTGCGCTTTTTTTTGTAGTGCTTTGCACTTTTTTTTGTAGCGCTTTGCACTTTTTTTTGTAGCGCTTTGCACTTTTTTTTTGTAGAGCTTTGCACTTTTTTTTGTAGCGCTTTGCACTTTTTTTGTAGTGCTTTTTATTTAAAATGGGTGAAGTACGCCTTAAAGGTATAGAAATATGCTGCATACTCATCATTGGGGGACAAACAAAAGGAGTGAAGTGGATGTAATGTTTTTATAACTTTTTTGAAAAGGAGGGGATTCTACTTTTCTAGATTGAGAAATATGTCCCTAACAGTTTCTACACCCTATGTCGTGCTAACAAAGCAGTGATCCTGCAATCGTGTCAGTCCGTAAACATTATGTATATCAACCCGCTCTGATATATAGTAAGTTAGAGTGGGAAAAAAAAATTTAACTGTGTTGGAGGAAAAAGGCAATATATCCAGAAAAAAGGAGGAAGGATGTATCCAGCTATGTGGAAAACTCAAGCATGTTCACAGGATGAAAGAGCACTTGTAGGGCTGTAATGACTTTATTCAAAGTGACTGGTCGCACAACGTCTCTTTAGCTCCATTTAGCTATATGAGGGACGAATGTGCCAAGCGACCCGGTACACCATAACCGGCTCCTGCCCGGCAAGGTAGGAACTGAAATGTGCGCTAAACAACCAGTCACCTGCATAATATATAAAGGGGCAGTGTCTACACCATCTAGAGCAGGGGTCTCAAGCCCACGGCCCCTGAGGCTGTCATCTGCGGCCCGCGGGACACAGAGCCGCTAGTATCGGCTCTGCTCCAGCACTCTGTGGAATCTCTGTCCATATATGAACAGTGATGTCAGGAGCAGAGCTGGAAAACCAGATAGGGTGCTAGAAGCGGCTCTGCTCTGGGACTCCAGCTCTGGGCAAGCCCCTGACATCACCGTCCATATATGGACACTGATGACAGTTGCTTCCCCAGAGTTCCGGAGCAGAGCCTATACTAGTTCTCCGCTCTGGGACACCGGCTCTGGGGTTGCCCCTGACATCACATTCCGGTCCAGGAGGATCCCCTGACGTCACTGTGTATGAACAGTGACATTAGAGGCTACTCCAGCAGAGGAATCCCTGGCCAAAGCGTCGGCAACCCTCTGGCTGGGGATTCCACTCATAGGGGGAGTCCCAATGGAGCGATCTACTGGGTGTGTCCGTGGCACGATCTACTGGGGGTGTCCGTGGCACGATCTAAAAAGGGGCTGCCTAATTTTGACATTTGTGTGTCTGCTAAACGCTGCCAACTGAGCTGCCGGACTGCATTTAGTGACACTTAACCTGTAAAATTGGATTGTTGAAATAAGCACGTGGAGAACTCTCGCAAATTTCCGGTAAATTTAAACCTAGCCTTATTATTATAGTAATGTAGTATTGTTATAGTAGTTCAAATAACTAATTTTGTAATGTATCAAATTTGAAAGTAATGCGGCCACTCAACTGCACATTTTTTCTATATGTGGCCCACTTACCCGGCCAAGTTGGAGACCCCTGGTCTAGAGGGACACTGAAGAACCACTACTCCCCAAATTAATGTCGGTATTGTCGGGTGTAAGAGGTCCACCAAAAACCTGAGCAAAACTGTTATATAGCCCATAGTGTATTGATAAGGAACAGCTAGATTTTATTAGAAATCCTCAGAATAAAAAGAAAAAATTATGCCGTATCCCAAGTCAGTAACCGCTATTTATGGCAGGACATAGTCATAACGGAAAAGGAAAAAAAAAGCTTTCAGGGCACAATTTTATCTTGAATGAATTTCAGGCCCTTATTCCACTTTCTATAACTTTGAGTCATTTTTGGATATAACCCAATCTAGAAAAGTAGACTTCCCTCCCACCCAAAAGAAAGTAATAAAAAATAAATCTATAAAAGAACCCTAAATTTTGGCCTCTCCTAAATATACAGCGATGCTGCTTCCCTAAAAAAGTGTACAAAAAAATAATCCTAAATAAATCCTGCATTTTAACTTATAATTCACAAAAAAAAAAAATAATAATGTGCGACGGTATGATAAATTTCTAAACAGGGACTTATGCATAGACCACGGTTGGAAGGATAAGCGGAACAATAATATTGTGATTCACTTTGCTGTCCTCGTTTGATGCAGACCTGGCACCTTTTTTTTGGGGTATATTCGGTTCGGTGTTGAAGGGATGGGGTGTAAAAAAAAAATGTTGTTTTTCAACAAGTTGGCGCACATCCTCTGAATCAGCAGACCAGAGAGTAGTCGATGAGTGAAATAGGAGATCTTCAATCACTTTCTCCTGAATTTCAAAATATATAGTGCCCCCTGATTTTCTGTACAGGACAAATGCATTGTGCATCGCTACCTGGATGAGGTATATTGCCACTTCTTATACCATGTTCTGGTTTTTCCTTTTTAATCAGATAAGGTTGTAACATCTGGTCGCACAAATCTACCCCACCCATGAATTTGTTATAACCGATGACACACACAGGCTTTTGTCATCTGCAGAGGCCCCATGTTCTCTAAGGGTATGTTCACACGCAGTGTTTTCAGGCGTATTTTGGGGTGTTTATGCCTCAAAACGTCTGAAAAAACGGAAGCTGAACGCTAACAAACATCTGCCTATTGAAATCAATGGGAAAACAGCATTTAGTTCATACGGGACGTCTTTACGCCACTGTTTTAAAAAAAAAAAAAAAAAAAACAGGGTAAAAAGACGCTCTGTAAAAAGAAATGCATGTCACTTCTTGAGGCGTTTTTTGGAGCTGATTTTAGATTGAACACTATGAAAAACGCCTTAAAAGAAGCTTCAAAAAACGCATTACAAGATGACGTGGGAAACCTTTGCGATCCCTGCATATTGTGCCACAGGCTCTTGTGTTGGCACTATGAAGGGCGCTAAACAATGGCACACTGGTATAAAAACTGTCAGTGTATACATGATACCCCCTTGTGTAGGAAAAGGCCCATTAAATCCCACACTATCTTATCAGTGGTACCAATATTTGGAGGGCACCCTTGTGGATTCAATTCACTGTCTTTACCCTCGTAGATCTTAACCCCTTCCCTCTTTAGCCACTTTTGACCTTCCTGACAGAGCCTCATTTTTCAAATCTGACATGTGTCACTTTATGTGGTAATAACTCCGGAATGCTTTCACCTATCCAAGCGATTCTGAGATTGTTTTCTCGTGACACATTGGACTTTATGTTACTGGCAAAATTTGCTCGATATGTTCAGTATTTAATTGTGAAAAACACCAAAAATTTGCGAAAAATTGCAAAAATTAGCATTTTTCTCAATTTAAATGTATCTGCTTGTAAGACAGGCAGTTATACCACACAAAATTGTTGCTAATTAATATCACCCATATGTCTACTTTAGATTGGCATCGTTTTTTGAACATCCTTTTATTTTTCTATGACCTCACAAGGCTTAGAACTTTAGCAGCAATTTCTCACATGAAAGAAAATTTCAAAAGGCTATTTTTACAGGGGCCAGTTCAGTTGTGAAGTGGTTTTGAGGGCCTTATATATTAGAAACCCCCAAAAAGTCACCCCATTTTAAAAACTTCACCCCTCAAAGTATTCAAAACAGCATTTAGAAAATGTCTTAACCCTTTACACATTTCACAGGAATTAAAGCAAAGTAGAGGTGAAATTTACAAATTTCATATTTTTCTGCAGAAATAAATTTTTAATACAATTTTTTTTATAACACAGAAGGTTTTACCAGAGAAATGCAACTCAATATTTGTTGCCCAGTTTCTGCAATTTTAGGAAATATCCCACATGTGGCCGTAGCGTGCTACTGGAATGAAGCACCGGCCTCAAAAGCAAAGGAGCACCTAGTGGATTTTGGGGCCTTATTTTTGTTAGAATATATTTTAGGCACCGTGTCAGGTTTGAAGGGCTCTCGCGGTGCCAAAACAGTGGAAATCCCCCAAAAGTGACCCCATCTGGGAAACTAGACACCTCAAGGAAATTATCTAGGGGTGTAGTGAGCATTTTGACCGAACAGGTTTTTTACAGAAATTATTGGAAGTAGGCCGTGAAAATTAAAATCAACATTTCTTCAAAGAAAATGTAGGTTTAGCGATTTTTTTTCTCATTTCCACAAGGACTAAAGGAGAAAAAGCACCGCAAAATTTGTAAAGCAATTTCTCCCGAGTAAAACAATACCCCACATGTGGTAATAAACGGTTGTTTGGAGACACGGCATGGCTGAGAAGGGAAAGAGCGCTATTTGGCTTTTGGAGTTCACATTTAGCAGGAATGGTTTGCGGAGGCCATGTCACATTTACAAAGCCCCTGAGGCGACAAAACAGTGGAAATCCCCAACAAGTGACCCCATTTTGGAAACTATACCCCTTGAGGAAATTATCTAGGGGTATAGTGAGCATTTTGACCCCACAGGTTTTTTGCAGAAATTTTTGCAAGTAGGCTGTGAAAATGAAAATCTACATTTTTTCAAATAAAATGTAGGTTTAGCTAATTTTTTTTCATTTCCACAAGGACTAAAGGAGAAAAAGCACCATAAAATTTGTAAAAAAATTTCTCCCGAGTAAAACGGCTGTTTGGACACACGGCGAGGCTGAGAAGGGAAAGAGCGACATTTGGCTTTTGGAACTCAAATTTAGCAGGAATGGTTTGCAGAGGCCATGTCACATTTACAAAGCCCCTGAGGCGACAAAACAGTGGAAATCCCCAACAAGTGACCCCATTTTGGAAACTATACCCCTTGAGGAAATTATCTAGGGGTATAGTGAGCATTTTGACCCCACAGGTTTCTTGCAGAAATTTTTGCAAGTAGGCTGTGAAAATGAAAATCTACATTTTTTCAAATAAAATGTAGGTTTAGCTAATTTTTTTTCATTTCCACAAGGACTAAAGGAGAAAAAGCACCATAAAATTTGTAAAGAAATTTCTCCCGAGTAAAACAATACCCCACATGTGGTAATAAACGGCTGTTTGGACACACGGCGAGGCTGAGAAGGGAAAGAGCGCCATTTGGCTTTTGGAACTCAAATTTAGCAGGAATGGTTTGCGGAGGCCATGTCACATTTACAAAGCCCCTGAGGGGATAAAACAGTGGAAACCCCCCACAAGTGACCCTATTTTGGAAACTACACCCATTGAGGAAATTATCTAGGGGTATAGTGAGCGTTTTGACGCAACAGGTTTTTTGCATAAATGATTGGAAGTAGGCCCTGAAAATGACAATCTAAATTTTTTTCAAAGAAAATGTAGGTTTAGCTAATTTTTTCTAATTTCCACAAGGACTGAAGGAGAAAAAGCACCACAAAATTTGTAAAGCAATTTCTCCCGAGTAAAACAACACCCCACATGTGGTAATAAACGGCTGTTTGGACACACGGCAGGGCTTAGAAGGGAAAGAGCACTATTTGGCTTTTTGAGATCACATTTAGCAGGAATGATTTGCGGAGGCCAGGTCACATTTGCAAAGCCCCTGAGGGGACAAAACAATGAAAACGCCCAAAAAGGGACTCCATTTAGGAAACTACACCTCTTGAGGAATTAATCTAGGGGTGTAGTGAGCATTTTGACCCCACAGATGTTTCATAGAAATTATTAGAATTAGGCAGTGAAAATAAAAACAGTCCTTTTTCTTCAATAAGACGTAGCTTTAGCGCAAATTTTTTCATTTTCTCAACAAATAAAGGAAAAAAAGAACCCAACATTTGTAAAGCAATTTCTCCCGAGTACGGCAATACCCCATATGTGGTTATAAACTGCTGTTTGGGCAAACGGCAAGGCTCAGAAGGGAAGGACCGCCATTTGGAGTGCAGATGTTGCTGGATTGGTTTCTGGGCGCCTGTGGGCCCAAAACAGTGGAAACCCCCCAGAAGTGACCCCATTTTGGAAACTACACCCCTCAATGCATTTACCAAGGGGTGTAGTAAGCATTTTAATCCTGCAGGTGTTTTGTAGAAATTAGTGTTCACTCGATGTTGCAGAGTGAAAATGGGATTTTTTTCCATAGATATGCCAATATGTGGTGCCCGGCTTGTGCCACCATAACAAGACAGCTCTCTAATTATTATGCGGTGTTTCCCGGTTTTAGAAACACCCTACATGTGGCCCTAATCTTTTGTCTGGACATATGACAGGGGTCAGAAGTGAAGAGTACCATGCGGAGTGGAGGCCTAATTTGGCGATTTACAAAGTATTGGTTCACAACTGCAGAGGCTCAGATGTGAAATAATAAAAAGAAATCCCTGATAAGTGACCCCCACTATGGAAACTGCACCCCTCAAGGCATTTATTAAGGGGTGTAGTGAGCATTTTCACCCCACAGGTCTTTTCCATAAATGAATGCACTGCGGATGGTGCAAATTAAACATTTATATTTTTCCCTAGATATGCCATTCAGTTGCAAATATGTCATGCCCAGCTTATGACGCTGGAGACACACACCCCAAAAATTGTTAAAAGGGTTCTCCCGGGTATGACGATGCCATATATGTTGAAGGAAACTGCTGTTTGGGGACGCTGTAGGGTTCAGAGCCGAGGGAGCACCATTTGGCTTTTGGAGAGCGGATTTTGCTAGGTACTATATTTGTTTGAGTATTGCTGGTGTTTTATAATGTGGGGGTACATGTAAGCGGGGCGGAGTATATAAGGGGCATAGTCAGGTGGTATAAAAAAAAAAAAATCCATAGATGTGTGTTACGCTGTGAAGCAATCCTTTCCGCACAGGCCAGTGTCGCACTGATAAATGGTGTCATTTCTTATCCCCCTTTTGGTCCACACTCCGCGCCTTTGCAGTTTGGGGAATTTTGCTGGGAAGTGTTGTCCTGGTATAATACGGGCACCCTCGCTTCCAGCGGATATGTTTGGGCTCTCCCCTTCCTGGTTCCCTAATTTTAGGTCCTTGATAAATCGCCTCTTGAAACAGAAGAAATGTTCCCCTCGGGCACAACTGCATATTTTTTTATTTCCTGACTTATTGGAGCCATAACTAATTTTATTTTTCATAGACGTAGCGGTATGAGGGCTGGTTTGTTGCGGGACGAGCTGTAGTTATTATTGGTACCATTTTGGGGTACATGTGACTTTTTGATCACCTTTTATCCTATTTTTTGGGATGCCAGGTAAACAAAAAAACGCAATTCTGGCACAGCTTTTTTCGTTTTCTTTATACAGCGTTCACCATGCGTTATAAATTACATGTTAACTTTATTCTGTGGGTCAGTACGATTCTGGCGATACCTAATTTATAGAACTTTTTCATGTTTTACAACTTTTAGTAAAAAGAATGTATTTTTTCTGTCGCCAAGTTGTGAGAACCATAACTTTTTAATTTTTTTGTCGACGGAGTTGTATGAGGGCTTGTTTTTTGCGGGACGAGATATCGTTTTTATAGGTACCATTTTTGGATACGTGCGACTTTTTGATCACTTTTTATTCTAATATTTGTAGGGCAAAGTGACCAAAAAACAGAAACTCTGGTGAAGTTTTTTACGTTTTTTTTTTACGCTGTTCACCGCGTGCAATAAATAATATAATATTTTGATACCTCAGGTAGTTACGGTCGTGGCGATACTAAATACATATGGTTTATTATTATTTTTCAATAATAAAGGACTTGATAAGAGTAAAAGGGGGATTGTGTTTTATTTGATTACTTGAAACTTTTATTGTTTTCAAACTTTTTTTACACTTTTTTATACTTTTTTTACACTTTTCTTCAAGTCCCACTAGGAGACTTGAAAGTCCAACGGACAGATTTTTTTTTTTCTAATATATTGCACTACCTATGTAGTGCAATGTATTAGATCTGTCAGTCATTCACTGACAGCAAGCCGATTAGGCTTCGCCTCCCGGCGTGGCCTAAATCGGCTTCCGTAATGGCAGAGCAGGAGACCATTGTGTCTCCTGTTGCTATAACAGCAGTCGCCAGTCCCGATTGCCTCTCAGGGCTGGCGATCTGCTAGTAACCGCTACGATACAGCAATCGCTTTCGATTGCTGCATCGAAGGGGTTAATGGCAGGGATCGGAGCTAGCTCCGGTTCCTGCCGTTACAGGTGGATGTCAGCTGTACAGTACAGCTGACTTCCACTGCTGATGACGCCGGATCAGCTCCTGACCCGGCGCCATCTTGCCGGCAGCTACGGAAGCCGATCAGGCTCCGCCGCCGGGCGGATCTTGACCGGCTTCGGTGCTAGGCAGACCGGGAGGCCAGTATTAGGCCTCCGGTTGCCATTGCAGCAACCGGAACCCCGGCAATTTCATTGCTGGGGCTCCGATGAGCTGCAAACACCTTAACTACAGCGATCGCGTTTGAGGGCTGCACTTAAGGGGTTAATGGCGGGGATCGAAGCTAATTTCGGTCCCCGCCGTTACAGTTGGATGTCAGCTGTAAGATACAGCTGAGATCCGACGATGATGGTACCGACTCAGCTTCTGAGCCGGTGCCAATCGTTTGACGTAAATGTACGGCATTTTGCGGGAAGTCAATGCTTTCCATGACGTACATTTACGTCAAATGTCGGGAAGGGGTTAAACACGTACACGTGTAGCCAGTAGTCCTTTTACATGACGTATATAACTTTACCCCGTACTTTTTGAGGGTATAAATTGGCGGAATGAGAGACGCCCTTTGCAATTCATTAGAGATTCATCCACTGCTAAATTTTGTTCAGGGGTATATGCTCCTAAAAAGGAATTAAGAAAATTTAACAGAGGCCTTAATTTATACAGCCGGTCACGGCTTCTGTCGCTGGAAGGGGGTGCTTGTAGGTTGTCACTAAAGTGGAGAAATATCATTAGTAATTCATACCTGTTGCGGGACATAATGCCTGAAAAAATGGGGATAGCATGTGTAGGGCTTGATGCCCAATGTGACCTAATAGAGGGTTTTTTTTTTTTTTTATAATTCCCATGTTAAGGGTGAGCCCCAGAATTTTTTTTATATTTCCGTTTAATTTGTGGGATTCCATAACCTGGCATAAAGAGATGGCTTGTTTGCAATGTACTGCCTGGCATACACATTTGTTTCCTGCACAAAATGTTCCAGAACTTGGTCCATAATGAAAATATAAAAATAATTTAGTGGTGAAAAGTTACTGACATTGGGATTTAATAAGTCATTTATGGTGGGAGAAAAAAAAAATTGTGGGTACCCACACTAAATCTGTTTGATTGGGGTTGTGCAATTTCAGTGGCTGCTCTTTGAACGGACATTGTGGCAACTGTACCGTCTCCCATATCACTGGTACTGGGTCTCATTTCAATAGAATCCTTTGAAGTGACACTTTTTCGCTGTCGCTTTCAAGTAAGTCAACTTCAGATGCTGAATCCGTATCTGAACATAGCATCTGATAGGCTTCCTCAACACTGTATCTTCTGGCAGCCATCATGATTATACAGTCTAAACCACAAATAATAAATGTAACTAGCAGTTTAAATTTTATCAACTAAGAGGAATTCAATTTTCTTTGTTTTTTTAAACTTAAACCCTACGCCTAACACAAACCATAAACCCAAGCCAAGACCAGCACCCTACGCTGTCAGACGGCCTGTACAGTGTTAAACAGCGTACCCTAAACTGAAAATAGTTTACTTTACGATTCTTAACCCCTTGAGTACCCAGCTCATTTTGGCCTTGAGGACCAGACCCATTTTTTCAAATCTGACATGTATCACTTTATGTGGTAATAACTCCGGAATGCTTTTACCTATCCAATTGATTCTGAGATTATCTCGTGACATATTGTACTTTAGGTTAGTGCAAAAATTTGGTCGATAAATTCATTGCTTATTTGTGGAAAAACACCAACATTTAGCGAAAATATGAAGAAATTATGATTTTTCCAATTTTAAATGTATCTGCTTGTAAAACAGATGGTAATACCACACAAAATAGTTACCAATTAACATCTCCCATATGTCTACTTTATGTTTGCATCGTTTTTTGAACATCCTTTTATTTTTCTATGACCTCACAAGGCTTAGAACTTTAGCAGCAATTTCTCATATTTTTAAGGAAATTTCAAAAAGCGATTTTTTTTCAGGGACGAGTTCAGTTCTTAAGTGGTTTTGAGTGCCCTATATATTAGAAACCCCCATAAAACACCCCATTTTGAAAACTGCACCCCTCAAAGTATCCAAAACAGCATTCAGAAAGTGTTTCAACCCTTTAGGCGTTTTACAGGAATTGAAGGAAAGTAGAGCTGAAATTTTCAAATTTCATTTTTTTTTACAAAATTCATATGTTAAACATTTTCTTCTGTACCACAGAAGGTTTTACCTGAGAAACGCAACTCAATATTTATTGCCCAGATTCTGCAGTTTTTAGAAATATCCCACATGTGGCCCTAGTGCGCTAATGGACTGAAACACCGGCCTCAGAAGCAAAGGAGCACTCTTGGATTTTGGGGCCTCCTTTTTTCAGAATATATTTTAGGCACCATGTCAGGTTTGAAGAGGTCTTGTGGTGCCAAAACAGTGGAAACCCCCAAAAGTGACCCCCATTTTTTAAACTACACCCCTCAGGGAATTTATCTAGGGTTATAGTTAGCATTTTGACCCCACAGGTATTTTGCTATATTTTCTGGAGTTAGTCTGTGAAAATGAAAATCTACTTTTTTTCTGGAAAAACGTAAAAATTTCTAATTTTTGCAAGAAATAAAGGAGAGAAAGCACCCCAACATTTGTAAAGCAATTTCTCGCGATTACGGAAATACCCCATATGTGGTAATAAACTGCTGTTTGGACCCACAGCAGGGCTCAGAAGGGAAGGAGCGCCATTTGGATTTTGGAGCTCTGATTTTACTGGAATGGTTTTCAGTGCCGTGTCACGTTTGCAACGCCCTGGAGGGACCTAAACAGTGGAATCCCCCCAAAAGTGACCCCATTTTGGAAACTATACCCCTCAAGGAATTTTTCTAGTGGTATAGTTAGCATTTTGACCCCACAGGTTTTTTGCTGAATTTATTGGAATTCGTCTGTGAAGATGAAAAGAGACTTTTTTTTGGAAAAAACACAGAATTTTCTAATTTTTATAAGGAATAAAGGAGAAAAAGCACCTCAACATTTGTAAAGCAATTTCTCCTGATTACGGAAATACCCCATTATGTGATAATAAACTGCTGTTTGGACCGATGGCAGGGCTCAGAAGGGACGGAGCACCATTTGGATTTTGCAGCTCAGATTTTGCTGAATTGGTTTCTGGGGGCCATGTCGCATTTGCAGAGTCCCTGAAGTACCAGTACAGTAGAAATTCCCCAGATGTGATCCCAATTTGGAGACTATACCCCTGAAAGAATTAAATTAGAGGTGTAGTGAGCATTTTGAGCCCTCAGGTGTTTTATAGATTTTATTAGAATTGGTCCGTGAAAATGAAAACATTTTTTTTTTCCAATAACCTGTAGCTTTAGCTCAGAATTTTTCATTTCCACAAGGAATAAAGGAGAAAAGACACCCCAAAATGTGTTACACAATTTCTCCTGATTACGGAAATACCCCATATGTGGTTGTAAACGGCTATTTGGACATACGGCAAGAGTCTAAACGGAAAAAGTGCAATTTCGTTTTTGGAGTGGAGATTTTACAAAATTTGTTTTTGACGCCATGTTGCATTGCGCTGAGGTACCAGTACAGTGAAAACTCCCGAGAAGTGACCCCATTTAGGAAACTACACCCCTCAAGGAATTCATCTAGAAGTGTAGTGAGCATTTTGACCCCCAAAGGTTTTGCAGAAATTAGTGCACAATAGATGTTGCAGATTGAAAATTGAAATTTTCCACATATATGATATTTCAGTGCCCAATGCGTTGGGCCCAGCTTGTACCACTGGAGACATACGCCCCATAAATTGTTAAGCGGTTCTCCAGAGTACGGTAATACCACATATGTGGTCATAAACCGCTGTTTGGGCACACTGCCAGGCCCAGAAGGAGCGCCATTTGGCTTTTGGAGCGCAGATTTTGCTTGGTAGTAGTTTTGTTAGGTGTTTTACTGGTGTTTCAGTTTATAATGTGGCGGCATATGTAATCTGTGCGGAGTACATCAGGGTATATGTAAGTTGGGCAGAGTACATCAGGATATATGTAATATGTGAGGAGTACATCAGGGTATATGTAAGCTGTGCGGAGTACATCAGGGTATATGTAAGCTGGGTGGAGTACATCAGGGTATATGTAAGCTATGCAGAGTACATCAGGGTATATGTAAGCTGGGCAGAGTACATCAGGGCATATGTAATCTGTGCGGAGTACATCAGGGTATATGTAAGCTGTGCAGAGTACATCAGGGCATATGTAAGCTGGGCGGAGTACATCAGGGCATATGTAAGCTGGGCGGAGTACATCAGGGTATATGTAAACTGGGCGAAGTACATCAGGGTATATGTAAGCTGGGCGGAGTTCATCAGGGTATATGTTTGCTGGGCGGAGTGTATCAGGGTATATGTAAACTGTGCGGAGTACATCAGGGTATATGTAAGCTGGGCGGAGTGCAACAGGTCATAATAGGATGATGTAATAATGGGGAGAATGAATAATAAAATTAATTATCCATGGATAGTGAGGTACGCTTTGAACCAATCCTTCATGCACAGGCCGGATTATTGGGTGCAGGAGTCGCACTTCTAAAGGGTGTCTGTGGTGTTGCACAAAATATCCGCACTCCAGTATTGCCTAATCTTTGACTTCTTCACTAGCCCCATATGTAGCACAGACCCCAAAACGTCATCGTTTTCGCTGCATTTACAGGGTCTACCAATGGGGGCTGCAAATGATGACGTGGGGTTTTAGGTGAAGAACTGCACACATAAATTAGTCTCAGCCGTCGTTTTGCATTATTGCGTTCCAAGAGTCAGAACTTTTTATTTTTCCGTTGACGAGCTGTGTGAGCGCTTGATTTTCATGGGACGAGCTGTCGTTTTTATTAGTATCATTTTGGGGTACATGCGATAATTTGATCAGTTTTTATTCCATTTTTTGTGAGGTGAGGAGACCAAATACCAGAAATTCTTTCACTATTTTTTTTTATAATTTTTTACCGGCGTTCTCTGTGCAGTATAAACAACATGTTTACTTTATTCTACGGTTTGATACGATTATGGCAATACCAAATTTATATAGTTTTTATATGTTTTACTACTTTTACAAAAGAAAAACACTTTGCTCTAAATAAAATGTTTTAGTGTCACCATGTCCTGAGAGCCATAACTTTTTTTATTTTTTTGTCGACGGAGCTTTGTGAGGGCTTGTTTTTTGTGTGACACACTGTCGTTTTTATTGGTACCATGTTTGGCTACGCGCGACTTTTTGATCACTTTTTATTCCATTTTTTTGGAAACAACGTGACCAAAAAAGGAAATTCTGCCATTGTTTTTTATGGTATTTTTTTTTACGGTGTTCACCGTGCGGGATAAATAATATATTTTTTTAGGTCAGGCCAATACGAACGCGGTGATACCTATTATGTCTAGTTTTTGTCTTTTTTTTCATTTTTTTCTAATTATAAAGGGCTTGATCAGGGAAACAAGGCGATTATTGTTTTTATTACGTAAAACTTGTATTTATTTATTTATCTAAAACTTTTTTTTCACTTTTTATTTTACACATACTAGGGGACTGGAAGATCTGATCTTCCGATCCCCTGCACAATACACTGCACTACTTCTGTATGTACTGATGTAGTGCAGTGTATTGTAACTGTCACTTTACAACTGACAGTTGAGCCTATTACGTCCTGCCTTGGGCAGGACCTAATAGGCTCCCGTACCTGGCAACCAGGAAGCCGTTGCTAGGCTTCCTGGTTGCCATTGCAACCATCAGAACCCCGCGATTTTTCGCGGGGGGGGGGCAATGGGGTGCAGAGGAAGCCCCCTCCCTCTGTATCAATCACTTAAATGCCGCTGTCGCTATTGACAGCGGCATTTAAGGGGTTAAACTACAGCGATCGGAGAGGACAGTGATCGCTGTAGTTGCAGTGGGATGTCGGATGTATATTACAGCCGACATCCGATGAAGATGGAGCGAGCACAGCTCCTGTGCCCGCTTCATCCTCAGGGCGTTACTATACGCCCATTTTCGGGAAGGGGTTAATAAAAATAGTGGTTTGTTTTTTTACACCGCTTTCTCTGATCTCCTCACGTATATCACAGAAGTGAGGAGATCAGAGAAAGTGACAGCAGCTTTCTCCTGCAGACGACGTCACAGACGGCTGTGATTGGTCAGTCTTCAGAGACTGACCAATCACAGCAATCGCCGGCATTGGGGACTGCTAATTGGTCCCCAGGCCGGTAGCAGAGACGGTTAGCTGTCAATGACAGCTGCCGCCGCTGTTCTGTCACTGTGTGATTTCACATAGTGACCGTTTATTCCTGCGCCGTAATAGTACGTCGAAGGTACGCTGGCATAAGCGGCCAGCGACGTACTATTACGGCGAAGGTACGCAAGGGGTTAAGTATATTTACTGTATATACTATGTTTATATATTTTTATATTTTTTATTTTTTTTTGGTAAGTGTGTGAGGGACACAAGTGATTCTGTGAGGGGACACTGACACACTTGTATCTGTTTCTGTCCACAGCTAGAACAGAGTGAGGAGAAACAGATACATGTTTTTACTTTTATTTTACTGTAGTGATCACTGACTGGATCTCATAGTGAACACAAAAGATCAGGAACCAATACTATTGGCTCCTGATGACTGCTCGAAGAACAGAGCTGGTAGCGACACTCCCCGCCGGCACTGTACACAGTAACAGCATGTGACCGCTGTGATTGGCTGTCACAGCAGTCACATGATGTTACGAGGAAATCGGACGGTCCTGATGGCTGCACTAAGAACCGGACCTGATACTTACAGCCGGTTTTTAGTGCAGACTTTATCAGGGTGCCGCTAAACCCCCTCTACTACAGCAACGCCAAAACGCTGTAGACTGAGTACCTGCACCGCCTGCTGTCAAAAGACAGTGGGCGGTCGTTAAGGGGTTAAGATCAATTAATTATGCGATGAAAAGATTGCTCTCCACAGGAAGTGTCCAACTGGGAGCGAAAAGGCGGGAGAACCAGATTCTAACAGAATGTGGACGGATTAAAGGAAGATAAACCGGTAGCACCCAAGGCACTCCTGATGGCACTTGCATTGATGGTGTGTGACCTCACATGTGCTTCCGTGACTGCAAGGATCGATTTGGTAAGATCTAAATGGTATGTCCCGGGTTTTACAGCTGTTGCTGCTAAATTCTTTTAATGCTGTTTGATTTGCCTACAGAACAGTCCTGGCTGACCGATGCCAACCTTATCATACCCGCCTCCCACAAAGAGTAGAGACCTTGAGAGGCCTTCCCAGGCAATAAAAATCAGTACGTAAGAAAAAATTGGTTTGAGACACTTGTCAGATAAACATATTTGTGAATATTTCTGTGGGTAGGAGCTGTTACAGGTAATCCGCTCAGATCAAGGTATAAATCCTGCTGAAAAGTGTAACACCAAGAGCAAATTAAAACGTACACAGTAACTATAAATTTTTTAGGTGCCCTGTCCAGTGGGACAGAAGTTTTTCTTATATAAAGGTGTTTGATTTAGTTTAACCCCTTCCCAACCACTCCACGTAGATTAACGGGCTGCAGAGCTGGTCCTTGTGCCTGCAGCCCATTAATCTACGTGTGCTCCTAATAGAGCACACAGGCGGTCCCCGCAGCCCGGCATCTCCCAGTAAAGGCTGCTACTAGCAGCCTTTGTACTGGGGGGGAAACATCGGGTCGGATCGCAGCAGTGATCCGAACCGATTAACCCCTTAAATGCAGCAGTCAATAGCGACCGCCGCATTTTAAGTTGTTATAGCAACATCGGCACCCCGCTACGCGATTGCGGGGGCCGAATTTTGCGGGGGTGGCGATTGCTATGACAACCGGAAGCCTAACAAAGGCTTCCGGTCTGCCATCTATTGAAGGCCAACAACCTAAAGAATGGAGTCAATACACAGCTTTGACTAGTAAAAAGTAATTTTTATTGATACAAAACATAAAACATGAAAACAATTCACACATTAAAATCAGAGATGACTGCCACAGTGTGGAAAAATTGGAAGCCAGACAGGTATGAAGTATAAATAGCAGTGTATGGATATAGGAGTATAATACTCCAGAGGATAACATCAAAAGGGACTGAGAAAACCAATCTAAATTAATATATGCAGTCCTGGGTCATGGTACATAGTTGTAAGCATAAAGGAATAAAGAAGTGCCTAACCTATCCACATTGCGATGTGGGAGAAGGCATATGAGTAGCATGTTAGAACCTTACCCATAGTGTGTTATCCTGCTGTCTGGCGTCACACCCGACGCGCGTTTCGGCGGAGGAGCCTTCGTCCGGGGGTGGTGCCAGAGAGCCAGGAAGAGGACTTTATATAAACGGAACACCAATCAAATACGTGGCATGTAGACAGCCTCATCACTTACAGCTGACCAAAAGCCAGCGGCAAGTAACGAGGCGCGCAGGACGCCTATCGCGTCCCATATGGCACACCGCAGAGTTCAAGGAAAAGGTAAAAAAACTGTGCATGCGCGAGCGATGCTCGAGACAGGATACAAACTGCATACATACAGCTTGATCGTCTGACACATAAGCCTCGTTACTTGCTGCTGGCTTTTGGTCAGCTGTAAGTGATGAGGCTGTCTACATGCCACGTATTTGATTGGTGTTCCGTTTATATAAAGTCCTCTTCCTGGCTCTCTGGCACCACCCCCGGACGAAGGCTCCTCCGCCGAAACGCGCGTCGGGTGTGACGCCAGACAGCAGGATAATACACGATGGGTAAGGTTCTAACATGCTACTCATATGCCTTCTCCCACATCGCAATGTGGATAGGTTAGGCACTTCTTTATTCCTTTATGCTTACAACTATGTACCATGACCCAGGACTGCATATATTAATTTAGATTGGTTTTCTCAGTCCCTTTTGATGTTATCCTCTGGAGTATTATACTCCTATATTCATACACTGCTATTTATACTTCATACCTGTCTGGCTACCAATTTTTCCACACTGTGGCAGTCATCTCTGATTTTAATGTGTGAATTGTTTTCATGTTTTATGTTTTGTATCAATAAAAATTACTTTTTACTAGTCAAAGCTGTGTATTGACTCCATTCTTTAGGTTGTTGTTCTAGATATTCTAGGAGTCATAGCTATTTGTTATATATAGTCATAAGCACCATTGTATGCCCTTTTTCCTCACTAATACGATACCACTTATGGATATAACTTAAGGGGAATTCAGGTTGTCCTCCATATTGGTTGTGTACATCTATTGAAGGCGAATACGTCCTGCCAGAGGAAGGACATAATATGCCTCCTGTTAGTGTGAAACTGAAAGGTAGAATACCCTGCAATACATAAGTATTGCAGGGTATTATAACAACGATCCAACAATTCGATCGTAAAATGTCAAAATAATAAAATTTAAAAAAATCGCCTTTTTTCCCTTTTTATAAAGTCCGTAACAGCCTGAACTATAAAAATATAATGTAATTCATCCCGCACGGTGACCGCCATAAAAAAATAATAAAAAAACTATACCGAAATTGCTATTTTTAGTCACTTCAGCTCCCAAATAATTGCATAAATAGGGATCAAAAAGTTGCATGTATCCAAAAATTAAACTACAGTTCCGCAAAAAACAAACCCTCACACAGCTTTCCTGATGGAAAAATAAAAAAGTTGTGGCTCTTAGAATATGGCGACACAAACTAAATAATTTTTTTCAAACCGTAATTTTATCGTGCACACACAGTAAAACATAACAAACCTATATATGGTATCGCCGTAATCGCATCAACCCACAGAATAAATTAAATATGTAATTTATAATGCACGGTGAACGCCGTAAAAAAAAACAACAACCTGTTTTGACGGCATAATTACACTAAATTCAGCAAAAAACCCTATGGGATCAAATTGCTTACTATACCCCTAGACAAATTCTTTTTAGGGCTGTAGTTTCCCAAATGGGGTCACTTCTGGGGGTGTCCACTGTTTTGGTCCCTCAGGGGCTTTGCAAATGCGACATGACACCCAAAAACCAATTGAGTAAACTTAAGCTCCAAAAGCCAAAGAGCGCTCCTTCGCTTCTGAGCCCTGCCGTGTGTCCAAATAGCCGTTTATGACCACATTTTATTGCAGTAATCAGGAGAAATTGCTTTACAAATCTTGGGGTGCTTTTTCATCTTTATTACTTGTAACAATTTATAATTTCTACGTTTTATTGAAAAAAAAAATAGATTTTCATTTTTACGGACGAATTCCACTAAATTCAGCAAAAAACCTGTGGGGTTAAAATGCTCACTATACCCCTTGATGAATTCCTTGAGGGGTGTAGTTTGTCAAACTGTGTCTTTTTGGGGGTGTTTCCACTGTTTTGGCCCCACAAGACCTCTTCAAACCTAACATGGTGCCTAAAATAGATTCTAATAAAGGAGGCCCCAAAATCCACCAGGTGCTCCTTTGCTCTGAGGTCTGTGCTTCAGTCCCTTACCGCACTAGGGCCACATGTGGGATATTTCTAAAAACTGAAGAATCTGGGCAATAAATATTGAGTTGCGTTTCTCTGGTAAAACCTTTTGAGTTACAGAAAAAAATTGATTAAAATGGATTTTCCGCCAAATTTTTTTTGGGTAAATATCCCCTCTACTTTGCTTTAATTCTTATGACACACCTAAAGGGTTAAACTTTCTAAATGCTGTATTGAAAACTTTGAGGGGTGAAGTTTTTAAAATTGGGTGACTTATGGGAGTTTCTAATATATAAGACCCTCAAAGCCACTTCAGAACTGAACTGGTACCTATAAAAATAAGTTTTGGAAATTGTCTTGCAAATGTGAGAAATTGCTGCTAAAGTTCTAAGCCTTGTAACGTCCTAGAAAAATAAAAGGACGTTTAAAAAAAAAAATATGCCAACATAAAGTAGACATATGGAAAATTTTAATTAGTAACTATTTTGTGTGGTATTACTATCTCTTACAAGCAATTTTTGCACATTTTCTCTAAAGTTTGGTGATTTTCACAAACAAATACTGAATTTATTGATCAAATTTTTCCACTAACATAAAGTACAATATGTCACGAGAAAACAATCTCAGAATCGTTTGGATAGGTAAAAGCATTCCCAAGTTATTACCACATAAAGTGACACATGTCAGATTTGAAAAAATCGGCTGCGTCCACAAGGCCAAAACAGGCTGTGTCCTGAAGGGGTTAAGGGCCTGACGTTGTTGTATGGACTTAGAACAACTTTTATATTATGTAGATTGTTATCAATAGATAAGCATTTATTTTTAATTGATAAAGGTTGGGTTCCCAGCAGGTGCCGGTAAATATAAACAAAGACTTTTAATATGATTAACCCCTTCAGGACTGAGCCACTTTTGGACCAAATGACAGAGCCTCATTTTTTAAATCTGACGTGTGTTACTTTATGTGGTAATAACTCTGGAATGCTTTTACCTATCCAAGCGATTCTGAGATTGTTTTCTCGTGACATATTGTACTTTACGTTAGTGAAAAAATTTGGTCGATAGAGAAAATTTGCAAAAAATTAGCATTTTCTAAATTCAAATGTACCTGCTTGTAAGACAGATAGTTATACCACACAAAATAGTTACTAGCTAACTTTTCCAATATGTCTACTTTAGATTGGCATCATTTTTTGAACATGCTTTTATTTTTCTAGGACGTTACAAGGCTTAGAAGTTTAGCAGCATTTTCTCACATTTTTAAGAAAATTTCAAAAACCCATTTTTTTAGGGAACAGTTCAGTTGTCAAGTAGCTTTGAGGGCCTTATATATTAGAAACCCCCACAAATCACCCCACTTTAAAAACTGCACCCCTCAAAGTATTCAAAACAGCATTCAGAAAGTTTTTTTTAACCCTTTAGGCGTTTCACAGTAATTAAAGCAAAGTAGTGGGAAATTTACAAATTTCATTTTTTTTGCAGAAATTCCATTTTAATAAATGTTTCCTGTAATACTGAAGGCTTTTACAGGAGAAGCACAACTGAATATTTATTGCCCTGATTCTGCCGTTTTTTAGAAATATTCCACATGTGGCCCTAGTGCGCTACTGGACCGAAATACCAGCCTCAGAATCAAAGGAGCACATAGAGGATTTTAGGGCCTTCCTTTTCTTAGATTATATTTCAGGCACCATGTCAGCTTAGAAGAGGTCTTGTGGTGCCGAAACAAAGGAAACACCCCAAAAAATACCCCATTTTGGAAACTACACCCCTTGAGGAATTTATCTAGGGGTGTAGTGAGCATTTTGACCCCACAGGTGTTTCATAGATTTCATTTGAATTGGGCAGTGAAAATGAAAAATTACATCATTTTCTAATACCATGTAGCTTTACCTCAAAATGTTTAATTTTTTTCAACAAATAAATGATGAAATGCACCCCAACATTTGTAAAGCAACTTCTCCAGAGTACGGAAATACCCAACATGTGGTCATAAACGGCTGTTTGGGGAAGCGGCAGGACTCAGAAGGGAAGGCACGCCATTTAGCTTTTGAAGTACAGATTTTGCTGGTTTGATTTCTCGGCACCATGTCTCATTTGTAAAGCTCCTAAGGTACCAGAACAGTGGAAACCCTCCAAAAGTGACTCCATTTAGGAAACTGCACCCCTTGAGGAATTCAACTAGGGGTGTAGTGAGCATTTTGACCCCCCCAGGTGTTTCCTAGATTTCATTCGAATTGGGCAGTAAACGTGAAAAATTTCATTTTTTTCCACTAAGACGTAGCTTTAGGTAAAAATGTTTCATTTTCTTATCAAATAAAGGAGAAAAATCACCGTAACATTTGTAAAGCAACTTCTCCAGAGTATGGAAATACCCCATATGTGGTAATAAAGTACTGTATGAATACACATCAGGGCTCAGAAGGGAAGGAGCGCCATTTGGCTTTTGGAGAGCAGATTTTGCTGGATTGGTTTTTCTGCGCCATGTCGCTTTTGCAAAGCCCCTTAGGTATCCGTACAGTGGAAACTACCCAAAAGTGACTCCATTTGGCAAACTACACCCATTGAGGAATTCATCTAGGGGTGTAGTGAGCATTTTGACCCCACAGGTGTCTCATAGAATTTTTTAGAAATGGGCAGTGAAAATGAAAAATTACATTATTTACCAATAAGACGCAGCATTAGTTAAAAATTTTTCATTTTCTCAACAAATAAAGGAGAAAAAGCACCATAACATTTGTAAAGCAACATCTTCAGAGTACGGAAATACCCCACACGTGGTCATAAACTGCTATTTGGACACACAGCAAGGCTCTAAAGGGAAGGAGCGCAATTTAGTATATGGAGTGGAGATTTTATAAGATTTGTTTTTTGACACCATGTTGCATTGAGCTATAGTACCAGTACAGTGGTAGCCCCCGAAAAATTACCCCATTTTGGAAACTAGATCCCTCAAAGAATTGATCTAGGGGTGTAGGGAGCATTTTGACCGCACAAGTGTTTTGCAAAAATGAGTAAACAATAGATGTTGCAGATTGAAAATAGCTGTTTTCAACAAATATGCCATTTCAGTGCCCAATGTGTTGTGCCCAGCTTGTACCACCGTAGACACACATCCCATAAATTGTTAAGCGGGTTCTCCAGAATACCCCATATGTGGTCATAAATTGCCATTTGGGTACACTGCCAGGCTCAGTTGGACCATCATTTGGCTTTTGAAGCGCAGATTTTGCTTGGTGTATTAGTGGTATTTCAGCTTATAATGTGGGGGCATATGTGAGCTGGGTGGAGTACATCAGGGTATATGTAAGCTGGGCGGAGTACATCAGGGTATATGTAAGCTGGGCGGAGTACATCAGGATATATGTAAACTGTGGAGTACATCAGGATATATGTAATATGCGCGGGTACATCAGGCTATATGTAAGCTGTGCGGAGTACATCAGGGCATATGTAAGCTGGGCGGAGTACATCAGGGTATATGTAATATGTGCGGGTACATCAGGCTATATGTAAGCTGTGCGGAGTACATCAGGGTATATGTAAGCTGGGCGGAGTACATCAGGGTATATGTAATATGTGCGGGTACATCAGGCTATATGTAAGCTGGGCGGAGTGCAACAGGGTATATGTAAGCTGTGCGGAGTACATCAGGGTATATGTAAGCTGGGCGGAGTACATATGGGTATATGTATTATGTGCGGGTACATCAGGCTATATGTAAGCTGTGCGGAGTACATCAGGGTATATGTAAGCTGGGCGGAGTACATCATGGTATATGTAATATGTGCGGGTACATCAGTCTATATGTAAGCTGGGCGGAGAGCAACAGGGTATATGTAAGCTGTGCGGAGTACATCAGGGTATATGTAAGCTGGGCGGAGTACATCAGGGTATATGTCATCTGTGCGTAGTACATCAAGGTATATGTAATATGTGCGGGTACATCAGGGTATATGTCAGCTGTGCAGAGTACATCAGGGTATATGTAAGCTGGGCGGAGTACATCAGGGTATATGTAAGCTGGGCGGAGTACATCAGGGTATATGTAAGCTGGGCGGAGTACATCAGGGTATATGTAAGCTTGGCGGAGTACATCAGGGTATATATAATATGTGCGGGTACATCAGGGCATATGTAAGCTGGGCGGAGTACATCAGGGTATATGTAAGCTGTGCGGAGTACATCAGGGTATATGTAATGTGTGCGGGTACATCAGGGCATATGTAAGCTGGGCGGAGTACATCAGGGTATATGTAAGCTGTGCGGAGTACATCAGGGTATATGTAAGCTGGGTGGAGTACATCAGGGTATATGTAAGCTGGGCAGAGAACATCAGGGCATATGTAAGCTGGGCGGAGTACATCAGGGTATATGTAAGCTGGGCGGAGTACATCAGGGTATATGTAAGCTGGGCGGAGTACATCAGGGTATATGTAAGCTGGGCGGAGTACATCAGGGTATATGTAAGCTGGGTGGAGTACATCAGGGTATATGTAAGCTGGGCAGAGAACATCAGGGCATATGTAAGCTGGGCGGAGTACATCAGGGTATATGTAAGCTGGGCGGAGTACATCAGGGTATATGTAAGCTGGGCGGAGTACATCAGGGTATATGTAAGCTGGGCGGAGTACATCAGGGTATATGTAAGCTGGGCGGAGTACATCAGGGTATATATAATATGTGCGGGTACATCAGGGCATATGTAAGCTGGGCGGAGTACATCAGGGTATATGTAAGCTGTGCGGAGTACATCAGGGTATATGTAATGTGTGCGGGTACATCAGGGCATATGTAAGCTGGGCGGAGTACATCAGGGTATATGTAAGCTGTGCGGAGTACATCAGGGTATATGTAAGCTGGGTGGAGTACATCAGGGTATATGTAAGCTGGGCAGAGAACATCAGGGCATATGTAAGCTGGGTGGAGTACATCAGGGTATATGTAAGCTGGGCGCAGTACATCAGGGCATAATAGGATGATGTAATAATGGGGTGAATGAATAATCCATGGTGTGGTCGCTTTGAACCAATCCTTTATACACAGGCCGGGTTTATTGGGTATTATATAAAATATCTGCGCTCCAGTATTGCCTTATATTTGACTTCTTCACTAGCCCTATAAGCAGCACAAGGCCCTAAAGTTTCCTCATTTCCGCTGCGTCTACAGGGTCCAGCTGTGGGGTCCAGCAATTGACGATGTGGGATATTTAGTGAAATTCTACTGGACCTAAAAATGAGTCTGGGCCGTCATTTAGCATCATTTTGCATCATTGCGTTTTGAGAGTCATAACGTGTTATTTTTCCGGTGACGGAGCTGTGTGAGGGCGCGTTTTTTGTGGAACGAGCTGTAATTTTTATTGGTTCCATTTTGGGGGACATGCGATTTTTTTTTTATCACTATTTATTCCATTTTTTGAGAGATGAGGAAACCAAAAAACAGCCATTCCAGCACGTGTCTTTTTTTTTTGTTTTTTTGACAGTGTTCACCGTGCAGTATAAACAACATGTTAACTTTATTCTGCGGGGCGAGACGATTACAGCGACACCAAATTTATATTGTTTTTTTAAGTTTCACTGCGTTCCCACAATAAAAATACTCTTTTCTAAAAAAAATCATGTTTTAGTGTCGCCATTTTCTGACAGCCATAACTTTTTTATTTTTTCGTTGATATCGCTGCGGGACGGCTTGTTTTATGCGTGATGAACTGTAGTTTCTATTGGTACCATTTTGCGTTACTTGCAACTTTTTGATCACTTTTTATTACATTTTTTTTGAGACAAGATGACCAAAAAATAAAATGCTGTCATTGTTTTTTATTAAAAAATGTTACGGTGTTCATCGTGCGGTAAAAATAATGTGATATTTTTATAGATCAGGCCGTTCTGAACGCGGCGATACCTATTATGTCGTTTTTTTAAATATTTTCATTTAATTTCTAATAATAAAGGAGTTGATCAGGGAAACAGGCAGATTGTTGTTTTTATTTATTTATTAATTTTTATTTATTTTTCTTTCACATTTTTTACTATTTTCTTTTACACTGACCTGGGGACTTGAAGATCTGGTCTTCTGATCCCCGGTACGATACACTGCACTACTTATGTAGTGCAGTGCATCGTAACTGCCATTCATCATTTGACAGTTAGCCGATTAGGTCCTGCCTCGGGCAGGACCTAATAGGCTACCTTACCTTGGCAACCAGGAAGCCTAGTAATGGCTTCCTGGTTGCCATAGCAACAATCGCCACCCGCCGCATTGAAGGGGTTAAATTGCTGCGATCGGCGGTAACAGCCATGTCAGCTGTGTATAACAGCTGACAGCCGCTGAAGATAAAGCGCGCACAGCTCCTGTGCTCGCTTTATCTGCAGGGCGTAACTGTACGCCCGTCTGTGGGAAGCCACTTGGTTTTCGGACGTACAGTCACGCCCAATAGCGGGAAGGGGTTAAGAGCCTGTTCACATCACGATTCGCTTTCTGTTCCGGGGTTCCATCGAAGGTTTCTGTTGGGTGAACCCCGCAACGGAAAGTGAAACCACAGCTTCCGTTTCAGTCACCATTGATCACAATGGTGACTAAAACATCGCTGATGCTTTGCGTTCGTCACCATTCCGTCTGGTTTCCGGTTTTCCGACTAAATCAATAACAGTCGACTCCGCTATTGATTGTCAGAAAACCGGAAACCAGACGGAATGGTGACGAACGCAAAGCATCAGCGATGTTTTAGTCACCATTGTGATCAATGGTGACTGAAACGGAAGCTGTGGTTTCACTTTCCATTGCGGGATTCACCCGACGGAACCCCGGAACGGAAATAAACGGTGATGTGAACAGGCCCTAAGCGATGTTTCTGTCACCATTGATATCAATGGTGACTGAAACGGAAACTGTGGTTTCACTTTCCGTTGCGGAGTTCACCCAATGGAATCCGTTTTTTTAACTGATAGCACCCTGACACATTAATTTCAATGGGGCCATGCACACTTCCGTTGTTTTAACTGAAGTCTCGTCCTTTTCATTGCTTTGGTCCGTGAAACATACTGCACACGGAAGCCATCCGTTTGCTGTCCGTGTTTCACGGATCCGTCATTAGTGGCCGTACAACGGCCGACAAAAGTCTCGCACTGACGGCTGCCTCTCTCATACAGACTGCTCCACATGGACTCCTCTCTCTCTGACTGTTCCCATATCTCCCACTCTCATACAGACTGCTCCGCATGGACTCCCCTCTCTCTGACTGCTGCCATATCTCCCACTCTCATACAGACTGCTCCGCATGGACTCCCCTCTCTCTGACTGCTCCCATATCTCCCACTCTAATACAGACTGCTCCGCATGGACTCCCCTCTCTCTGACTGCTCCCATATCTCCCACTCTCATACAGACTGCTCCGCATGGACTCCCCTCTCTCTGACTGCTCCCATATCTCCCACTCTCATACAGACTGCTCCGCATGGACTCCTCTCTCTCTGACTGCTCCCATATCTCCCACTCTCATACAGACTGCTCCGCATGGACTCCCCTCTCTCTGACTGCTCCCATATCTCCCACTCTCATACAGACTGCTCCGCATGGACTCCTCTCTCTCTGACTGCTCCCATATCTCCCACTCTCATACAGACTGCTCCGCATGGACTCCCCTCTCTCTGACTGCTCCCATATCTCCCACTCTCATACAGACTGCTCCGCATGGACTCCCCTCTCTCGGACTGCTCCCATATCTCCCACTCTAATACAGACTGCTCCGCATGGACTCCCCTCTCTCTGACTGCTCCCATATCTCTCACTCTCATACAGACTGCTCCGCATGGACTCCTCTCTCTCTGACTGCTCCCATATCTCCCACTCTCATACAGACTGCTCCGCATGGACTCCCCTCTCTCTGACTGCTCCCATATCTCCCACTCTCATACAGACTGCTCCGCATGGACTCCCCTCTCTCTGACTGCTCCCATATCTCCCACTCTAATACAGACTGCTCCGCATGGACTCCCCTCTCTCTGACTGCTGCCATATCTCCCACTCTCATACAGACTGCTCCGCATGGACTCCCCTCTCTCTGACTGCTCCCACGCTCATACAGACTGCTCCCGTACTCCTAGAGATGCTCCGCATGAACCCTCTCTCACATAGACCGCTCCGCATGGACTCCCCTCTCTCTTACTGCTCCGCATGAACCCTCTCTCACATAGACCGCTCCGCATGGACTCCCCTCTCTCTGACTGCTCCCATATCTCCCACTCTAATACAGACTGCTCCGCATGGACTCCTCTCTCTCTGACTGCTCCCATATCTCCCACTCTCATACAGACTGCTCCGCATTGACTCCTCTCTCTCTGACTGCTCCCATATCTCCCACTCTCATACAGACTGCTCCGCATGGACTCCCCTCTCTCTGACTGCTTCCATATCTCCCACTCTCATACAGACTGCTCCGCATGGACTCCTCTCTCTCTGACTGCTCCCATATCTCCCACTCTCATACAGACTGCTCCGCATGGACTCCCCTCTCTCTGACTGCTCCCATATCTCCCACTCTCATACAGACTGCTCCGCATGGACTCCCCTCTCTCTGACTGCTCCCATATCTCCCACTCTCATACAGACTGCTCCGCATGGACTCCTCTCTCTCTGACTGCTCCCATATCTCCCACTCTCATACAGACTGCTCCGCATGGACTCCCCTCTCTCTGACTGCTCCCATATCTCCCACTCTCATACAGACTGCTCCGCATGGACTCCTCTCTCTCTGACTGCTCCCATATCTCCCACTCTCATACAGACTGCTCCGCATGGACTCCCCTCTCTCTGACTGCTCCCATATCTCCCACTCTCATACAGACTGCTCCGCATGGACTCCCCTCTCTCGGACTGCTCCCATATCTCCCACTCTAATACAGACTGCTTCGCATGGACTCCCCTCTCTCTGACTGCTCCCATATCTCCCACTCTAATACAGACTGCTCCGCATGGACTCCCCTCTCTCTGACTGCTCCCATATCTCTCACTCTCATACAGACTGCTCCGCATGGACTCCTCTCTCTCTGACTGCTCCCATATCTCCCACTCTCATACAGACTGCTCCGCATGGACTCCCCTCTCTCTGACTGCTCCCATATCTCCCACTCTCATACAGACTGCTCCGCATGGACTCCCCTCTCTCTGACTGCTCCCATATCTCCCACTCTAATACAGACTGCTCCGCATGGACTCCCCTCTCTCTGACTGCTGCCATATCTCCCACTCTCATACAGACTGCTCCGCATGGACTCCCCTCTCTCTGACTGCTCCCACGCTCATACAGACTGCTCCCGTACTCCTAGAGATGCTCCGCATGAACCCTCTCTCACATAGACCGCTCCGCATGGACTCCCCTCTCTCTTACTGCTCCGCATGAACCCTCTCTCACATAGACCGCTCCGCATGGACTCCCCTCTCTCTGACTGCTCCCATATCTCCCACTCTAATACAGACTGCTCCGCATGGACTCCTCTCTCTCTGACTGCTCCCATATCTCCCACTCTCATACAGACTGCTCCGCATTGACTCCTCTCTCTCTGACTGCTCCCATATCTCCCACTCTCATACAGACTGCTCCGCATGGACTCCCCTCTCTCTGACTGCTTCCATATCTCCCACTCTCATACAGACTGCTCCGCATGGACTCCTCTCTCTCTGACTGCTGCCATATCTCCCACTCTCATACAGACTGCTCCGCATGGACTCCCCTCTCTCTGACTGCTCCCACGCTCATACAGACTGCTCCCGTACTCCTAGAGATGCTCCGCATGAACCCCCTCTCACATAGACCGCTCCGCACGGCTCCTCCTCCCTCGCAGACTACTCTTTTCTTTTCCTCAGTCCACTCATTACCTTCCACCACAGTGTATACGTGCAGCTGCAATCTCTTCCTGTATCTACTTTTCCATTAATAGAGTTGCATTCGTAGTAAGCCCGTCCCCTTCCTGTATGGTCATGTGATCGTCTTTAAACCACTCCACAGTCGCTGCTACCGTATGGCCATGCCCATGTGGCAGCGTCATTGTGGCATTTACTGCTTCACGCGTGCATGTTAGGTTATGTACGGTAATCTCCCCCGCCCCATCTGTTCTTTACCGGGGAGGGGGGGTCCCGGTATTTTTTGTTCCCCGGTTCTCGGTGCATAGTACACAGGATTGTATGATTGGGCCTCGGTGAGCGCCTCCTTTGGCGCGGATGGTGGGCCCTGCGGATCGGTCCATTGTAACGGAGGCAAGGGGGAGGCGGGTGACCAGCGGCTGAAGCGGAGAGAAGAGGCGTCGGGAGCAGGTACCGCGCTGTGTCTGTATAGTGTATTTGGTGTGTGGCCTGTACCTGGGTACCGAGCAGTCTCCGGCAGGTGTGCGTTATTTACAGCCGTCCAGCCCGCAGCCTCTAGTTGTGTGTGTTGTCAGTACTGTGTGCATGCCCTGTTAGGTCTCTGGTTGTGCCCGGTTGGCAGCTCAGGTCTGTGGAGGTGACAGTAGCTCGTACAGGGGGCAGGATAGTTCTGTGCTGACATTCGCCTGCTACAAGCAGTTTAGTGGCCATTTCTGCTGTCGTCACCCATAACATGTCTCCTGCCTGGTAATGTCACCCAGCGGTGTGATGCTGCTGAGAGGAGGACGACATCCCGCTCCTGTCAGCTCATCCCCCGCACACTTTTATGGCTGTTGAATAGATCATCATACAATACTGTTTACTCCATGTGCCAAAATGTGATTTCTTCATGACAGACTTCTGTGGATATTTTCTTTTACATTGTGACATTCTACGAGCTTTGGTGGCCTCTATAACCGGACCAGCTCATTAAACTATGCACTCTTATGTGTGCGCGGTCCATGACTGCAGACGTCCGCAGATGACACTTCTCGGGCCGTCCAAGCCGTAATCACGGACCGTGCAAACAGCTACGGTCGTGTACATGAGGCCTTAACGCTTAGTAACGTACTATTCCGTTATGGTAACCATCCCGTTCGCGCTCCATGACGGAATAGTACGTCACGGGAGGAGCGGCCATTTCGGCCGTCTTCCCGACATATACAGGAGCTGTGACCACTGCTGTCTTGTACAGCGGTTGCCACAGCTCCCATAGCGGGGTCCGATCGCTGTGTCCCCGCTGATTAATCCCTTAAAAGCCGTGTTCAATAGGGATCGTGACTTCTTAGGGGTTAAACCACCATCAACAGCCCGCTACATGATAGCGGGCAGCGATGGTTGCTATGGCCACCGGACGACTAACAATGGAGTCCGGCTATGCCATCTACGGAAGCCTAGTGGGCCCTGACAAAGTCAGGACCCACTATGCTTGCTGTCAGTGAGTAGCTGACAGCTCTAATGCAGTGCAGTGTATTAGAATTTCGATCAGGGCCTCCTGCCCTCAAGTCCCCTAGTGGGACAAAGTAATAAAGGTAAAAAAAAGATGTGTAAAAATAAGAAAATAAAAATTTTAAAAGTAAAAATCCCCCTTTTTCCCTGATCAGTTCTTTATTATTAATAAAAATAGATAAATAAAAAACTATACATAATTGGTATCGCTGCGTCCGTAACGGCCTGAACTACAAAATTATTTCGTTATTTATCTCGCACGGTGAACGCCATAAAATAATAATAAACCGTACCACAATCACAATTGTTTGGTCACTTCACCTCCCAAAAAATGGAATAAAAAGAGATCAAAACGTCGCATGTACCTAAAAATGGTACTGATCGAAACTACAGTTCGTTACGCAAAAAATAAGTCCTCGCACGCCTTTATTGATTGAAAAATAAAAAAGTTCTGGCTCTTAGAATAAGGTAACACAAAAAGTGAATGCACAATAAAATACTTTTTGTAAAAAATAAAACGCCATAAGACATAAAAAACTATAAACATCTGGTATCGCCGTAATCGTATCGCCCCGCAGAATAAAGTGAATATGTCATTTATAGCACACGGTGAATGCTGTAAAAAAATTGAATTAAAAACAATAGTAGAATTGCTGTTTTTTAGTCACCACGCCACCTAAAAATAGAATAAAAACTGATCAAAAAGTCGCATGCACCCCAAGAAAACTACAATGAATTCCTCAAGGGGTCTAGTTTCCAAATTGGGGTCACTTTTCGGAGGTTTCCACTGTTTTGGCACCACAAGACCTCTTCAAACCGGACATGGTGCCTAATGAAAAAGAGGCCTCAAAATCCACTAGGTGCTCCTTTGCTTCGGAGGCCGGTGCTTCAGTCCATTACCGCCCGAGGGCCACATGTGGGATATTTCTCAAAACTGCAGAATCTGGGCAATACGTATTAAGTTGCGTTTCTCTGGTAAAACTTTTTGTGTTATAAAAAAAATGCTATAAAGAGGATTTACTGACCAAAAAAATAAATATGTAAATTTCACCTCTACTTTGCCTTTAAATTCCTGTGAAACACCTAAAGGGTTCATAAACTTTCGAAATGCTGTTGTGAATACTTTGAGGGGTCTAGTTTCCAAAACGGGGTGTTTGATAGGGGTTTCTAATATATGGGCCCCTCAAAGCAACTACTGAACTGGAACCTAAAAAAAATAAAATAATTAGGCAATACTTCGCTTCTTACATTATACGGATAATGAGCCGTGCCCACCCCGAGATGACCCCAGTTTTGACCATTTGTATAAACTGAGACCCCTATTAGACCGTTTCAGTGCCCGGTTTTCCCAGCATTCACCCCCGAGAAGTGTATTTCTATTGATGAGTCCTTGGTGGATTTTAAAGGGAGGGTTCAATTCCGCCAGTACCTGCTGAATAAGAGGGAAAGGTATGGCGTGAAGATGTATAAGCTGTGTGAGAGTGCATCAGGGTATACCTACAAATTTAGGATATATGAAGGGAGGGACACCAGTATTCAGCCCCCAGAATGCCCCCCCTTACTGGGAGGTAATGCAAAAATTGTGTGGATTTGGTGCACCCACTGCTGGACCAGGGTTACCACCTCTACCTGGATAATTTTTATACCAGCGTCCCACTCTTCAACTGCCTCGCTTCCAGAAGTCCTGCGGCATGCGGCACTGCTAGAAGAAACCTGAGAGGCCTCCCTAAGACTCTGCTTGGGCAAACACTAAGAAGGGGTGAGAGCAGGGCACATTCTAGCAGCAACATATTGTGTGTCACGTACAAGACGAGAGATGTCCTTGTATTGACAATACTTCATGGCCACACCAGTACCCATGTACCAGTACGAGGTACCAGTACAGAGACCCCCAAAGCAGACTGCATCCTGGACTACAATAGGTACATGGGAGGGGTGGACTTGTCAGATCAAATCCTGAAGCCCTACAGCGCCATGCGGTGTGGTATAAGAAGTTGGCCGGGCACATCATACAGATAGCATTGTACAATGTGTACGTGCTACATCGATGTACAGGCCAGAGGGGAACTTTCCTGGAATTTCAAGAGGTGATTATCAAGAACCTAATCTTTAGGGACCAAGAAGGGGGGGGCACCCAGTACTTCTGGAAGCGGGGGCACCCAGTACTTCTGGAAGCGGGGCCACACGCATCGTACCAGGGCAACACTTTCCAGGAGAAGTTCCCCAAACTGGCAAGAAGGGAAAAAGTCAAGAGGTGCAAAGTCTGGTATAAGAGGGGGATAAGGGAGGACACAATATATCAATGTGACACGTGTCCCAAAAAACTAAGGCTCTGTATGAAAGTGTTTTAAAATTTATCATACATCCCTTGATTTTTAATCTACCCCAGTTTTACTTACCCTGATGCACTCCGCACAGCTTACCCCCTCATATTTCCCTTCTGAACCCTGCTGTGTGCCCAGGCAGCTGATAACAGCCACATGTAGGGTATTGCCGTACCCAGGAGAACCCACATTACAGTTTATGGGGTGTATATCTCTGGTCAAAATGCTCACTATACCTCTAGATAAATGCCTTAAGGGTATAGTTTTTAAAATGGGGTCACTTCTCAGGGGTTTCAACTGTACTGGTACCTCAGGGGCTTCTGCATACATGACTTAGCACCAGAAAATCCCCAGTAGGCCAAATGGGTGAGTCTGGTCTTCAAAAACGGACCAGAATAGGACATGATTAGTACGTTTCTCGCAATGCACACATGATCCATGGTAAAAAAAAAAAAAATGTGTGAATAGCACCATTGACTTGTATGGGCAGTGTGCTGTCCCTTGGTACATGCCTTATATTTTGAAACCAAGGGCTTGATTTGATCTTTGGGAAAGGTTTTCCTGATCTGAGTGTTTTATACATAGGACAGACTGACACTGTTCTTGCCCACCATTGTAGTTGGGCACTGGTGAACAGTGTTTACATTTACAGTAGCTGTTAAAGCCAGGTACGCCACAGTTGAAACCGTAACTTAATCTACACATATAAAGCTGTTTGTGTTGTACGGCTGGTCTACATCTGAGGGTATGTTCACATGGCTTATTTTCAGCCATGTGAACATACCATCAGCTGAAGTACGGAAGCTGAACGCCTCCAAACATCTGCCTGTTGATTTCAATGGGAAAAACTGTGTCTCTTTACGACTTACGCGTCAGTAAAAATAAGTGCATGTCGCTTCTTGAGCCGTTTTTCATTGTGTCTATCAAAAATCAGCTCCAAAAACGGGCGTAAAAAACGCCTGCTGCATAAAAAAACATCTGAAAATCAGAGGTTGTTTTCCCTTGGAAACAGCTCCGTCTTTTAAAGCCGTTTTTTGTTTTCCATGTGAACATACCCTCAGCCTTTACTTTCTCATTCCTGAAAGCAGAACAGGCAAATCCTGGGCTGGCCATGCGCCACAAATGGAATTCAACAGAAGCTATGAGCTGGCGCAGATTTCTACTATAATTTACACCAGTTCCTGGCGTAAATTATAGTGAATCTGTCATGCGGAGGGGGACTCCGCCCCTTACCGCTAAGCCATGCCCACTTTTTTTCTTGCGCTTTGGAAATATTTATATATGGCAGTGTGCATTGTGATTTTTACCTTCTGCTCTTTAGCCTTTTGATTGAGTGACAGAGTGGCCTACCCCTTATTTCTAACGGCATAGATACCATGGCCATGATTGAAGTTCTCTCCGATACCATCAGCTAGTGTGAGGTGTCCGCTGTAATATACCGCTGACACCTGCAGCATATGGAGCGTGCGCAGCCTATCAGCCAGCTCAATACACACTACCTTGCCGACTATGATGTACAGTTACGCCAAATCTCTAAGGGTTTAAAGGGGTTTCCCAGTACTAAAAAATCAATGGCCTATCCTCCGGATAGGTCATCAATATGTGATCTTGCGGGGTCCGACTCCTGGCACACCCGCTGATCAGCTGTTTTGAAGGGGCCACAGTGCTCGTTACAAGCGCTGCTTCCCCTTTTCCATTACTGCTCACACTGACTCTCCGACATACTTGTAGTGGTGGTTTACAGTATTCGGGTATGTTCACACGGCTTATTTTCGGCCGTTTTTCGGGCCGTAAACTGCTGAAAAATCTGAAGCAGAACGCCTCCAAACATCTGCCCATTGATTTCAATAGGAAAAACTGTTCTGTTCCATTTTTCAAAGTCGCGGAAAATAACGTCCCCGAAAAAGAAGTGCATGTCACTTCTTGAGACGTTTTTGGAGCAGTTTTTCATTGACTCTATAGAAAAAGAGCTCCAAAAACGGCCGTAAAAAACGCGAGTTTGCTTAAAAAAAACGGCTGAAAATCAGGAGCTGTTTTCCCTTGAAAACAGCTCCGTGTTTTCAGAAGTTTTTTAGTAAGCGTGTGAACATACCCTCACAGCCTTCTCCCATTCATTTCAATGGGAGAAGGCTGTAATACTGTGAACCGCCGCTACAAGTCCGTTGACTAGTGTGAGCAGTCGTACGAACGCTGCGGTTCCTTCAAATCAGCAGATCGGCAGGGGTTCCAGCAGTTGGACCCTGACTGATCACATATTGATGGCCTATACTCAGGATAGACCAAAATTTTCAGGGACTGTAAAACCCCTTTAGGGTAGGAACACACTAGGTGGATACACTGTGGATTTTCCGTAACGGATTTCACTGCAGAAAACCCACAACGTAGTACAATAGCATCAGTGTGGATGAGATTCGAACAAACCTTGGCCACTAACAGCGGAAAAAAAAAGTTAATAAAATGACCTGCACTGCGTTTGGTTTTTTTTTAAGCCGCGGAATCGCTGTTCTTCTGTTACGGGTTTTCCTCATCGAATTCAGCAAGAAGGTAAAACCCGCAACAAAAGCTATGTGTTGCGGCTTTTGTGGCAGAAACACTGCAATTCCACATCAGAAATATTTTTTTATTCAATTTTAAATCAATAAAAAACGCATACTAGGTCCTCATGTGTCGATCCCCTCTTACTATCCCTTATGCCCCATGCACACGACTGTATATTTTGCCTGAAATTACGGACCCATTCATTTCTATTGACCGTATATTTGCAGAAAGGTGTCCGGGCCATAGAAAGCCTCCGCAAAAGATAGGACGTGTCTTTTTGTTATTACGACCGTGCTCCCATACTTCATATGGGACCGCGAGCTGAAAACGCAAGTAGTTGTCGGCGGCCGGCCGTGCCCGTAATCACGGACCGTGATTACGGGCATGGCCGTGTGAATGAAGCCTTGCTCTTATATTTTGGACTCGCTCCTGATTTTAGCTTCTAAATACTGTTGCAGTGTGAATAAGGCCTTAGACCAGGGGTCTCAAGCACGCGGCCCCTGGGGCTGTCATATGAACAGCGATGTCTGGGGCTTCCCCAGAGCGGAGTCTCGAGCAGAGCGCTAGTATCGGCTCTGCTCCAGGACTCTGTGGAATTCCCTGACATCGCTGTCCATATATGGACAGTGTGTCAGGCTTTTCCCCAGAGCGGAGACCCGGGCAGAGCGCTAGTATCGGCTCTGCTCCGGGACTCTGGAATTCCCCAGAGCAGGAATCCCAGTGATGTCAGGACCACAGCTGGAGTCCCAGAAAGAGCCTACTAGTTCTCTGCCCGGGACTCCAGCTCTGGGGTTGCCCCTGACATCTCTGTCCATATATGGACAGTGATGTCAGGAGCAGAGCTGGAATCCCAGGCAGAGTGCTAGAAGCGCTCTGCTCCGGGACTCCAGCTCTGGGCAAGCCCCTGACATCACTGCGGCAGCATCCACGGAGGGCACTGCGGCAGCATCCACGGAGGGCACTGCGGCCTGTCAACTTCCCATTTTTTCTATATGCGGCCCACTTACCCTGCCGAGTTTGAGACCCCTGCCTTAGACTAAGAACTGTGCCTTGTTGCTGCTTGTGTCTTAATGCAGGATTGTCAGAGCATTATATTATTATGGTATTTAGTCCACCATCTTCTGGTAATGACTACTACTATTTATTCTAAGTGTTGTAGGCATGATGAGTCTGAAGCGACTGCACTGTGTACTCTCCACGGTAAAGCATTGCAGAAATCTCTATATGAAAGTCATTTAAAGGTCAGCCAGCAGACAGATGTAAACAGCAAGTCCTTCCCCCAGAGCCTGCAGTCTACCCGTACAGTAAGGTGTCACACCAGTCATGTCATGTATACTGTGCTAATGCTAGGATGTCTCTTCTTCTAAAGGGGCTACAAAGAATTGCCTTTCTCTGTCATTTCATTTCATGGTGCGTGGTATTAGGAAAGAATTCCGGTTAGGGTTGCACGATGCATGGAAATATCGATACTATTTTGATACTGTTCACCCGTAAACCGTTCAATAGCGTGAATTCATGTACTTCAATGCTAAGCTGTGCGGATGCAGTTTAGTATTGTAATCCATGAATTGAGTCAGTAGTACCACAGCGAACACGGCATGCACACTGCACAGCCGTGTTAAGCACTGGCCACATCACCCCGATCGCGTGGGCGGTCAGGAGAGGGGGCAACGGCTGTAATACACAACTGCGGGCCCGCTTTAGCAGCGGAGATCAGTAAAACCTCTGATCTCCGCCGTTATCCCCTTGAATGACGTGGTCAAGGCTGATCGCAGCAGTCAAAGGGAAAATGAAATCACTGTGACACGATCGAAGGACATACCTTAGGCCTCATGCAGATGACTGTGTTTGGTCCTTGATATACAGACCGTATGTCGGCCACATTTCCCGGACCAAACATCGTTCAGGGAGCCGGAGTTCCTAGCATCATAGTTATGTCTGATGGTAGGGGCCCCTGCCAAGGCACAGAAATATTGTCCCGTACTGAAACATATTTTCAGTTTCAATTCTAATTAATTGGACCCGTGCACGATACACTCTAGGTCGCCGTACGGTTGCCATGGCAACCGTGCCGCCCAGTGTGCAGGAGCGTCTCTCCACGCCCGATGTTACTTTGAACAGGAGAGTATAACTGAAGGGACCCTTTATAACCCCATCATGTACCTCACACATTAACCCAATGTTGCCCAATATGACTGAGGTACATGATGGGGTTAATTACTATTAGGTGACATTCACACGAATGTGTGCATTTTGCGCATGCAAAAAATGCAGGTTTTTTTTTCGCGTTGCAGTTCCGTGTGTCATAGTGTTTGGTGCGTGGCTGCGTGATTTTCACGCATATGCCATCCTTATGACACGCGGTTTTGAGGTTGAGAAAAAAATGAAGGAAGTGCTTTCATTTTTCCCTTCATTTCTTGATCTACTGTTGCACGAATCCCGCGCAGCACACGGAAGTGCTTCCGTGTGCCACACGTGATTTTCACACACCCATTGACTTCAATGGGTGCGTGTTTCTCGAAAAACGCACAAGTATAGGACATGTCGTGAGTTTTACGCAGCAATGTGCCCGCTGCGTGAAAATCACGGACTGTCCGAACGGCCCCATTGAGTTACATAGGTCCGTGCGACGCGCGTGATATTCACGCTCGTATCACTGACGTGAACTACGCTCGTGTAAATAAGGCCTTAATGGGAGGCACATGGAGGTACTAAATTCATAACACCCTGAGCCTCACGTCATAAAATGGAAGGATTTTATATTTTTGTAGGGTTTTATTGTTGGCAAAGTATCGAGAATCGCAATACTACGTGAAGTATCGGTATCAAAGTCCAAGTTCTGGTATTGTAACAACCCTAATTCAGGTATATAGTGAAAATAATAATTTTTTTGGTCTAAAAATGCCTACATCACATCTAAGTTCATGAACTTCATTGTGATTGGTATTAGCTGGATCCTATGTGTTAGGCTTTATTCACACAAACGTGTTAAAATCCGCGTGACGGCTGTTGAAACAGCCGTCACACGGACCTATATAATTCAATGTGGCCGTTCACACGGCCATTGTTTCAACGGAGCGTGTGAAGGGTCCGTGAGAAAATAGGACATCTATTTTTTCACACTTCACACATCCCTCCACGGACTCTAGTCTATGGGGGATGTGATATCGCGCAGCGCAGAGCACGGATGCACCACGGACGTTTTTCACGTTCGAGATGTGCAACGCCCGTGTGAATCTAGCCTTCGAGACACACAGGACCAGCTTTTAGCCGAGCCGTCCGTCCAGCTGACCTGACGGAATCTGCTTCGACAGCAAGATACAGCTTCTATGTATACAGGGTACATCGAAGCTGTATCACAAAAAGCAAAGGGAGTTTTTTCCTTAAAATGTATTTAAAAGTTGCTTAAGCTCACCTAAAACATTGTATTATTACTATGGTCACCTTTTGGTCACTTTTTTTTTTTTTTTCATTGTTTTGTACTTATTGGAAAAAATTATTTTTAGCACAAAATATGTCTTTATTAAAAATGTTGTACCGTTTTCCTTGGCAGTCTGCTCTGTCCCGCTCAGCGTTTAAATCCTCTACTGACGGCTCGATCTCCAAACGCTCTCTCTCCTGAGCGCTCATTTAGGGTACGAACACGCAGGTCGGATACGCTGTGTAAAAGTACACAGCGTATCCCTCCTGGAAGCTGCAGGGAATTCGGGCTTTTCAGGAGGCATTTCCGCTGCGGAAATCCCGCAGGAATTAAAAAAAAGAGTTTAAAAAAAAAGCTTATACTTACCCTGACCGTAGTCATGGCGATGCCTTCTGGAATGACGCTGTAGTCTGTGTGACCACTGCAGAAGTCACATGGGATGAAATGTCATCCCAGGAGGCTGTGCTAATAAGAGGATCGCGTAGCTAGGACTATGGCAGGGACTATGTATAAACTTATTTTCTATGTGAAATAAAAAAAGCTTTTTTTTTTTCCCTTGTGATTTTTGTGGCGGAGTCGCAGCGTTTCTGTCGTAACATGGCCACTATACTGTGACTGGATCCATCTACTTCCGGCACCGACCACTGCATGACATCCAGTGCCTGTAGGCAGCCGGAACAGCTGATTGATGCGGGGTCTGAGTGTCTGATCCCCACCGTTCATAAACTGATCACCTATCCTGTGGATAGGTTATCATAAAAAAAAAAACGTGTGTGTATTTTTATTTTATTTCTTTTTAAATAAAACATGTTGAAATATGTTACGATCCCTCATTGACTAAGATGGGGTTAAACCGCAGCATTGACAGACATAATATTTACTGCAATAGGTTTTCTATAGCAGGTTTTTTGTTTATTTGCCATGATGTTCACTGACAAACCAGCGCTAACATGTGGTGAAGTCAGAGGGTTAGGCTATGTTCACACGTGTTGGCTTTTCTGCGTCAGAAATACCAAGGCTGAAACATTGTAATGCCAGCAGATCCACACATTGTTATTGAATGGAGCTAATCCGTGGCAAGAATGAACATGCTGTGGATTTTAAAATCCGCAGAGCGTACTTTATTTGCAGTTTTTTTTCCGGAGCGCGTAAATGGGGTTATAAAAACTCCATTCACTAGCGTTGGATGCGGAATGTGTAAGGATTTGGTGCGGAATCCACGCGTAAGTCCTCATCAAATTCTCAATGTAGAAACATGTTGTAAGAGATATATATATTTATTTCGTTTATCTTGGGCCATATTCCCATAGATCTAAATGGCACCTGACTGTTGTGAGGGAAATCCAGGGATATCTACTAGCTATTCCTTATTTTGATCAGCATTGGTCCTCATACATTACTCCGTGCAGAAGAAAACGGAACAGCCCATAGCAACCAGTCAGATTACAGCTCATGTTCCTATGGCAGGTATGAAAGGAGTGACAGGTGTGGTTACTATGGGCAACAGCTCTTCTGTAGCCGTGTCATTACGGCGGGATGAAGGTGCTATGATCACACATATTATATGCTCTGCGGATACAGGGTCAGCAGTCGTACAATCAAAGGCCGCGGCGTTGTGGGGCTGTCTGGTGACGTTTTGAGGGCGGGGTTACATAAGCGCCTCTCGTCATTATTCCGGCTTTGGCAAGGGGAGGGGACTGCCGTTTGGCCGAGCGCGGTCACGTCACGTACGCGCCCCCAGTGTTGTGAATAGGGGAGCCAGGACGTTATTTCTTAAAGTGACAGAGACCGAAGCCTGGGTGCGCGCTGCTAGTGCTTGTACAGCATTGCGCGTTTCCCGTATCCGGGGCTGGGTGGCGAGCGAGGTGCCGCCTGTGACCTCCCGTGAACCCGGCTAGCAGGGACTGACAAAGAGGCACAGGGTACGTGACCGTCATTAAATCGTTATATGCGACCAGACCTTAGACTAAACACCCGCACTTTGTACGCGGCTGTATATTGTAACCAGCGGACGAAGGATGTTTATCTGAATGCTCAGCTCCGCCCCCTGACATGTAAATGCTGGTCACCTGGGTCACGTGTGTTTCGCGTCTTCTCCCGGTGACCCGCGAGCGGGCGCAGTGTGGCCGCCCTGTGTGCACACGTGTTGGTCAGTGTGCGCTTGTTATTGTTGTGGTTCCGCTGTGTGCAGCCCGCTTGCTCCCTCCCTCAGCACCTCCCTCCGCCCTGGCCGTTCTCCCTCCCTTTGTGTCTCGGTGGACGGGTGAGTGTGCCGCTGTCTTGTGGTGTGCTGGTGGTGAGGCCTGAGGTGGTGCACCCAGCCTGTGGGAACACTCTGAATGCTTGTCTTTTATTCCTTTGTTGTTGCTTTATTGTTTCCTACTGAGCACATGGTGTGAGGCTGGAGCCTGCTCTTAAAGCCACAGCTCCCATGTGGTCCTAATAGGGTGATGGCTCTTGAATGGGGAGCGGGTGGATGATCACCTTTACACATTGCTGACCTGAGCATGGACAGGCTTATACTATAAAGCATCAACACAAGCCTCGCACTGCAGCCGCAACACCTGCCTGGTGACTATCCATAAACCATCTTGTCAGGCAGCGTGTGAATGTATTGGCACTAACGCTTTTTCATGATCTTTACTTGTCAAGATGTGTACAATGCTTCTCTCCATCTGAATCTCTGGTATCTTACATTTTGGCATCATTTATCGAGAAGATATTGATCGTAAGACAGACTGCCCGACTGTACCCTAAATATACCTGGGTGAGCGTACCAGCCTGTCACATGACTGAAATGATAATCGTTACATAGTTAGTGGGTGAAAAACGACCCAAATCCATCACTTTGAAGTGTAACCTTTTTATACTTACAAACCCGAGTTGTTCCAGAGGAAGGCAAACATCCCCCCGAATGGTAATAGCCCAAAAAAATCCTTCCTGACCCCCTGCTGGTAATCCCCAGATCAACATTTGACTTTACTAGATGGCTATCTTTCTCAAAATGGACAGTTGACACCTGTCCACAGCGTAGGTGATAACTATATGATCACTGGGACCCCAACTGAATGCGAGAATGGGTGCCCCGAACCCCCAGTTCCTCCTCACTGCTTCAACGCTGTGAAGAGTACTGTGAATGCAGTGGCGGTCGAGCATGCAAGCTGCCGCTCGCTTTTAAAGTATAGGAATGACAAAAACAGCTAAGTACAGCACTTGGCTGTTTGCTGTCAGTCCCATTGAATGGAGTGGCAGTGCGCGTGCTCAACCGCCACTTCATTTAGGCCTCATGCACACGACTGTAGCCATGTGCACGGCCATGATTTGCAAATCGCAGGCCGTGCACATGGCCGCGTCCATTATTTACTACGAGCCTGTATGAACATGTCCGTTCTTTCTGCGGTCCAGGCTCCTGGGCAATGCACGGACCGTGAAAAACAAGGTTGTGTGCATGGGCCCATAGGAATGAATGGGGCCGCAATCCTCCCGTGGACTTTCTGGGGAATTGCGGCCGCAAAAGAACGTTAGTGTGCATGGGGCCTTCAGCTTTTTCTTACTGCTCGACCACTATGAGGAGGACTTTGAATGAAGCCACAGCATGCATGCTTGACCGCAGCTTCATTCAAATTCTATGGGAATGATGGAAACTGCAAAGTACAACGGTCAGCTTTACGTCAGTTCCATTGAATGGGGCAACAGACACTATATTCAAGCTCCTCTGCATGGGGTTCGGGACCCTGTTCACACAATCTTTGGGTCAGACGCCTATCCTGTGAATTCTAGGACAACCCCTTTAAATCTTTCCACACTTTCAGGCATTAGCAGATCTTGTGGGGGCATGTTCCATAACTTTGGTTCAAACAGTAAAGTAATCCTTTCAAACTTTGTGATGAAATTGCACTAAAGGCGTTTTACGTCTCGAATTACATCTGAAAAGACGGCTCATTACGTCTGCAAACATCTGCCCATTGCTTGCAATTGGTCTTACGATGTTCTGTTCAGACGAGGTGTAATTTTATGCGTCGCTGTCAAAAGAGGCACGTAAAATTACGCCCGCGTCACAGAAGTGCAGGACGCTTCTTGGGATGTTTTTGGAGCCGTTTTTCATCGACTCCAATGAAAAACCGCTCCAATTACGTCCGTAAAAGACGCCGCGAGTACATGCAAAAACGTCTGAAAACCGCTCCATAATTTCAGACGTATTTTGCGATTGCGTGTGAACATACCCTTACACCCAATTCCTTATCCATCGTGATCCATTAATGATCTATATCGTTTGTATATATTTTTTGCCCTAAAATAAACTTAACCCATTCTCCCTGCTTCTGGGCCCTAATGACCAAGCTATTTTTTTTTTGTTTTTCCATCGGCACATTCGAAGAGCTCTAACTTTTTTTTTTTATTATTATTTCCACGTGGACATGTCTGTATGAGGACTTGTTTTTTGCTGGATGAGTTGTATTTTTCAATGGCACCGTTTTGGGGTATGTAGAACTTTTTTTTGGGGGGGATATAAAAAATAACAGCAAGTTAAACATTGTTCTATGCGTTTTACATTTACGCTGATTACTGTGTGATGTAAATAACATGCTACCTTTATTCTATGGGTCAGTACGATTACGGTGATACCAAATATGTATAGTTTTTTTTATGGTTTACTACTTTTGCAGAATAAAAGCACTTTAGAACTAAAATTTTATTTTGCATCGCCACTTTCCAAGAGCCGTAACTCTTTTTTTTTTTTTTCCGTCCATGTCTCCATATGAGGGTTTTGTTTTTTGCGGAACTTCATTGCTACCATTTTTGGGTACATGGGACTTATTGATTTTTTATTTTGGGGGGGAAATGGGAAAAAACAGCACTTTTGCTGTTTTTTTATGGCGTTCATCTTGCGGTTTAAATAATAGAACTTTTTATTTTTTGGGTCATTACGATTGCGGCGATACCATATATGTGTAGTCTTTATTTTATTTTTACACTTTTAGTAAATAAAACCATTTATTTTTTTTTATGGCAAAAAAAATGGTTTTATTTTTTTAATGGGCACCTTATTAATTTTTATTTCACATGAAGAATTTTTTCAGTCTCATTAGGAGACTTCACTATGCGATCTTTAGATCGCAGAGATAATGCTTTGGTATACCTGTCATTAGACAGCCGAGCCCCGGCTCCAGTGTAAATCTGACAGGCAATCTGTTAGGACGTGCCTCCGGCTGCCATGACACCCCATCGGAGACCCACGGTTTCATTCGCGGGCCGCCGATGGGTGACAGAGGGAGCGCACTCCCTCTGTAAACAAAGTTAAATGCCGCGGTCGCTATTGACGGCGGCATTTAACGGGTTAAACGGCCGCGATCGAAGTAAACTTTGATCGCGGGCGTTGGAGCAGGAGCTCAGCTGTCATCAGACAGCAGAGCCCCGGCTCCTGCCTGCACGGGAGACCCGTGCAGGCAGAGCCCCGGCTCCTGCCTGCACGGGAGACCCGTGCAGGACTTAGACTAGGCTGACGTGAAAAGGCGTCAGCCTAGCCTAAAGCCCAGTAGTGAATCACGTGAAAAGGCGTATTAGTGGTCACTAAGGGGTTAAACAACGGGTGTGCCGAGACTCGGACCCCCACTGATATAATATTGATAGCCTATCATAAGGACAGGCCATCAATTTTAGAATCCTGGATAACCCATTTAATGGTCACAGTACAGATCCCTGGATACTCCACTTATAACATTCGTCCAGTTTGAATATGACCCCTTCATAAATACTCTTTAGGTAGGATCTTTTAGCCAATTTTGAATCCAATCATAAATTGTGCTGTGTAAACCAATGGACCTTCACACCGTACCGACGTTTGACATAATTGTATGTCATAGTCGGCAGGTGGGAGAGGGTATGGAGTGAGTTTATGGGCCAAGCCCGCTCCATATGCTGCGGGTGCCAGCTGTATATTATAGCTGACACTGCTCTGTAGGGGACCAGAGAACTCTGAGGGTATGTTCACACGGGCTAATTTCAGCCGTTTTTCAGGCCATAAACGTCCTGAAAAATTGGAAGCAGAACGCCTACAAACATCTGCCCTTTGATTTCAATGGGAAATACGACCTTCTGTTTTCCGACGGGGTGTTTTTTTACGCCTCGTTCAGAAAAATGGCACGTAAATAAGTGCATGTCATTTCTTGAGCATTTTTTTGGAGCCGTTTTTCATTGACTCAATAGAAAAATACGGCTGGAAATCAGGAGCTGTTTTCCCTTGAAAACAGCTCTGTATTTTCAGATGTTGTTTTTTAATCGTGTGAACATACCCTGATACTTGACGTTTAACCACTTTAACAAGCCTTTAGAAAGAGGGGAGGAACTCCCTCAAACTTTCGACTTCCCCTATCCCCCACGCGATGCTCACAATACATTGCAATACATCCCTTAGCGGGATTATAAAAATATTTAAAACATTGTTTTTAGTAATGTATAAATAAAATATTAAAAGTAAAAAAACAAATCTTTTACCATTTATTCCCTAAAATACTATAAAAAAATAAATAAACTGAATTGCTATTGCCCTATGGCTTTTGGAAGATGGGGAGGAAAAAAATGGCTACGGCGGTAAGGGGTTGTACAGAATTAGCAAAATAAGGTTGTTTTCGTCCACAAACCGTGCCACACCGTTCTACAGGTTGTGTGTGGTATTGCAGCTTGACTCCATTGAAGTGAAGGGTACTGAGCTGCAATACCACACACAAACTGTGGACAGGTCTGGTGCTGTTTTTGAAAGAAAGCAGCCATGTTCTTGTAACCCTGTACAACTCTTAACTTGTGAGAAACCGTACCGACTGCTTTAGAAAAATCAAGTACACGACAATACATCTGTCACCCCTTGTCCAGGTTCCTGAGGTCTTATACGACCTCCTTTTATATATATATATATATATATATATATATATATATATATATATATATACATACATACAGCTGCTTGCGGGAGACTATATCATTATCTAAAACCTACTGTTCAGTATGATCTCTTAGGCTGCGTTCACATCTGCGTCAGGGCCCCGTTCCGACGGAACGGAGCCTTGACCGACATAAACGGAAAACAGAGGTTTCCGTTTCCATCACCTTTTGATTTCAATGATGACCGATCCGGCGCAAATGGTTTCCGTTTGTCTCTGTTGTGCATGGGTTTCGTCGTTTTGACGGAATCAATAGAGTAGTCGACTACGGTATTGATTCCGTCATGGAATGGAGCCCTGACGCAGTTGTGAACGCAGCCTTTTTAAACTTTTAAGTAACTTTTCAACTAAAGATTCTTAACTTACCAGCCTATAGTTGTTGGGTTTTATCTTTGAACCTTTTTTTGAAAATAGGGATAATGTTGGTGAACATCAATTTTACTTTTCTGTTAGGGTATGTTCACACGCACTGTTTTCAGACGTAATTCGGTCGTTTTACACCTCGAATTACACCTGAAAAAACGGCTCCATTACGCCTACAAACATCTGCCTATTGCTTTCAATGGGTTTTACGATGTTCTGTTCCCACGAGGTGTAATTTTACGCGTCGCTGTCAAAAGACGGCGCGTAAAAGGACGCCCGCGGGAAACTGCATGTCACTTCTTGGGACGTTTTTGGAGCCGTTTAACATTGACTCCATTGAAAAACCGCTCCA